>NW_024718317.1:0-11481 GCF_018991925.1 Homarus americanus | reverse complement strand
GTGTATCTTTTGAGCCGTCCATTTCAGGAAAAAACAACATATTTGAAATCGGCATAAAATTCTACATATAGTTGGCCAATTTAAAAATATATCAAATAAATAATCAGAATTTTGGAAAAGTACCACACTATAACCAGACACGCTAAGCCAGCCACAACCCCTCAGATAAGCCACTACACAACAGACAGACACACTAAGCCAAGCACGACCTCTCACATAAGCCACCACACTAAGCCAAGCACGACTTCTCACATAAGCCACCACACTAAGCCAAGCACGACTTTTCACATAAGCCACCACACTGGCCAGACATGTTAAGCTAGCACCGACCCTCACATAAGCCACCACACCAGTGAGATAGAATTACCAGGGTTATATTGGAGTGTTCAGTGGGAACCGGGGATTCTGACCGTCAATATTATCCTGCCACCGTAAATTGATTAAAAAAAAAACCACAGTCGATCACGGTGCAAGTTTAATTAACCGACCTACTGCACTACATACAAGAGGGAAAAAATGTATTAAAGTTGGCCTCGACCCCGAGTTTGTGCAGCAGCTCAGAGAACTTGATGTCACTAACAGAGAGAGGAATAAAGATTGATGGTACACGGATATAGAAGTGCCAGAATAAAAATAGAGAGAGAAAGATTGGAGAAATAAAGAAAATATTCTCTCAGAAATTATGAATGAATATGTGGATATAATAAAGACAAACGTTATATGTATTGAAATATATCGAGGAAATAAATGATGTATAGATACTTGTATTAACTGTGTTCAAGTACGGTTAATACTGCAACACTTCTGGACTAGAACCTTGAACTCAGGTGTCAAGCCCTAAGCCAAGATTTCACCATGAAGGGTTCAGTAAAAGAGAAATTGGATTCATTTCAGTGTTAGATGTCAAAGTGTGTCTCACCTGACCTGATCCAGTAATCGTTGGGACCTCGGAGGGAGGAGTGTGTGTGACTCTGGCCAGCGAGCTGTGGGAGGTAGTTAGTGGGAAGACATGTACTGTACTGTGCGTTTGTGTATGTTTGTTTTCTAAACCTCTTCACCGCAGACAACAACTTATAGTGTATACTAGAGTTGCATAGTACTGGTATGCTCAGCTGGTCATAATTAACTGTGTACGGGCACAAACACTTTCTGTCCACATAATGTACACAAACTATCGCCCAGGAGAAGACTTAGTTCACAAGTACTGTTGGATTAAACTCTGGGAGCCCCACAGGGTTACAGACCTCCTTTCCGCTTGTGTAGATAAACCCCTCAGTGAATTATGACCCCGATTTTCCAATATTGGAGTTAAAATCAATATTGAAGAAATGATTTATAATGATATATTAAATATAGTGGATGTTACCCCAACACCGCCAGTCTAAAAAAAATAAAAGGATTACAAGGTTGTCTTGTAATTGATCATATGTTTTATCAACACGAGGTTTTTAGTAGGAAGTTTGCAGTTTATTCAGTTAATATTAACGATGGCAATTCAATGGTATCTTTCTAGGCACACAAACAGTTTAAGAGAAGTCAAGGAAAGAAATTACAAACACAATACAATACTATAGGCACTAACTAGTATGTACAGTACAGCAATTGATAACTTCACAGATAAAAAAAACTTTATTCCTTGAATGAATATGAACCAGATAGCCTAACACGGGAATAATGAATGTCTTTGCTCCTTGATAAAATCTCGTAAACGCATTTATTTTAATCACATCAGTCTGGCTCTTCCTTGTCCTGATCTCATCACACGACTAAGTCCTTAAGAAAAACACATCTCGTTGACTCTGATATGTCACAATTTCCGCCTGTGGTCCTGACAAAGATGCTTTTAGGAACTCAATCAAACCAATTTAGCAACTAATTTGTGCCCATCTGAGTATGCATGTGTCCGATTTTGTGAATATAATAACTCAAACAAACATTAATGACCTTTAAGCAAACTTGGCAAGAGGATATATCATGATGTCATCCCATACGAGTTCGATTAACAGTATTTTCCGTCGTTATTGTCCAGTTAGAAACATCTAAAACTTTGTTGTGGTGCGGCGTAGGATTAAGTCTCCCCTTGTGATAAACACCTGTCAGACTTCCAATGTCTACAATTAATTTCTCCAGTTCTCAGAAAGTTGCCCCTGTACACACCACCCCAACCCCTAAAGTCGGTACCTTTAACAACTTGGGTGAATATCGATTTTTTGACAGTTCTGCTGCAAATGTATGTTTTGTTTTTCAGATTGTTTCAACTAGCAATAACCTTTTCCTGTTATCCCAGACGTCTTCGAACCCTTTGATAAGTGTTAGTATCAGGGTATTTTTTGCCAAATTTCCTGAATTTCGCCACTCGAATTTTTCCTATATAAAATTGTTCATTTCGTCTACCCACAGTTCCTCTGTACAGTCTTGCCTCAAGGCCTTGTTCTTGCTCCCTCCCTTTTCCTTTACATATGAATAACCTGTCAATAACCGGAACTTGTAAAGACGACACCAATCTTAATAACAATCTTACGGACGGCCTCCCAGCAGACTACTTCCAATTCCAACTCTGGTATCACTGCCATCACCTGGAAACCAATAGCTCGGTAACATTTAATGTCTTCAACAACATATTTATTGTATATTCGCTCCACATTATAAATCAAAGACTACTGAAACGTGGTATTCAACGTATTAGTTATCATCTTTAAACTACTTCACTCACAAGAAAAAGAAAATACTGAAGTCACTACATTTGTTCCTACTTCTAGTTTCTCTCAACTATTCACATTGTAACTTAAGGTTTATATTCCCTCACTTCTCTGACATTAAAGATTTCTATCTGAATCTTATTTAAACCTCTACCACATAATCCATCTCACCCCTCAAGTCCCTCACTCCGAGTCAGTCATTCAGTATCCTCCACTTCCGTATTCTACCATCCAGTATAATGGTCAATTCTCTAATGCAGTTCACACTATCACTCTCGCCTATTTCAACTCGGACACGCTCTACTTGATTGCTTAATCGTATGCCATCAACGCACTGCTAAAACAACATATAAACGACTCTCTCTCTCTCTCTCTCTCTCTCTCTCTCCCTCTCATTCCTCCCAGCGAGCGACGCTATAACACGTCTTCCCTGTTACACATAAGCGCCAGCTCTTCTAATGCACAGTATACAGGCACCTTCAGCTAACATCCGCAAATTAATATTCTCCCCGACACGGTGTCAGCCAAACACTGCACGAGCCCAGGGCACATTGTCGCCAGTGTCACTTTGTATATCGCTGCTGTCACGGGCGACTCCTGTCACGGGCGACTCCTGTCACGGGCGTCTCCTCTTACATTCTCCGTAAAAAATTAACAACAAAATGAGACTGAGAGGATAAGAGAGTAAATAAAGGACAATATTATTATTCTTTATCTATTAATCTTATTTATCATTTCTTTTTTGAGAGAGAAAGTTGTGGAATTCGAAAATTGAGAGTAAATGAAAAACTTGAGGATGTGGGGAACGTATATGAGAGAGAGAGACGGAGTGTTGAAGAATGAAAGACTAAGAGTTTTAATGTAACATAGACGCAGGTATTGTACAGTAGGCGCCAGCTGAACATTGAGTCCTACTGTATGGAGAACATTTGGATTTTGTCCTTAATCCTAACATTTAAGTTCTGTTTGTCTGACCTTTTAGGGGCGTGGTTCATTGATCAGTCAGTGAGAGGTAGAAGCTCTGTGGGGTATATTAATGAGGCCTGTCACGGTTATTATTAACAAGGGGTAGTTAGCTAAAGTGTCTCTGTTAACTTGAAACTACTTTCTAACAAATACTTAAAAGCGATTTAATATCAATCTAACCTCCAGTGATTTCTTTAGCTGTAAGACTTAGGCTCACTGCTAGTGATTCTGTCATGATGGAAAGACTTATTCTACATATATTATTTTGTTCAATAATTCTGAGAAAAAACATCAAATTTAACAAAACTGTCAGTACTTCTCCAACTACAGGTGTCGACCTCAACGAAAGCAGAAGAAAAAATTACGATATCACTCTGGTGCAAAACTACACCGGAGGCACTTGGAGCCAGAAGCACGAGTACAGCATGACGAAGAGCAAACCTGGTGGCCGCCAACACCGTTAGTAAGCTCCTCTTAGTCGTCGCCCTCGACTCCCTACAGATGTCAGCTCTCTGTATAAAACGTTAGTGCGTAAATGTTTATGTGTCCCTTCAGCAATATATTGATTTTTACAGACACGCATACAAATAGGAGAAAAAAGCGGTGTATTTCAAACTAGAAATAAATTTTACCGTGCGATGTTAAATTGTTTTACCAAAACTACAGAAATTGTGAAAGCAGCTGAGAGAGGGGGTGTCGCGCTTGGCCGTGAACCTGTCAGATGACACCGACCTGATAACGAGATCTGAGATTGCCGAGTTCCACGACAATTTAAATAGTGAGTTACTTAATGCACAAAGGCAGAACATACCATACAAAAAACTCAGATCAGACAGCAATGACCCTAAATGGATTAATAATTATTTAAGGAACATCATTGGCCAAAGGAAGGCTATAGGTAGAAGGATAAATCGTGGCGAAATTCACCTCCGGGACTATTATAGGGTATTGGCGAGTAGGGTTAAAACCGAGATAAGGAAAGCAAAGAGGAATAATGAGGTAAGGGTAGCAAGGGAGGCGAAGACAAACCCCAAAGGATTCTACCAAATGTATCAAACTAAAACACGAGAAACGATTGGACCAATACGGTCAGACACCGGCGAGCTCACTGATAACGACAGAGAAATGAGCATTAATTTGAATAAATATTTTTCAACAGTTTTCACCACCGAAAATTTAAACATGATACCCGAGGCACAGACTCTATTCAGAGATAGTGAAGAAAACAAATTAAGTGAGATAGTAGTGACTAGTAACGTTGTTAGTAAGCAAATAGACAAACTAAAGCCTAATAAGTCACCTGGTCCCGATGAGATATTGCCAGAGTATTAATGGAATGTAAGGAAGAGCTTAGTATGCCCTTAGCAAAGTTGTTTACATGTCCTTAAAAACAGGTATAGTACCAGAATCCTGGAGGATAGCGAATGTAATACCGATTTTCAAGAAGGGGGATAGATCACTATCCTCTAACTACCGACCAATCAGTTTAACATCAATAGTAGGCAAATTACTGGAAGCAATCATCTCAAACTCTATTCGAAATCACCTGGAGAAGCACAGATTGATCAATGATTCCCAGCATGGCTTCACAAGTGGACGCTCTTGCCTAACTAATCTATTAACATTCTTTTCATCAGTTTTCATATTGCGAAACAGCGAAATAGCATTAACGGCATCTAAGTCCCATTGGAGCAACGCCACAAGTGGTGTTCCTGGCTCAGTATTTCGGACCATTATTATTTATGTTATATATAAACGATATAGATATCGTAAAATAGACAGCAACATAAGTAATTTAAGGATGACAATTAAAATAGGACGTGTTATTAAATCTGACGAGGACTTCCATAAAACCAGAAGATCTAAACAAATTTTTCGAATGGTCTGAAAAATGGCAGATGAAATTCAACGTCGACAAATGTAAAGTACTCAGTATAGAAGATGTAAACAGGGAAACCAGATACCAGATGAACAACGATGCCATAGAGAAAACCGACTGCGAGAGAGATTTAGGAGTAATGATAAGTAGGAACCTTAAACCAAGTAAACAATGTGTTTTTGCTCGTAACAAGGCTAATAAAGTACTTGGGTTCATACAAAGGAGTGTTAGTTACAAGACTAGCGAGGTCATCGTAAAACTGTATCTTGCTCTTGTGAGACCACACCTGGACTACGCAGTTCAGTTCTGGTCACCGTATTACAGAATGGATATAGAATCCTTGGAAAGAATTCAGAGGAGAATGACAAGACTAATCCCGGGCATTAGGAACCTTGAATATAGAGACAGGCTAAAGTATCTTAATTTGCACTCCCACGAGAGACGTAGAGCGAGGGGCGACCTGATAGAGGTGTATAAGTGGAAGGCAGGGCTAAACAAAGGGGACATTACAAAGGTACTCAAACTATCCAACCAGGAGCGAACTCGTAACAATGGTTTTAAATTAGATAAATTAAAGATTTAGGCGTGAAATCGGTAAACACTGGTTTGGAAACAGAGTAGTGGATGAATGGAACAAGTTACCAAATATCATCATTAACTCGAATACGCTGAATAGCTTCAAACATAGGTTGGATGCTTATATGAGCAATAGGGGTTGGGTGTAAACGGGACTGCCCAGTATGGGCCAATAGGCCCGCTGCAGTTTCCTCCATTCTTATGTTCTTATGTTCTTATATGGTTCAACAGGGTGGACTGTTATGAACAAAACCCCTGATGAAGTACATGAGTTCAGGTTTATTCCCCGCCACTGGCCGTGTTCTCTGGTCACCATCGGTCAGCTGTGTAGAGGCAGCCACACAGCTCAATGAATACATGATAATTCACAATACCTGAATACGTAAAACACAAAGCTATTGCAAATAATAATAATAATATGGCAAATATAATAATGACTACTTAAACAAAATATTAGTAATGATCAAGATATTATTTCTAGAGAATTACTGAATTCTTAAAGTACCGCGTAAGTGAATGGTCACGGAGTGGAGGATTCTCTCTTTGTACAGTAGCCCTTGTACAGTTACGTGTACAGCAGTAGCCCTTGTGTACTTGTCAGTAAATGAGAGCACTTTAGGGTGCCTTTGTCAATCGCGGAGCTACCCTTTGGTGAATTTGGAACTTGCATATATATATATATATATATATATATATATATATATATATATATATATATATATATATATATATATATATATATATATATATATATATATATATATATATATATATATATATATGCAAGTAAATCAATGTATATGTTGTTCAGCGTTGTTATTATCTTCAGGGTGATTACAGACTAGTCTGTACTAAATTTCTGAAGATGTGAATTACACGAAAATCAGCTTGGGAACTTGTGTTTTCTTCTTCCTTGTGGTTATATATATATATATATATATATATATATATATATATATATATATATATATATATGCTGATAACCACAAGGAAAGAACATCTAACCACAAATCACTCTAGTTTATTATGAAGATGTTATTATATGTAATCATGTAATCTCCCTCCCTGTATACAAATTAAATGTCAATATTTTTGTCATATACATTCTCTTATAGTAAATAGCCGGGGCCACTTGAAATGTTCCCTGACACACTTTATCTCTCCCTCACGACCTTATTTCATAAGATTCTTAAAGTCAGTAATATGAAAAGTCTTTGTTTTGAGTCAATTCCATTTACTTTTTTAAATTCTTTAACAAGCACCTTAATATCTTCATAAAAACTATGTAAAAAAAATCTATATATATATATATATAGATATATATATATATATATATATATATATATATATATATATATATATATATATATATATATATATATATATATATATATATATATATATATATATATATTTCTCTGTCTGTCTGTCTCCGGCGGTCACCACACCACAAGGCAACACTTCCTGCTGGTGGTGGTAAACACACCGCATCACCCCTGGGTTGATCTCTCTCACAAAACAATTAGGAAGTTGATGAACGCCATTATCGCCCCAAGACGCTGTGCCTCAAATTACAATTGTTTAATAATTGAAGGAGAATTAAGAGGAACGAACTAATGAGTCATTTTCAGGACATCGTTTAGTGTCTTTATAAAGTTTCTGAAAAATATAACTAATTAATGAATAATTCGATATGTCCATGAGAAGGAAAACGTTTTTTTATCATATATTGACGACCATAACTGTGTGTGTGTGTGTGTGTGTGTGTGTGTGTGTGTGTGTTCTAAGATTGTTACTACGATAACTCAGTCAACGTTGGACTGATTTTAATTAAAAACTAGTGCTGAGGTAGGTACTCCATTTGAAGAGAAGCTACGACCCTTTTGGTGTCAAAATATACAAATTAGGTACGTAATTTGTGTTTTTGTTTTCATTCTAACTTGCGTCCAACACATTATATATGACCATGGCCCTCCTAATTTAGTAGTCTCAGTAGTAGTAGTATAGCTCATTATCTTATCTAAATTACGTTCATGCTGTATATAAGGTGTAAAGTGTAAAGTGGGAAAAATTAATTAAATATATTAAAGATGAATAAGGAGACAGGTAGTGTGAGAGCCATGGTGAAACTGTGATGGTAATTCTAAAAATGGGAAAGGTATTGGTGTGAAGTAGTCATGTTATCAGAGGTGTGGTGATAGTGGTGGTGAAGGTGTGGAAGAGGTGTAGTGATGATGGTGGACGTGTGGTGATGGTGGTGGTGGTGGTGGTGGTGAAGGTGTAGAACAGGTGTAGTGATGATGGTGGAGGTGTGATGATGGTGGTGGTCAAGGTGTGGAAGAGGTGTAGTGATGATGGTGGAGGTGTGGTGATGGTGGTGGTGAAGGTGTGGAAGAGGTGTAGTGATGATGGTGGAGGTGTGGTGATGGTGGTGGTGAAAGTGTGGAAGAGGTGTAGTGATGATGGTGGACGTGTGGTGATGGTGGTGGTGAAGGTGTGGAAGAGGTGTAGTGATGATGGTGGAGGTGTGGTGATGGTGGTGGTGAAGGTGTGGAAGAGGTGTAGTGATGGTGGTGGTGGTGGTGGTGGTGGTGGTGGTGGTGGAAGAGGTGTAGTGATGATGATAGTGGTGGCTCAACTGGTTATGATGGTGGTGGCAGCGAAGATGGTAATGATGTTGATAGAGTTGTCAGAGCTTGAGTAAAGACGCAGTTAAAATGGTTATGTGATTAAGTCTTACCTCCATTAAGGGTGTAGATGGCACCTTTTCTGACTGACTGACTGACTGACTGAAAGAATTTTTATTTACTCTTCTCTATCTCTGTCTTCTCATTTTCCTTCGTTGTTCAATGATAAAATAAGAGTGAATTATTAACGTCTTCATAACTATACCCTGTTGCAGATGAAGGCTAGTGAAAAGTATCTCAGAACACGTCTTTACCGAGAACTCTACCCGGGTTACTCATAAATATCATTGACAAATACACTACGTCATCAGTATAGTTTAAATAAACCTTCGAAATATTGGTTGTCAGACGTTAAGCTCTCAAGATAAACTTTTCCTCAAGTTTCACGGAGATAATTTCACTTTGATATCACCGTTGAGAAAAAGGATGAATAAAATTAGCATACAAAAAGCAAGATCAAAACAGGATATGGGACAATATCTGAAGGTAATATGTTTTCCTATTTTGCTAACTCAATGATGCAAACAAATTGTCCAGTCAAGCTTATAGATCGGCTCCGGCAGTTCAGAAATTTTGTTCAAGGGTCATTAGAGATTCATGTGTGCAAATCGAATTCAGAATCAATTTCCTCCCAATAAATTTTTTGTCAACTTTTCGTTTGTGGACATTTACTATACTGAGGTACCCGCCCTGGTGAAGGAGAGGCTGTCTTGTAGCGTTTACTACGGTGGAATGTTCACTATATTGTGGTGCTCACTACGGTGTGGTACTGACTATGGTGTGGTACTCACTAAAGTGTGGTGCTCACTATGGTGTAGTGTTGACTATGGTGTGATGCTCATTATGGTGTGGTACACATTGGTGTGTGGTGACAACTGTGGTGTAGTACTCGCAATAGTGTTATTGTTTGTTTTTTTACGGGCATTAGCCCACCCGGGCACAGGTCATTGACCCAGCTTGTGTCTCCCAGTAAAGCCTGTTTGTAAACGCTCTATACGTACTTAAGTGTTATGTCCAATATTCAATTACGTGTATTGTTGAGCCCCTGTTTATTAATCATTGTTGGCATCAAATTCCAAACTGACCTAGACAGCAATGCTTTTGTTAGTATGTAATTTATACAAAATTCACATTTGCCAGAGCTTCGTATTTCTCATGTATTTTAATGAACTTCACAAAAACTTGGCACCGTGTAAATTAAAACTAACAACAAAAATCTGATATGACACAAGCGGGGACTAGGGTGGACGGGTCTGGTAGTTTCAACCTCGCTGTGGCAACAGAACACTTGAGCCATCACCAAATATTATATACACCATACATCAGAGTGAATACCGGTGTTGAGTTAAAAAAAATTGGCCACCACACTACAACATGACACTATCACCACACTACAACATGACACTATCACCACACTACAACATGACACTATCACCACACTACAACATGACACTATCACCACACTACAACATGACACTATCACCACACTACAACATGACACTATCACCACACTACAACATGACACTATTACCACACTACAACATGACACTATCACCACACTACAACATGACACTATCACCACACTACAACATGACACTATCACCACACTACAACATGACACTATCACCACACTACAACATGACACTATTACCACACTACAACATGACACTATTACCACACTACAACATGACACTATTACCACACAACAACATGACACTATCACCACACTACAACATGACACTATCACCACACTACAACATGACACTATTACCACACTACAACATGACACTATTACCACACTACAACATTACACTATCACCACACTACAACATGACACTATCACCACACTACAACATGACACTATCACCACACTACAACATGACACTATCACCACACTACAACATGTAAACAGTAGGACAAAAGAACTAATATTGTTACCATGAGAAGTTAGACGTCAAGTATTCTTGTTAGTGACTGTCAATACCTCCAGCATGAACTCGCAGTGCCTAGTGAAACTGAGGATGTCTTGTACTATCGGCAACGTGGATTCCAAAGTTAACCGTAGTGTTTGGAACATTCACACTGATGGGAGAAAACACTACGACCCGTACTCTGCCACTCTCAGACTCCTGGAACCTCCAAAAGACCTTCACTATTCTGACAACTGGAAGAACGCCTCTCCACCAAAATCCCTCGAATTATCTAGTTCTTAATTCTTGGAACCATAAATCTGTTCTATTTCCCCACTCTTTCTCCTCCCTTCCCCTCTCCTTTCACCAGCTTCCCAATCTTCTTCCTCCTAAACCAGAAACTGTCAGCCTAAGGTGGATCCTCTGATTCTGAATGGTGATTGGTCGCCACCCCGACCGTGTTAACAAGATCACCCAATCAGCGACCAGGTTGAGAGCGTTCCCATCATGATAGTGGCCTTTTTGGATGCCGGAGATTCCTTTAATAAGGTAACGGCTAGACGTCGTTAACCTTAATTGACAACGAGACGAAGGGGCAATTTAGCTCCTCACGCCCCTTCTTCTTCCCCCTGATTGGTTATATAATAGTTTGAGCAAGGAACAACCATGCTGCCAATATATTACTATGTTTCCTTTCTTTTCTTTTATCTAGGGCGAGGGATGCCGAAAAACAATTTATTAACTTACATATGCTATTTTATACC
>NW_024718316.1:25000-32108 GCF_018991925.1 Homarus americanus | reverse complement strand
TCAGTATGCTTCGTTCAGTTACGTATTGCTCATGTGATGGAGGGTTGGTTGTGGTGGCACGTGGGTGATTGCTTTGGTTAGACCTCAAAGAAAATGTGTTGGTCGCCTAACACTTTATTCTGATGTTGGTCTCGTGGCGCTGGTCTCATGTTTGACCTGAGTGTAGTGTAGTGTGCTGGGGAGGGACACCGCGCTGGTCTAGGGTGTGTGTTGTGTAGTGTACTGTGGGAGGGACACCGCGCTGGTCTAGGGTGTGGTGTGTGTAGTGTACTGGGAGGGGACACCGCGCTGGTCTGGGGTGTGGTGTGTGTGGTGTACTGGGGAGGGACACCGTGCTGGTCTAGGGTGTGGTGTGTGTGGTGTACTGGAGGGACACCGCGCTGGTCTAGGGTGTAGTGTGTGTGTGGATGTGCTGGGGAGGGACACTGCGCTGGTCCTGGGGTGTAGTGTGTGTAGTGTGCTGGGGAGGGACACTGCGCTGGTCTAGGTGTAGTGTGTGTGTAGTGTACTGGGAGGGACACCGCGCTGGTCTAGGGGTGTGGTGTGTGTGGGTGTGCTGGGGAGGACACCGCGCTGGTCTGGGGTGTAGTGTGTGTAGTGTACTGGGGAGGACACCGCTGGTCTAGGGTGTGGTGTGTGTAGTGTACTGGGGAGGGACACCGCGCTGGTCTAGGGTGTGGTGTGTGTAGTGTGCTGGGGAGGGACACCGCGCTGGTCTGGGAGTGTGGTGTGTGTGGTGAGGAGGGTCCTACAGTGGCCCAAGGGGTGCTCCGGTGTATGAGGTGTTCACTATAACGCGTGGTGACAGCGACCAATAGATGAAAATATATAGACATACTTGATGAGAAGGGGACGAATGACTTGGAGATGTAATGCATTGTAATCCATTTGTAATTGAATGACTTTTATTTAGTGAGGAACCTGACGGGGAGATGGACGCCTTCCTAAACTTACACGAACCCATCTGAAGGTAATACAAACACTTCATTACAACCTAACCTAACTTAACCTAACCAAACTTAACCTAACTAAACCAAATCTAACCTAACCAAACCTAACCTAACAAACTAACCAAACCTAACCTAATCAAACCTACAACCTAATTGATGATAAAAACATGACTTAAAACTGAAGCTAAAAACATCACAACATCAACTCATTACTTTTCATCAATAATTAATAACCAACAATAACAAAGTACAACGCTAACCTCCTCTCATGGCGGCAGATCTATAACACACTGATGAGTCACTACAAATATTAAGCGTCTAATTTCTTACTGGGTGAGGGACGGGTGACAGAGAGGGGACGGGTGACAGAGAGGACAGGTGATAGAGAGGGGACGAGTGACAGAGGGACAGGTGACAGAGTATTATATCCGGGTCTTAATACTGGCACCTCACCACCTACCTACACCCATGCACTCCTATCACCCCTCCCCAACCCATGCACTCCTCCAACCCCTCCCCCACCCCAGGCACTCTAATTCCCCCCCAACCCCAGGCATTATGAAAATAAAGTCACTTTGTAATATTGAACTTGTGGTGGTAACTTCTTCTTCTTGATGAAAGGAAATAATATCCTAATTTCTTCCCTAAGGTTCTCCGTGTGTTGTGTGACCTGACCTGACCTGACCTGACCTGACTGATATAAGAGATTTAGGGATTGTCTCGAGATGTTATGTCACCTTGGCAATGGTGTGAGAGGAGAAATATGTGACTAAGACACCTCGAGTTCTGTTTGTACCACCACAGCCCCACCAGTCTCAGTCCCCATCCTCCACCCAGATCCCCAACCCCAGTCTGTCCCCTCCCCCAGCCATAGTCCCCTCCCCACCCACAGTCCCCCCTCCCAGCCACAGTCCCTCCCCCAGACACAGTCCCCTCCCCCAGACACAGTCCCTCAGACACAGTCCCTCCCCAGACACAGTCCCTCCCCAGACACAGTCCCCCTCCCCAGCCACAGTCCCCCTCCCCAGGATCTCCTCCCCAGCCAGTCCCCCTCCCCCAGCCACAGTCCCCTCCCCAGCCACATCCCCCCTCCCCGTCCCCCCAGCCACAGTCCCCTCCCCAGCCACAGTCCCCTCCCCAGTCACAGCCCCTCCCCAGCCACAGTCCCCTCCCCCAGCCACAGTCCCCTCCCCCCCCACAGTCCCCATCCTCCTCACAGTCCCTTCCCCAGCCACAGTCCCTCCCCAGCCACAGTCCCCTCCCCCAGACACAGTCCCTCCCCAGCCACAGTCCCTCCCCAGACACAGTCTCCTCCCAGCCACAGTCCCTCCCCAGCCACAGTCCCCTCCCAGCCACAGTCCCCTCCCCCGTCCCCCCAACAGTCCCCTCCCCAGCCACAGTCCCCTCCCAGCCAGTCCCCCTCCCCAGACACAGTCCCCTCCCCCAGACACAGTAGACCACCAGTCCCCCACTGTGTCCTATGACTTTCCAACCTTTTATATTTGTGGCCAATTTCTGTGAGAGACTAGGAGGCAGAAGGATCATTTAGTCATGTTATAAAGGCTGCTGCTGCCATCCCTTGGCCTGTCTAATTACCTACACCCCAGGGGACTCTCCATCCACCCGGGACTCTCCATCCACCCTGGGACCTCCATCCACCCCGGACCTCCATCCACCCTGGGGCCAACACTAAATGAACCTGAAAATTTTGTCCAAAACTTGAGGTGTAGCAGAAGCTTGTGTTGTCACTTGCCTGGGGTGGCCTGACACACCCACCCACACACACACACACACACACACACACACACACACCCACACACACATACACACACACACACACACACACACACACACACACACACACACACACACCCACACACACACACACCGTCTCTTGGGTGTCTAAACCACGTGAATGAAAGATGGTGTTTTGTTGATTATTCACATCACATTTTACTTTCACGGCCACTCCAGGAAGCGGTAACGGGTCCACCGGTACAGCTGTGTCGTGAGATATATTCTGAGTCATACTTTCACGAGATTATAGTGGAAAGTCCGTTATATCGAGGGTTCAATAGATGTGAAACCTCCATATAACGGGTTATAGTGGAAATTCCGTTATATCGAGGGTCAATAGATGTGAAGCCTCCATATAACGGATTATAGTGGAAAGTCCGTTATATCGATGGTCCAATAGATGTAAACCCTCCATATAACGGATTATAGTGGAAAGTCCGTTATATCGAGGGTCCAATAGATGTAAACCCTCCATATAACGGATTATAGTGGAAAGTCGGTTATATAGAGGGTCAATAGATGTGAAACCCTCCATATAACGGATTATAGTGGAAAGTCGGTTATATAGAGGTTTAATAGATGTGAAACCCTCCATATAACGGATTATAGTGGAAAGTCGGTTATATAGGTTCAATAGATGTAAACCCTCCATATAACGGATTATAACAGAGAAAAGTCCGTTATATGAAGATAAAGATATACGGATGATTTTAGAAGAGTATATACCGACTTAGTGATTAATACAAACATGTATACACACGGTCTACAGGCAGGGAGAATAGGTGAATGTAGGTCATATTTATACAGTGATACTCTCTCCCTACCCTCCCTCTCATCTCCCTACCATCCCTCTCATCTCCCTACCATCCCTCTCATCTCCTACCTCCCTCTCATCTCCCTACCCTCCCTCTCATCTCCCTACCCTCCCTCTCATCTCCCTACCATCCCTCTTACACCCCTACATCCCTCTCATCTCCCTACCCTCCCTCTCATCTCCCTACCATCCTCTCATCTCCCCTACCTCCTCTCATCTCCCCACCATCCCTCACCCCTCTACCATCCTCTCATCTCCCCTACCCTCCCTCTCATCTCCCCTACCCTCCCCTCTCATCTCCCCTACCATCCTCTCATCTCCCTGCCTCCCCTCTCTTCTCCCCTACGATCCCTCTCATCTCCCTACCCTCCTCTCATCTCCCTACCCTCCTCTCACACCCCTACCCTCCTCTCATCTCCCTACCCTCCCTCTCATCTCCCCTACCCTCCCTCTCATCTCCCCTACCCTCCCTCTCATCTCCCCTACCATCCCTCTCATCTCCCCTCTCCCTCCCTCTCATCTCCCTACCCTCCCTCTCACCACGTTACCTCCCTGTCTCTCCCCTCCCTCTCATCTCCCTACCTCCCCTCTCACACCCCCTAACCTCCCTCTCACACCCCCTACCCTCCCTCTCCACCCCCTACCTCCCTCTCACACCCCCTACCCTCCCTCTCCACACCCCCTACCCTCCCTCTCACACCCCCTAACCTCCCTCTCCACCCCCCCTCCCTCTCCACCCCCACCCTCCCTCTCCACCCCCTACCCTCCCTCACCCCTACCCTCCCTCTCCCCACCCCCTACCCCTCCCCTCTCCACCCCTCCCCTCACCCCCCCTCCCTCTCACCCCCCTCCCCTTAAGGCCTCGGTGGGGGTAACTCTTCTATGAGCCTCAGTTTCAACCATCCACAAGATTTATGGGGTTGTATGAGATGACTGTAGCCTGATGAATGAGTAGTGGGTGATGTGGAGTGGGTGATGTGGAGTGAGTGATGTGGAGTGGGTGTGGAGTGGAGTGTGGAGTGAGTGATGTGGAGTGAGTGATGTGGAAGTGGAGTGATGTGAGTGTGATGAGTGGGTGATGTGGAGTGGGTGATGTGGAGTGGTGATGTGGAGTGGGTGATGTGGAGTGGTGTGGGTGGTGATGTGGAATGGTGATGCGGTGGGTGATGTGGAGTGGTGATGTGGAAGTGGGTGATGTGGAGTGGGTGAGGGTAGGTGAGTGATGTGGAGGGGTGATGTGGAGCGGTGCCGTGGAGTGGGTGAGTGTGGAGTGGGTGATGTGGGTGAGTGATGTGGAGGTGATGTGGAGTGGAATGGGTGATGTGGAGTGGGTGATGTGGAGTGGTGTGGAGTGGGTGAGTGTGGAGTGGGTGATGTTGAGTGGTGATGTGGGTGGTGATGTGTAGGTGGGTGATGTGGAGTGGGTGATGTGGAGTGGTGCTGTGGAGTGGGTGTGGGTGATGTGGGTGGAATGGGTGATGTGGAGTGGGTGTGGAGTGGAATGGGTGATGTGGAGTGGGTGATGTGGAGAATGGTGATGTGGGTGGAGTGATGTGGAGGAATGGGTGATGTGGAGTGGAGTGTGGAGTGGAATGGGTGATGTGGGGTGGGTGATGTGGGTGATATGGGTGGAATGGGTGATGTGGGTGGGTGATGTGGGTGCTGTGGAATGGGTGATGGAGTGAGTGATGTGGGTGGGTGATGTGAGTGCTGTGGAATGGGTCATAGGGGTGAGTACTGTGGAATGGGGTGGTCAGAAATAAACAGACACACACACACACACACACACACACACACACCTGGAGCCGTGACTGTGTGTTCTGTCGGTCTTAAGGTACAATAACATCATCAGAAACTACAAATTACAGAAGATGCTGCATCATTAACATGTGATTAGTATAAGTGTGATTACCTGTACCGGGGGGACGAGGAGGGAAGTAGGGAGGAAGGAGGAGGAGGTGAGAGGAAGGAAGGGGAGGAGGAAGAAAACTGCAAGGGGTAAAAGCGAGGAGGAGCAGAAGGAAGAGAAATGGGGAGACAGGGAACTAGCAGAAGGAGGAAGAGGAGAGAGGAAGTGAGGAGGAACACACGGAAGGTGGGAGAGAGGCCACTACCCTTAAAAAATGATTCCGGACTTAGAAACCTTCCATATCACGATAGGTTAAAGAAACTTAACTTGCATCCCTAGAAAGACGAAGACTGCGGGGAGATATGATAGAAGTATTTAAGTGGGTGAAAGGAATCAATAAAGGGATATAGATAAAGTTCTTATAATATCCGAGCAGGATAGGACTCGAGCAACGGATTCAAGTTGGATAAGTTTAGGTTTAGGAGGGAGATAGGAAGAAACTGGTTCACAAATAGGTTGGTGGACGAGTGGAACAAGCAGCAACTTTGTAGTAAGTGCAGGAACTCTGGAAAGGTTTCAAAAGGAGGCTGGATAGATTCATGGATGATAGAGAGTGGTAGTAACTCGACAGGAGCTGCCATGCACAGGTCAACCGGCCTATTGCAGACTCCTTATGTTCTTGTGTTCTTATGTTCTTGTGTTTTATGACTAACACAATGACAGACACTGACAGGCACGACAGACACTGACTTGAGCATTGATAGACACACTAACAGGCACTGACAGACACTAACAGGCACTGACAGGCACTGACAGACACTAACAGGCACTGACAGACACACTAACAGGCACTGACAGACACACTAACAGGCACTGAACACACTGACAGGCACTGGCACACTAACAGGCACTGACAGACACACAACAGCACTGACAGACGCACTGCAGACACACTAACAGACACACTGATAGACACTGACAAACACACTAACAGGCACTGACAGACACACCAACAGACACACTGATCGACACTGACACACACTAACAGACACACTGATAGACACGACAGACAAATTAACAGGCACTGACAGACGCACTGACAGACACACTAACAGACACACTGATAGACACTGACACACACTAACAGACACTGATACACTGACAGACAAATTAACAGACACTGACAGACACACTAACAGGCACTGACAGACACGCTCACAGACACACTGAAAGACACTGACAGACACACTGAAAGACACTGAGAGAACATACTAACAGACACTAACAGGCACTGACAGACACACTAACAGGCACTGACAGACACTGACAGACACACTAACGGCACTGACAGACACACTAACAGGCACTGACGGAACACTAACAGGCACTGACAGACACACTAACGGGCACTGACAAGACACTGCTAAGCACTGACAGACACACTAACAGACACTTGCAGACACCTGATAGACGCTGACAGACACACTAACGAGGCAACAGACACACTAACAGGCACTGACAGACACTAACAGACACACTAACAGGCACTGACAGACACACTAACAGGCACTGACAGACACACTAACAGGCACTGACAGACACACTAACAGGCACTGACAGACACACTGACACACACACTAACAGACACACTGATAGACACT
Organism: Homarus americanus; assembly: GCF_018991925.1. Classification (NCBI taxonomy): domain Eukaryota; kingdom Metazoa; phylum Arthropoda; class Malacostraca; order Decapoda; family Nephropidae; genus Homarus; species Homarus americanus. Next base: position 25,037 of record NW_024718316.1, on the reverse strand, counting down.
AACAGGCACTGACAGACACTAACAGGCACTGACAGAC
>NW_024718316.1:0-17500 GCF_018991925.1 Homarus americanus | reverse complement strand
GAGGGAGAATGGAGGTGGAGGAGGAGATGTGGAGGTGGAGAGGAGAGTAATGGAGGAGGTGGGTAGGAGGGAGTAATGGAGGTGGAGTAGGGAGGAGTAATGGAGGGAGGTGGAGTAGGGAGGGAGTAATGGAGGGGTGGAGAGGAGAATGGAGGTGGAGTGGGAGGGAGTGTGGAGGAGAGGTGGAGTGGGGAGGGTAATGGAGGAGGTGGAGTAGGAGGAATAATGGAGGTGGAGTAGGAGGGAGTAATGGAGGGAGGTGGGTGGGAGGGAATGTGGAGGGGAGGTGGGAGTGGGAGTATGGAGGAGGTGGAGTAGGGAGGAGTAATGGAGGTGGAGTAGGAGGAGAATGGAGGTGGAGTGGGAGGGAGTAATGGAGGAGGTGGAGTGGGAGAATAATGGAGGAGGTGGAGTGGGAGGTAATGGAGGAGGGTGAGGTAGGGGAGTAATGGAGGAGGTGGAGTAGGAGGAATAATGGAGGTGGAGTGGGAGGGTGTGGAGAGGTGGGTAGGGAGGGAATAATGGAGAAGGTGGAGTAGGGGAGGAGTAATGGAGGTGGAGTGGGAGGGGAGTAATGGAGGAGGAGTGGGAGGGAGTAATGGGAGGTGGGTAGGAGGGAATAATGGAGGGAGGTGGAGTAGGAGAATGTGTGGAGGTGGAGTAGGGGAGGAGTAATGGAGGAGGTGGAGTGGGGAGAGGGAGTAATGGAGGTGGAGAGGAGTGGAGTGGGAGGTGATGGAGGAGGTGGAGTGGGAGGAAGTGTGGAGGTGGAGTGGGGAGGTGATGGAGGAGGTGGAGTAGGAGGGAATGGAGGGTTGGAGTGGGAGGGGGAGTGATGGAGGGGAGTGGGAGGTAATGGAGGAGGTGGAGTAGGAGGGGAGAATGGAGGAGGTGGAGTGGAGGGAGAATGGAGAGGTGGGTAGGGAGGGAGTGATGGAGGTGGAGTAGGAGGGAGTAATGGAGGAGGTGGAGTGGGAGGGAGTGTGGAGGTGGAGTAGGAGGGAGTAATGGAGGTGGAGTAGGGGAGGTAATGGAGGAGGTGGAGTGGGAGGAGGAATGGAGGGGGTGGAGTAGGGAGGGAGTGGTGGAGGAGGAGTGGAGTAGAGGGAGTAATGGAGGAGGTGGAGTGGGAGGAGGGAATAATGGAGGTGGAGGTAGGAGGGAGTAATGGAGGAGGTGGAGTAGGAGGGAGTAGTGGAGGTGGAGTGGGGAGGGAGTAATGGAGGTGGAGTGGGAGGAATAATGGAGGAGGTGGGTAGGGAGGGAGTAATGGAGGTGGAGTGGGAGGAATAATGGAGGAGGGGTGGAGTGGAGGGGAATGGAGGTGGAGTAGGGAGGTAATGGAGGTGGAGAGGGAGGAGAATGGAGGAGGTGGAGTGGAGAGTAATGGAGGTGGAGTGGAGGGAATGGAGGAGGTGGAGTAGGGAGGGGAGTATGGAGGAGGTGGGTAGGAGGGAATAATAGAGGGAGGTGGAGTAGGAGGAGTAATGGGGAGGAGGGTGGAGTGGGAGGGAGTAATGGAGGTGGGTGGGGAGGAGTAATGGAGGGAGGTGGAGAGGAGGGAATAGGAGGTGGAGTGGGGAGGGGAGTAATGGAGGTGGGTGGGAGGGGAGTAATGGGTGGAGTGGGAGGAGTAATGGAGGAGGTGGAGTAGGGAGGGAGTAATGGAGAGGGTGGAGTAGGAGGAGAGGGGTAATGGAGGAGGTGGAGTAGGAGGGAGTAATGGAGGAGGTGGAGTAGGAGAGGAGTAATGGAGGAGGTGGAGTAGGAGGAATAATGGAGGGAGGTGGAGAGGAGGGTAATGGAGGTGGAGAGGAGGGGGAGTGTTGGAGGAGGTGGAGGAGGAGGAGTTGGAGGAGGTGGAGAGAGGATAAGGAGGGTGGAGTGGAGGAAGAATGGAGGAGGTGGAGTAGGGAGGAATAATGGAGGTGGAGTGGGAGAGGGAGTAATGGAGGGTGGAGAGGGAGGGAGTAATGGAGGTGGAGTAGGAGGAATAATGGAGGGAGGAGTGGAGTGGGAGGGGGAATAATGGAGGAGGAGGGTGGAGTAGGGAGGAATAATGGAGGAGGTGGAGTAGGAGGAATAATGGAGGTGGAGGATGGAATGATGGAGAGTGTGAAGTGCGGTACGCCCCAGGTCAAGATGAGGCGCTGGACACTTAACCTAACCTAATCAAGCCTAACCCCACCTAACTAATCAAACCTAACCTATCCCACCAACAACTTAACCTAACCTAATAATAGTTCTGTGGGTTCAGGTAAGGCCGGGTTCAGATAGGCCAGGTTCAGGTAAGGCTGGGTTCAGTTAAAGGCCGGGTTCCAGGTGAGGCCAGGTTCAGGTGAGCCGGGTTCAGGTAGGCCGGGTTCAAGTAAGGCCGGGTTCCAGGTGAGGCCAGGTTCAGTTAAAGGACCAGCGTTCTGTTAAAGACCGGTTCAGTTAAGGCCGGCGTTCAGTTAAGGCCGGGTTCGGAAAGGGCCAGGTTCATGTGAGGCCGGGTTCATATGAACCAGGTTCAGTTAAGGTGGCGTTCTGTTAAGACCGGGTTCAGTTAAAGGCCGGCGTTCAGTTAAGGCCGGCGTTCAGGTAAGGGCCAGTTCTCCAAGATGCTGTACCGGTACCAATTAATTTCACGGGTACACCTACCTCCTAAGCTCCCGAGTTGACAAGACGGACAGACAGACATACGGATGCACACACACACACACACACAGACACACACACACACAGACTACCAGTAACACCTAATATTACAACTAGATCTATTACATAATTGCATGTATCTAATAAACCTTAATGACAACTTAATTACCTGTTATCTTAAACACCTGTCACCTGGCGTCTTAATTATATCGTGTTGAACTTTTGTTGTGGGTTAAGTAAATTGTTGTCATTATGGGATCGTGTTGTTGTTATTGTTGTTGCGTTTAATGTTGTTGTTTTTGGTGAAGCGTTGTGTTTGTTATTATTGTTATTGTTATTATTGTTTTATTATTATTGCTTTTGTTTTTATTTTATTATCGTTATTACTATCATATTTATCTTGTTGTTATCATTATTGTTCCTGTATTTACAATTATTATCATTATCATCATTAAGCAGGCAAGAACAGGGTAACGTATACATTAGTAGACTTTCCAAAGATCAATAAGAATTCCTCTATGTATTTATAGTATAGACGAACGAATATAAACATTGAAACAAAGACAACGCGACCATACCATTTCTTATAGAAGACGTGGGAGGATATAATAGAACCCCCAAAATCCCTACGTTTATAGTATAGACGAATGAATATAAGCAAGAAACAAAGATAAATGATAAAACACAGATCATAGATATAAAATTGAATCTATAGACGATATGAAAAAAGTATCAGGAACAAGAGACGATCAAGGGTAAATATATATTGTCTATGAGTAAATTAATCAACTATAGACGAAATGAAAAATCAAAACATTTATTGTATAGACAAAAGAATATAAACACGAAACAAAAGACGAAACAAAAATTAAACAGAGACAATAGACGAAATAAAAGTCAAATCATTTATAGTATAGACAAAAGAACAAACACGAAACAAAAGATTAACAAAATTAAGCACAGACAATAGACAAAATAAAAAAATAGTATAGACGAACAAACATAAGTACCAAACAAAAGATGAACAACAGGCAAAAGAGAGAGAATACAAAGACATTTAATTATATGGGTCATAGCATTTAATAATACAAATGGGGAAGATAGATAGAGATCAGAAGTACCAAGGGAGATATTAAGAGACATACGAAGGGTTGAGACAAGGTGAGATAAAGAGGTAAGAGATATTATGGTTGTGGAGAGACAAAGAGATGTAGAGAGATTGAGAGGCAGACATTAACACTGAGAGATGGTGATGAATAATAATAATAATAATAATAATATAAAGAGAGAGAATAAGATATAATAAGACAAACTAAAGAAAAGGGAAAAGACAAAATAAAATAAAGCAAGTTAAGAAAAATATGATATAACAGAATGAAGAAGAAAATAAAATGTGGTAAAATAAAATAAACAAACATAAGATAAATAGGAATAACAAAATAAACAAATATGAAACAATAAAAAATAATGAAATAAATTAAATATAAAAAATAGTTAAATGAAAATGAAAACAAATATTTATATCAAATTAGGAATAACTATCAAATAGAATTAATAAAAATATTGTGCATGAAAATAATATTAATATCGGTGTTGAAATAGTTAAATAAAATGTAAGATTACTATGAGTTTAAATTTAATAAAACTAATTATTTAAAAACAATACATGAATGAAATTTAATCTTAAAAAATTAAATAACAATTTCTAATACAAAGCTAGTCAGTCTAAATTAATTAACAAAAAGTATAAATACAACTAAAATTATGCGGTTTAAAATAAAATTAACAAGAATAATATCCGATTAATTATAGATAAAATTAACTATAGATAAAGACTTTAGACTTTTATATTTTTTCAATACAAAATAACTGAAGTCAATTTTTAAATTTAAGTTTAAATTTTTGAAATATTAATATGGAAGGTTTAGAACGAGAGAAGACAATACAACGGCATAGTGAAATTAACCAACATCAATATAGTAGTAAAATAATAAACGGATAATAAATTGGTTTTGTAATAATGTTTGTGTGTGTGTGTGTGTGTGGTGTGTAATAACAATACTATGATGTGTCTCTGATTCACTCATGTACTGTACATGTGGAGTAAGCTCTCCTCCAATTTCAAGGCGATAAAAAATCTGGATTGTTTGAAATAAGTTTATGAGACTCGTATTACGATGTGTGCAGGAGGACGTGTGATAAATGAGAGTTGGATGAAAGAAAAGTAATAAGGCGATGAGTGGTGATGATAATGGTAATAAAAAGATAAATGGTAGAGAGAGACAGGAAAGAAAAGACAAAAATGTAATGAGAGAGAAAAAAAAGGAGCTAAAAAATAGGAGAAAAGGGAGCTAAAAATAGGAGAAAAGGGAGCTAAAAATAGGAGAAAAGGGAGCTAAAAATAGGAGAAAAAGGAGCTAAAAATAGGAGAAAAAGGAGCTAAAAATAGGAGAAAAAGGAGCTAAAAATAGGAGAAAAGGGAGCTAAAAATAGGAGAAAAACCGCTAAATAAACGAATAAGACGCCAAATATGCAGGAAACAAGCACTTAGCAGCTGAATGAACGGAAGATTAGCGCATAATAACTGAATAGACGGAAGATTGGCGCATAATAAATGATAACGGAAGATTGGCGCATAATAAATGAAAGAACGGAAGATTAAGCGCATAATAACTGAATGAACGGAAGATTAGCGCATAATAAATGAATAGACGGAAGATTGGCGCATAATAAATAAAGAACGGAAGGTGGCGCATAATAAATGAATGAACGGAAGATTAGCGCATAATAAATGAATTAACGGAAGATTAGCGCATAATAACTGATGAATGGAAGATTAGCGCATAATAATGAATAACGGAAGAAGTGGCGCATAATAACTGGATGAACGGAAGATTGGTATGCTCTGAAGTAATGGACAGATTAGCGCTAATAAATTAATGAACGGAAGATTAGCGCATAATAAATGAATGAACGGAAGATTGGCGCATAATAAATGAATGGGAAGATTAGCGCGCATAATAACGAATGGAGGAAGATTAGCGCATAATAACTGAATGAACGGAAGATTAGCGCATAATAAATGAAAAGAGCGGAAGATTGGCGCATAATAAATGGACTAGACGGAAGATTAGCGCATAATAAATGAATGAACGGAAGATTAGCGCATAATAAATGAATAGACGGAAGATTAGCGCATAATAACTGAATGGACGGAAGATTGGCGCATAATAAATGGAAAAGAACGGAAAGAAGGCGCTTAACAAATTAATGAACGGAAGATTGGAGCATAATAACTGGATAAACGGAAGATTAGCGCATATAAATGAAAGAACGGGAAAAAGCGGCAAATTAATGAACGGAAGTTGGCGCATAATAACTGAATGAACGGAAGATTAGCGCATAATAAATGAAAGAACGGAAAAAGCGGCAACAAATTAATGAACGGAAGATTAGCATAATAACTGCAAGGCGGAAGATTAGCGCATAATAAATGAATAGACGGATTAGCGCATAATAACTGAATGAACGGAAGATTAGCGCATAATAAATGAATAGACGGAAGATTAGCGCATAATAACTGAATGAACGGAAGATTTAAGCGCATAATAGAATGAAAGAACGAGAGAAAAGGCAACAAATTAATGAACGGAAGATTGGCGCATATAAATGAAGAACGGAAGGAATTAGCGCATAATAAATGAATGGACGGAAGATTAGCGGCAATAATGAATGAAGAACGGGAAAAAAGCGCTTAAATAACACATGTAACAATAAAATCCTGAAAACGAACAATAACACAATGTAACAATGCTAAAATATAGACTTACGAGAAACTGAAATTGGTGAAAATTATCGATTCTTTTGTGGGATTTAGTGTTGTGAATGAGGAAGAACAAGAATAATTGATAATAGTGGATGAGGTAATGGATAAGGAGAATAGCGAGGAAAGTGGTAATTGGAAGTAAAGGAAGGGATAATGGTAGTCAGATAGATAGAAGACAACAAGAATTAATATAAAGAGAATAAGGAATAAAGATTGAATCAGAGAACAGCAATATTTACAGCGGCTCCTCGTTGCCACAGAGAAACTACAGCATTTAATACCACCACCTCCCTTACAGCATTGATGAATACAGTCCCTTTGGTACAGCACAGCAAAATACAGCGGATAACAGCATCTTAACGAGGCATATATAGCAAACTAAAGCAGTTCAGCAACTCCTGAGTTATAACATGACAGATTACAGCAGTTAACAGTGAGTCCTTGTCCCAAAAGCACAACAGACTACAGCATTTAACAGCAGATTCTTATCACAACACAGATTACAGCAGTTAACAACACCACCACCTCCTCCTACACACACACAACTCGTACCACAACAGATTACAGCTATTAACAGCACTTTTTGTCTTACACACACACAACACAGATGTCTGTGAATTACAGCAGTTAACAGCACCTCCTCCTCCTCACACACACACACAACACAATTACAACAGATACAACAGTTAACACCACCTCCTCCTCACACACACACACAACACAGTACCACAACAGATTACAGCTATTAACAGCACTTCTTTGTCATACACACACACACAACACAGTACCACAGCAGATTACAGCAGTTAACAGCACCTCCTCCTCACACACAACTCAAGAATCACTACAACAAAACTCAAATAACTTAAATTCTAAACAAATATATAAAAATACTGTATATTAATAATCTCAAAACTAACTTAGCTTAGATGTGACAACGGACCAAGAGGTTTTACTTACTATGATTAGGAGTTGTGAGAGAGGTCTTCCTGGTGGTGATGGAAGAAGGTGAGTGGTTGCAAGCGTTCCCTTAGGGCATCACTTACACCCTCTGCAGTTTCCGAGAGACAGTGATGTTTTCCATGAGTTTCCGGCGTTTTTGGGGCATCATTACACCTCTCACGGTTTCCACGAAGAACAGTGATGTTTTCCCGTTTTCCGGCGTTTTTTAAAGACATCACTTACCCTCTGCAGTTTCACGAAGACGCTGATGTTTTCCCGTGTTTTCGGGCGTTCCGCTAAAACCCTCACACGCTCTACAGTTTCCACTAGAGGCGCTGATGTTTTCACGTGGTTTCAGGCGTCTTTTGAGGGCATCACTCCCCTCTGCAGTTTTCCTCAAGAACCTGTTTTTTCCGTGTTTCCGGCGTTCTAACCCTGCCACCCTCTACGGTTCCAAGAGGCACTGATTTTCCGTTGTTCCCGTGCTTTAAACCTCCTCACACCCAGAGGTCTCAGATTTTATTTTTCCTGTGATATTTTTCTGCTTTTTTTACAACGCCAATCACATTTCTTTTATTTGTGTCACGAAAATTATTAATGTTCTAAATGTCATCACTTTGAACCTTTTATTTTTTACACTAATAATTTTTCAATTGTCATCACCTGCAGTCTGGTTTAATTCTGATGCTGTCACCACCTTTTTCGTCCATCTGGAAAAAAATAGGAATATACTTTTAACATTTGAGGACGATGTTTTAGCGCATCGTCTTCTAAGGAATAAAACATCATCCTCAAAGGGTTTAAACATCGTCATCAAGGTTAAAACATCGTCCTCAAGGGTTAACAATTTGGACTATTACGGACGATGATTGGGTTTTTTTGGGGTTTTTTGGGTTTTGTTGGGTGTTTTTGGTGTTTAATCCTTTGAGACGATGATTTAACACTTGAGGACGATGATTTAACCTTTGAGGACGATGATTTAACAACTTTGAGGATGATGATTTAACCTCTCGGGGTGTTTGTTGGGGTTTTTGGGTGTTTTTGGGTGTGGTTTTTGGGTGGTTTGTTATAATAAAATTAATTAAATGAAAATAATTACGTATGGTGCCAAAGCTCTAAAAATACCCATATATACTTGAATAAGTTTATATTCTATCTGAGACAACGATTAATTTTGTCGACATAAGAGTAGTGTTACTGGATACTATATATATAAGTGATTGGGGCCTTCCGTACCGAATCTAATAATAATATAAACGACTTATATTTGGTTTAAGCATCTGGGAAAATATAATATATGTTGATAATTATTGTGTAGTTTTATTTGAGATATGTTTATTTTGGAATTGTTGCTTATTTTGCCTTTTTTTGTTATTATTATTATTATTATTATTATGTGTGTGTGTGTTTTCTCTCCTCTTGGAGTCGTAAGCGTGACAGACGAAGACGATGATGACATTCTTGGCACAAGCACCGACGAGGAGAGTACACGTCACCGATTTGTATATTTGCTCAGATTCACGAGAAATCTGGGTGATGTAAAACAGTGAGTCGTCTCTCATCTCCTTCTCTCCTGTATATATTAACATCTCTATTTGTGAACTGTATGGAGGAGTGCGTTTATATCAATAATTGATGGCTCAGGATGGTGGTAGTGGTAGTGCCAGGATGGTGGTAGTGGTGGTGCCAGGATGGTGGTGAGTATTGAGTGTGCGGGATGGTTGGTGATTGGTGGTGTCAGGATGGTGGTGAGTGGTAGTGTCAGGATGGTGGTGATGGTAGTGCCAGGATGGTGGTGGTGGTAATTGTCAGGATGGTGGTGATGGTGGTTTGGGATGGTGTAAACTGGTGCCAGGATGGTTGGTGATAGTGGTGTTGCAGGGATGGTGGTAGTGCTGATGCCAGGATGGTGGTGATAGTGTTGAATGTCAGGGATGGTGAAGTTGTGGTGGTAGTGTCAGGATGGTGGTGGTGGTGAGGTCTCCAGGATGGTGGTAGTGGTGGTGCCGGGATGGTGGTGGTGCTAAATGCCAGGATGGTGGTAGTGGTAATTGCCGGGATGGTGGTGATGTTGAATGTCAGGGATGGGTGGTGAGTTGAGTGGTGCCAGGGGATGGGGTGGTGCGAGAGTGGTAAGGGTGGTTGAAGGATGGGTGGTGAGTGGTAGTGCCGGGATGGTTTGGTAATAGTGGTGCCGGGATGGTGGTGGTAGTGGGATGGTGGTAGTGTTGTTGTTAGGATGGTTGGTAGTGGAGTGATGCTTGATGATATTGGTAGTTGGTAGTGCCAGGGATGGTGGATGATGGTTCAATCCTTAGGGATGGTGGTAGTGGTGGTACTTGGATGGTGGTGAGTAGTGTGCCAGGATGGTGGTGAGTGGTGATGCCAGGGATGGTGGTAGTGGTGCAGGATGGTGATGGTGGTCTGGGATGGTGGTGGTTGGTTGCCAGGATGGTGGTAGTGGTGAGTGATAGATGGTTTGGTTGGTTGTGCAGGATGGTAGTGATGGTGCAGGATAGTTGGTAGTGGTGCCAGGATGATTGGTGTTGATAGTGGAATGTTGGTGATGGTAGGTGCCAGGATGGAGGTGGTGAGTGGTGAGTGCTGGGATGGGGTGGTGGTGGTAGTGCTCAGATGGTGGTAGTGGTGGTGCCAGGATGGTGGTGAAAGTGGTAAGTGCCAGGATTCTTGGTGTGGTGTGCCAGGATGGTGGTGGTGGTAGTGCAGGGATGGTGGTGGTAGTGGTGAGGTGCCAGGATGGTGGTAGTGGTGGTGGTGCCAGGATGGTGGTGGTGTGGTAGTGCCAGGATGGTGGTGGTGGTGGTGCCAGGATGAGGTGGTGGGAGTGTGGTGCCAGGATGGTGGTGGTGGTGGTGCCAGGGATGGGTGGTGAGTGGTGGTGCCAGGATGGTGGTGTTGGTGGTGCCAGGGATGGGTGGTGTTGGTGGTGCCAGGATGGTGGGTATGGTGGTGTTCCAGGATGTGGTGAGGCGTGAAGTGCCGGGATGGTGGTGAGTGGTAGTGCCAGGATGGGGTGGTAGTGGTAGTGCCAGGATGGTGGTGTGTTGGTGTGCCAGGATGGTGGTAGTGGTGAGTGTCAGGATGGTGAGTGGTAGTGCTTGGATGGTGGTGAGTGGTAGTGCCAGGTTGGTGGTAGTGGTAGTGCCAGGATGGTGGTTAGTGGCTGAGGCCTGGATGGTGGTAGTGGTAGTGTCGGGATGGTGGTGGTGGGTAGTGCCAGGATGGTGGTAGTGGTAGTGCCAGTGATGGTGGTGGTGGTGAGTACCAGGATGGTGGTATGATAGTTCCAGGATGGTGGTGAGGTGAGGTAGTGCCAGGATGGTGGTAGTGGTAAGTTCCAGGATGGTGGTATGGTGATTGGGGAGGATGAATTGGTATGGTTGTGCTAGGATGGTGGTAGTGGTAGTTACCAGGATGGTGGTAGTGGTAGTGCTTGGAATAGTGGTAGTGGTGGTGCCAGGGATGGTGGTAGTGGTAGTGCCAGGATGGTGGTGATGGTAGTGCCAGGATGGTGGTGATGGTGGTGCCAGGATGGTGATGGTGGTAGTGCCAGGATGGTGGTAGTGGTAGTGCCAGGATGGTGGTGATTAGTAGTGCCAGGATGGTGGTAGTGGTGGTGCCAGGATGGTGTGGGGCCAGTGCCAGGATGGTAGTGGTGGTAGTGCAAGGATGGGTGGTGAGTGAGCCAGGTGGTTGGGATGGTGGTGATGGTGGTGCCAGGATGGTGGTGAGTGAATCATTCCAGGATGGTGGTAGTGAGGTAGTGCCAGGATGGTGATATGAGGTAGTGCCAGGATGGTGGTAGTGGTAGTGCCAGGATGGTGGTAGAGTGGTGGTGCCGGGATGGTGGGGAATGGTCAGTCTCAGGATGGTGGTGGTGGTAGTGCCAGGATGGTGGTAGTGGCAGTGCCAGGATGGTGGTGTGGTAGTGCCAGGATGGTGGTGTGTGGTAGTGCCAGGATGGTGGTATGGTAGTTTTGCGGGATGGTGGTGAGTGTGAATGCAGGATGGTGGTAGTGGTAGTGCCGGATGGTGGTAGTGTTGGTGCCAGGATGGTGGTATGTTGAGTGCCAGGATGGTGGTATGGTGGTGCCAGGATTGTGGTAGTGGTAGTGCCAGGATGGTGGTAGTGGTAGTGCCAGGATGGTGGTAGTGGTAGGTGCCAGGATGGTTGGTGGTGGTAGTGCTGGGATGGTGAGGTAGTGGTAGTGCCAGGATGGTGGTAGTGGTAGTGCCAGGATGGTGGTAGTGGTAGTGCCGGGATGGTGGTGAGTGGTAGTGCCAGGATGGTGGTGAGGTGGTAGTGCCAGGATGGTGGTAAGTGTGGTGGGATGGTGAGGTAGTGGTGCCAGGATGGTGGTGTGTGAATGGTGCCAGGATGGTGTGGTGAGTGGTGGTGCCAGGGATGGTGGTAGTGGTAGTGCCAGGATGTTGGTGGTGGTGGTGCCAGGATGGTGGTAATGGTGGTGCCAGGGATGGTGGTGGTGGTAGTGCCAGGATGGTGGTATGGTGGTGCCAGGATGGTGGTAGTGGTGGTGCCGGGATGGTGGTAGTGGTAGTGCTTGGGATGGTGGTAGTGGTGGTGCTTGGGATGAATTGGTAGTGGTAGTGCCGGATGGTGGTGAGATGGTGAGTCAGGATGGTGGTAGTGGTGGTGCTTGGGATGGTGGTAGTGATGGTGCCAGGATGGTGTTAGTGGAGTAGTGCCAGGATGGTGGTAGTGGTGAGGGATGCCAGGATGGTGCGTGGTGTTGTGCCAGGATGGTGGTGATGTAGTGCCGGGATGGTGGTGGTTGATGCCAGGATGGTGGTGAGTGGTGGTGCCAGGATGGTGAAGGTGGTGGTAGTGCCGGGATGGTGGTAGTGGTAGTGCGGGATGGTGGTAGTGGTAGTGCCGGGATGGTGGTAGTGCTGAATTAGGCGGGATGAGTTTGGTATGGATTGTGCCAGGATGGTGGTATGGTTGTGTGCCGGGATGGTGGTATGGTAGTGCCAGGATGGTGGTAGTGCTAGTGCCAGGATGGTGGTAGTGGTAGTGCCGGGATGAATTGTAAATAGTGCCAGGATGGTGTTAATGAGCAGTGCTTGGGATGGTGGTGGATGGTAGTGCCAGGATGGTGGTGGTGATAGTGGGGATGGTGGGGTAGTGGTTGTGCCAGGATGGTGGTGATGGTAGTGCCAGGGATGTGGTGAGTGATGAAGATGTGCCAGGATGGTGGTGGTGGTGGTGCCAGGATGGTGGTAGTGGTGGTGCCAGGATGGTGGTAAGTGCCAGGATGGTGGTTGTGGTGGTGCCGGGATGGTGAGTAGTGGTGGTGCCAGGATGGTGTGAGTGGTAAGTTCCAGGATGGTGGTAATGGTAGTGCCAGGATGTGGTGGTTGTGGTGGTGCCGGGGATGGTGAGCGTGGTTGTGGTGCCTTGCCAGGATGGTGGTAATGGTGGTGCCAGGATGGTGGTGGTGGTGGTGCCAGGATGGTGGTATGGTAGTGCCGGGATGGTGGTAGTGGTAGTGCCGGGATGGTGGTGGTGAGGCGTGGGATGGTGGTATGGTTGTGCCAGGATGGTGGTAGTGGTGGTGCCAGGATGGTGGTAGTGGTAGTGCCAGGATGTGGTGGTAGTGGTTGTGCCAGGATGGTGGTGGTGGTGGTGCCAGGATGGTGGTAGTGGTGGTGCCAGGATGAGTTGGTAGTGCGTGTGCCGGGATGGTGGTAGTGGTATTTGGGATGGTGGTGGTGGTAGTGCCAGGATGGTGGTGTGGTGGATGCCAGGGATGGTGGTAGTGGTGGTGCTAGGATGGTGGTGGTGGTGCCAGGATGGTGGTAATGGTAGTGCCGGGATGGTGGTGGTGGTAGTGCCAGGATGGTGGTAGTGCCAGTATGGTTTGTGGTGTTAGGATGGTGGTAGTGGTAGTGCCAGGATGGTGGTATGGTGGTGCCAGGATGGTGGTATGAAGTAGTGCCAGGATGGTGGTATGGTAGTGCCAGGATGGTGGTAGTGCCAGGATGGTGGTAGTGCCAGTATGGTGGTAGTGGTAGTGCCAGGATGTGGTGGTAGTGTGAATACCAGGATGGTGTGGTATGGTAGTGCAGGATGGTGAACATGAAGTAGTGCAAGGATAATTGGTAATTGGGATGGTGGTGGTGCTTGATATGGTGGTGAGTGCCAGGATGGTGGTATGGTATTGGTGCCAGGATAGGTGTGGTAGTGCCAGTGTGGTGGTAGTGGTAGTGCCAGGATGAGGGTGGGAACATGGTGGTGAGCAGGATGGTGGTATGGTGGTGTAAGGATGGTGGTGAAGATTGGTGAGTGCCAGGATGGTGGTAGTGCTTGGTATGGTGGTAGTCAGGTAGTGCCAGGGATGGTGATATGGTGAGGTGCCAGGATGGTGAGAGACATGGTAGTGCCCAGGGATGAGGTGGCCAGATCCCAGGATGGTGGTAAGTGGTAGTACCAGGATGGTGATATGGTAGTGCCAGGATGGTGGTATGGTGGTGCCAGGATGGTGGTAGTGGTAGTTAGCAGGATGGTGAAATTGAGATTGTAGTCTGTGGTGGTGGTGAAATTGAGGTGACAACCAGAATGTGGTGGTGGTCAGTGGTGCAGGATGATGGTGAAATTGTCAGAGTGAGCAGGATGGTGATGTGGGTAGTGCTTGGGATGGTGGTGTGGTGGTGCTTGGGATGGTGGTGGTGGTGGTGCTTGGGATGGTGGAGTGAAGTGCCAGTGTGGTGAGGCAGTGGTGATTGCCAGTATGGTGGTGAGGTGGTGATGCCAGGATGGTGGTATGGTAGTGACAGGATGGTGATATGAGGTAGTGCCAGGATGGTGGTAGTGCTGAGTGCCAGGATGGTGGTGAGTGGTGGTGCCTGGATGGTGGTAGTGGTGGTGCAGGATGGTGGTAGTGAAGTCAGTGCCAAGATGGTGGTGAGTGGTGGTGCTTGGGGATGGTGGTAGTGGTGAGTGCTTGATGTGGTGGTGGTGGAGGTGGTGCCAGGATGGTGGTGGTGGTGGTGCCAGGATGGTGGTGAGGTGAGAATCAGTGCCAGGATGTGGGTGGTGTGGTGTTGGTGGTTTTGGGGTGGTGGTGGGTGGTGGTGTTGGTGGTGGTGTGGGGTGAGGTGGTGTGGGGTTGGTGGTGAGGGGTGGGGGTGGTGGGTGGTGGTGTGGGTGTGGTGGAGGTGGGTGGTGGTGTGGGGTGGTGTGGGGTGGGGGGGTGGGAGTGGTGTTGGTAGTGGTGTGGGAGTGAGTGAGTGGTGTTGGTGAGTGGTGGGGTGGTGGTTGTGGGTGAGTGGTGGTGGGTGGGAGTGGTTTGGGTGTGGGTGGTGTTGGTGGGTGGGTGGTGTGGATGGTGGTGTGGGTGTGGGTGGTTGGTGGGGTGAGGTGGTGTGGGTGGTGTGGTGGTGTGGGGTGGTGGTGGTGGTGGTTGGGTGGTGGTGTGGGTGAGTGAGGTGGGGGTGAGTGGGTGGTGGTGTGGAGTGGTGGGTGGGTGGTGGTGGTGGTGGTGTGTGGGGTGTGGTTGGGTAGTGGTGTGGGGAAGGTGGAGGGATGGGTGGTGGTGTGGGTGGTGGTGGGGTGGGCAGTGGGTGTGGAGAGTGGTTGTGGGTGGTGGTGGTGTGTGGTTGAAGTGGTGGTGGTGGTGGTGGTGTGGTTGTGGGCAGGTTTGAGTGGTGTGGGTGGTGGTGTGGGGTGTGGTGGTGGAGTGGTGGTGTGGGTGTGGCATTGGGTGGGGTGTGGAGTGGTGGTGTGGGGTGGGAGTGGGTGTGGTGTGGGTGGTGGTGGGTGGTGTGTGGGGAGTGGTGGGTGGTGTGTGGGTGGTGGTGGTGAGCGTGGGTGGTGGTGTGGGTGGTGGGCGTGGGTGGTGGTGTGGGGGTGGTGGTGTGGGCGGTGGTGTGGGGTGGTGGTGTGAGGTGGGGTGTGTGGGTGGTGTGGGTGGGGTGGTTGGTGGGGTTGGTGGGTGGTGGTTGGTTGGGGACAGTGGTGTGTGGACGGTGGTTGGTGGTTGGGTGGTGTGTGGGGTGGGGGTCAGTGTGGGCGGTGGGCGTGGGTGGTGGTGTGGTGTGGTGTGGGGTTGTTGACGTGGGTGGTGGTTAGTGGGGTGGTGACGTGGTGGTGGTGTGGTGGTGGTGGTGGGCAGTGGTGTGGGTGGTGGTGGTGGTGGTGGGCGTGGGTAGTGGGTGGGGCAGGACGTGGGTGAGGTGGTTGGTGGGTGGTGGTGTGTGTGGTGGTTGGTGGTGGTGGTTGGTGGGCAGTGGTGTGGGTGGTGAGTGTGGTTGGTGGTGGTGGGTGGTGGTGTGGGTGGTGGTTGTGGGTGGTCAAAGTTGTGGGTGGTGGTGGGTGGTGAAAGTTGTGTGGGTGGTGGTGTGGGTGGTGGTTGGGTGGTGACGTGAGGAAGGGACGTGGGTTGTGGTGTGGGCGGTGGTGTGGGTGGTGGTGGTGGGTGGTGGTGTGGAGTGTGGTGGTGTGGGTGTGGGTGGTGGTGTGGGTGAGGTGGTGTGGGTGGGGATGTGGGTGGTGGTGTGGGTGGTTGGTGGTTGGTGAGGTGGGGTGGGTTGGTGAGATTGGTGGTGTGGTTGGTGGTTGGTAGTTGATTGGTTGGGTGGGGATCAGGTGTTGGTGGGCGTTGAAAGTTGATGGTTGTTGGACGGGACTGGTGGGGTGGGTGTGGGTGGGTGTGTGGTGGTTGGTGTGGTGATTGGTTGTGGGGGTGGTGTGTGGGGTTAGTGGTTGGTGGGTGGTGGTGTGGGTGGTGGTGTGGGTGGTGGTGTGGGTGGTGGGGTGGGTGGTGGTGTTGGTGGTGGTGTGGGTGGGGTTATGTGGGGGTGGGTTTGTGGTGTGGGTGGTGGTGTGGGTGGTGGTGTGTGGGGTGTTGGTGGTGGGGTGGTTGTGTGGTTGGTGGGTGGTGGGGTGGGTGGTGGTTGGTGGGTGTGGTTGTTGTGTGTTGTGTGGTTGGTGGGTTTGTGGTGTGGTTGGTGTGGTGGGGTGGTGTGGGTGGTGGTGTGGTGTGGTGGGTGTTGTGTGGTGGGGTGTGGGTGTGGGTGGTGGTTGGTGGTTGGTGGTGTGGGGTGTGGGTGGTGGTGTGGGTGGTGTGGAGTGGGTGGTGGTGTTGGTGGTGGTGGTGGGTGGTGGGGTGGGTTGGTGGTGGTGGGTGGTGGTTGGGTGGTTGGTTGGTGTGGTGGGTGGGGTGGTGGTTGTTGGTGGGTGTGGTGGGGGTGGGGTGGTGTGGTTGGTGGTTGGTGGTTGTGGTGTGTGGGGTTGTGTGGTGGTGTGGGTGGTTGGTGGTGGGGTGGTGGTGTGGTGGTTGGTTGGGGGGTTGGTGGTGGTGTTGGTGGTGGGGTGGGGGTGGTGGTTGGTGGTGGTGGTGGTGTTGGTGGGTGGTGGTGGTGGTGGTGGGGTGGTGGGTGGGGTTGAGGTGGTTTGAGGTTGAGGTGGTGTGGTGGTGGTGGTGGTGGGGTGGTGCAGTGGTTGGTGGGGTTGAGGTGGTTGGGGTTGGGGTGGTGGTGGGGTTGGTGGTTGAGTTGGGGGTGGGGTTGGTTGGGGTGGGTTGGTGGGGGTTGGTGGTGGGGTTGGCGGTGGGGTGTGGTTGGTGGGGTTGGGGTGGGGTGGGGTTGGTTGGTGGGGTGGTTGGTTGGGGTGGTGGGTTGGTTGATGGTGGTGGTTGGTTGGGGTTGGGGGTGGTTGGGGTGGGGTGGTGGTTGGGGTGGGGGTTGGTGGTGAGTTGGATGTGAAGTGAGTGGTGTGGTGAGTGGTGGTGGTGGTAGTCAGGTGGTGGTGGTGAGTGGTGGGTGGGGTTGAGTGGTGGTGTGGTGAGGTGGTTGGTGGGTGGTGGGGTGGTGGTGATTGGTGGTTGATTGAGGATGGGGGTGGTGGGGTGGTGGCGGTGAGGTCAGTGGGGTGGTTGGTTGGTGGGGTGGTTGGTGGGGGTTGAGTTGGTTGGGTGGGGATGATGGTTGGTTGGGGTTGGTGATTGGAGTTGGTCGGTGAGGTTAGTTGAGTTGGGGGTTGGTGGGGTTGGGGTGATGGGTGGGGTGGTGGTTGGTGGTGGTGATGGTGGGGGTGGGGTGTGTGCGTGG
>NW_024718315.1:0-3044 GCF_018991925.1 Homarus americanus | reverse complement strand
AGAGCTGTAGGTAGTAATACACAAGATCATTATAGAGAGCTGTAGGTAGTAATAGAGCTGTAGGTAGTAATACACAAGTGCATTATAGAGAGCTGTAGGTAGTAATACACAAGATCATTATAGAGAGCTGTAGGTAGTAATACACAAGATCATTATAGAGAGCTGTAGGTAGTAATACACAAGAGCATTATAGAGAGCTGTAGGTAGTAATACACAGGATCATTATAGAGAGCTGTAGGTAGTAATACACAAGATCATTATAGAGAGCTGTTGGTAGTAATACACATGATCATTATAGAGAGCTGTAGGTAGTAATACACAAGAGCATTATAGATAGCTGTTGGTAGTCATACACAGGATCATTATAGAGAGCTGTAGGTAGTAATACACAAGATCATTATAGAGAGCTGTAGGTAGTAATACACAAGATCATTATAGAGAGGTGTAGGAAGTAATAAACAAGAGCATTATAGAGAGGTGTAGGTAGTAATACAGAAGAGCATTATAGAGAGATGTAGGTAGTAATACACAAGATCATTATAGAGAGCTGTAGGTAGTAATACACAAGATCATTATAAAGAGGTGTAGGTAGTAATACAGAAGAGCATTATAGAGAGATGTAGGTAGTAATACACAAGATCATTATAGAGAGCTGTAGGTAGTAATACACAAGAGCATTATAGAGAGCTGTAGGTAGTAATACACAAGATCATCATAGAGATCTGTAGGTAGTAATACACAAGAGCATTATAGAGAGCTGTAGGTAGTAATATACAAGAGCATTATAGAGAGCTGTAGGTAGTAATACACAAGATCATTATAGAGAGGTGTAGGTAGTAATACACAAGAGCATTATAGAGAGCTGCAGGTAGTAATATACAAGAGCATTATAGAGAGCTGTAGGTAGTAATATACAAGAGCATTATAGAGAGCTGTAGGTAGTAATACACAAGAGCATTATAGAGAGCTGCAGGTAGTAATACACAAGATCATTATAGAGAGGTGTAGGTAGTAATACACAAGATCATTATAGAGAGGTGTAGGTAGTAATACACAAGAGCATTATAGAGAGGTGTAGGTAGTAATACACGAGAGCATTATAGAGAGCTGTAGGTAGTAATATACAAGATCATTATAGAGAGCTGTAGGTAGTAATACACAAGAGCATTATAGAGAGCTGTAGGTAGTAATACACAAGAGCATTATAGAGAGGTGTAGGTAGTAATACACAAGATCATTATAGAGAGCTGTAGGTAGTAATACACAAGAGCATTATAGAGAGGTGTAGGTAGTAATAGCCCCGACGGTAGGTTCAAAAGTGATAGAACAGTCTGGGGTGGTGGAGAGGATATTGCCGCCCGGTAGTGTACGACGCTATTGTCTCCCGGCCATTGTTCTCCCCCAACTGCTCTATATTTCACAGAACGGACAATATTTCAGGAAATATTTTTCAGAAACTCTTTATCAAATAGCTGTGTTTCATTGTGGTGTTAAGGATGGGGAGTATGAAGATGTTCCTTTAGTTTAGGACGAGCTTTTAAAATTCGAGGTCGTGTGTGTCGAGTGAGTTATTGTTTGTGTCTGTGAAAAACAAATAAATCAAGGAGTCCAGTATTTTTCTGACAGGACGGAGGACCTTACCTATTGAACTCAGATTGATATAAATTATTAATTGAACTTTAGAGTAGCAGTTGTTTGAGGTTTGACATGAGGGACGTATGGGAGTTCCTCTGTATCTGATTCTGACCTACCCATTATTGTCTGGTTTACATTTAGTGACAGTGTTAGTGGTCTTGGTTTGGCCAGAGTGAAATAACACATTTAAATGCAGAAGAAAAAGATTATTATTTACAGGTTAGGCTAAAAAATTTCATTTTAGAATCGTATTGTAGAAGACAACTTACCAAGGGTGTATTGGGACCATTTTGAAAACTTAGCAATCATGAAAAACTAGAAATAAAAATTGAATGGTAACTTTCGAACACTTATCCTGACTGACATATATTTTTTTTGACTGACATATTTTTTTTTTATAATAAGCTTCACTGTCCATACTTTGCCTTTTTGTATATTTTTTCTCCTGGGTTCGACGCGATCATACTGTATTATGTGTATGAGAGTAACAACCTGAGGGAACATTATCATTATGGGTGATGGAAGTGGTGACAGTATTCCTGGTTAATTCATTACCATCTGTTACAGTTCCAGCCATATTTAATATATAATGTAGTACCTAGAACAATATTTATTTTAGGAGTTTACACTAAATTTGTGCTGCACAAACGATAATCACATTATGGGAATGTCTGTAGACTTTTAAGAATTACGCTTCTTTCTGTCACACAGCCATACAGTAAGGTAGGGCAGGTCACATATGACAGTGATACATTGCCGCACGTTAATCCCATTTGTCCAAGGGTTTGCCTTCAGCTTAATAAAATCGTCGGGAGTTAGCTAGAAAATTCACCAAGCGTCGTCATCTTACTGAAAAGATTAGGGGAGAGAAAAGCAGAGTGTATTACCTCTACTGTTAACTGTAGAATTTCAATTTTTGGCTGCACTAGCACGTTCGCATAGAAGCCTTTTAAGCGATCCGGTCACGGAAAAGTCATGGAAAATAAAATTATGATTTGTGCGGGAACTCTGCATAATGCTCTTGCGATTACTAGCTAGAGCTCTCCAGAATGCTCTTTTAATCGTATATTACTCCAGAGCTCTTTAATGCTCTTGATTACTCCACAGCTCTCTATAATGCTGTTGTGTATTACTAGCCACAGTTCTCTTTACTGTAAAATAAGGATATAAATAACGATAAAAACACAGAAACACCAAGATTTTAGTAAGTCTTGTCGCTCGTGGTTGTCGAGAATCAATTAGTTATGCCTCGTAACCTCACATTTCATGGACATTGTGTTGGTTATATGTGCTAATTGACGCGGTTGTTTGGAGTGGTTGTCTGGTTGGGATGTTTGTGTGTGTAGCTAGCTTTTGTGATTGGCTGGTATCTTTCATGGCCCATTGTCTTTCGTAACTAACGTTGTTTT
>NW_024718314.1:0-21952 GCF_018991925.1 Homarus americanus | reverse complement strand
GAGCAGTCACTGGAGAAGGTATATATGTTGTAGTCACTTGACAAGGTGTATGTGTTGTAGTCACTTGAGAATGTGTATGTGCTGTAGTCACTTGAGAAGGTGTATGTGTTGTAGTCACTTGAGAGGGTGTATGTGTTGTAGTCACTCGAGAAGGTTTTTGTGTTGTAGTAACTCGAGAATGTGTATGTGTTGTAGTCACTAGAGACGGTGAATGAGTTGTAGTCACTTGAGAACGTGTATGTGTTGTAGTCACTCGAGATAGTATATATGTTGTAGTCACTTGAGAAGGTGTATGTGTTGTAGTCACTTGAGAAGGTGTATGTGTTGTTGCTACTTGATTAGGTGCATGTGTTGTAGTCACTCGAGAAGGTCTATGCGTTGTAGTCACTCGAGAAGGTGTATGTGTTGTAGTCACTCGAGAAGGTGTATGTGTTGCAGTCACTCGAGAACGTGTATGTGTTGTAGTCACTTGGGAAGGTGTATGTGTTGTAGTCACTCGCGAAGTTACATGTGTTGTAGTTACTTGAGAAGGTGTATGTGTTGTAGTCACTTGAGAAGGTGTATCTGTTGTAGTCATTTGAGAAGGTGTATGTGTTGTAGTCACCTGAGAAGGTGTATGTGTTGTAGTCACTTGAGAAGGTGTATGTGTTGTAGTCACTTGAGAAGGTGCATCTGTTGTAGTCACTCGTGAAGGTGTATGTGCTGTAGTCACTTGAGAAGGTGTTTGTGTTGTAGTCACTTGAGAAGGTGTATGTGTTGTTGTTACTTGAGAAGGTGTATGTGTTGTAGTCACTCGAGAAGGTCTATGCGTTGTAGTCACTCGATAACGTGTATGTGTTGTAGTCACTCGAGAAGGTATATGTGTTGTAGTCACTCGAGAACGTGTATGTGTTGTAGTCACTTGGGAAGGTGTATGTGTTGTAGTCACTTGAGAAGTTATGTGTGTTGTAGTCACTTGAGAAGGTGTATGTGTTGTAGTCACTTGAGAAGGTGTATCTGTTGTAGTCATTTGAAAAGGTGTATGTGTTGTAGTCACTTGAGAAGGTGTATGTGTTGTAGGCACTCGAGATGGTGTATGTGTTGTAGTCACTCGAGAAGGTGTATGTATTGTAGTCATTAGAGAAGGTGTATGTGTTGTAGTCACTTGAGAAGGTGTATGTGTTGTAGTCACTGATGCATATTTGTTGTAGTCACTCTGGAGGCTGCATGTGTTGTAGTCACTCGGAGATGGAATGTATGTTGGGTAGTCACTTCTGAGTAGGGGCTGGTGTGGCGGGCAGAAGTCATTTGAGAAGGTGTATCTATTGTAGTCATTGAGAAGGTGTATGTGTTGCAGTTCACTTGAGAAGATATATATGTTGTAGTCACTTGAGAAGGTGTATGTGTTGTAGTCACTTGAGAAGGTGTATGTGTTGTTGTCACTTTAGAAGGTGTATGTGTTGTAGTCACTTGAGAAGGTGTATGTGTTGTAGTCACTCGAGAAGGTGTATGTGTTGTAGTCACTCGAGAAGGTGTATGTGTTGTAGTCACTAGAGAAGGTGTATGTGTTGTTGTCACTTGAGAAGGTGTATGTGTTGCAGTTCACTTGAGAAGGTGTATGTGATGTAGTCACTCGAGATGGTATATATGTTGTAGTCACTTGAAAAGGTGTACGTGTTGTAGTCACTTGAGAAGGTGTATCTGTTGTAGTCATTGAGAAGGTGTATGTGTTGTAGTCACTTGAGAAGGTGCATCTGTTGTAGTCACTCGAGAATGTGTATGTGTTGTAGTCACTTGAGAAGGTGTATGTGTTGTTGTCACTTGAAAAGGTGTATGTGTTGTAGTCATTCGAGAAGGTGTATGTGTTGTAGTTACTTGAGAAGGTGTATATGTTGTAGTCACTAGAGAAGGTGTATGCGTTTGTAGTCACTCGAGAAGGTGTATGTGTTGTAGTCACTCGAGAAGGTATATGTGTTGTAGTCACACGAGAACGTGTATGTGTTGTAGTCACTCGAGAAGGTGTATGTGTTGTAGTCACTTGGGAAGGTGTATGTGTTGTAGTCAGTCGAGAAGGTATATATGTTGTAGTCACTTGAGAAGGTGTATGTGTTGTAGTCACTTGAGAAGGTGTATGTGTTGTAGTCACTCGAGATGGTATATATGTTGTAGTCACTTGAGAAGGTGTATGTGTTGTAGTCACTTGAGAATTTGTATGTGTTGTAGTCACTTGAGAAGGTGCATCTGTTGTAGTCACTCGTGAAGGTGTATGTGCTGTAGTCATTTGAGAAGGTGTATGTGTTGTAGTCACTTGAGAAGGTGTATGTGTTGTTGTTACTTGAGAAGGTCTATGCGTTGTAGTCACTCGAGAAGGTGTATGTGTTGTAGTCACTGATAGTTGCGTATAAGAAAGTCACCGAGAAAACAGCATGTGTTGTAGTCACTTGGAAAGGTGTATGTGTTGTAGTCACCAAGAAGCGAGGCGTGTTGTAGTCACTTGATAGGTTGCGTATGTGTTGTAGTCACTTGATAGTTGCGTACAGTCATTGAAAGTTGCGTATGTGTTGTAAATACTTGATAGTTGCATAAGTGTGTTGTAGGCACTTTGAGATGGTATGTTGTAGTCACTCTAGAAGGTGTGTATGTGTTGTGAAATAATAGAGAAGGTGTATGTAAGCAGAAATACTTGAGAAGGTGTATGTGTTGTAGTCACTGAGATGGTATATTTGTTGTAGTCACTTGAGAAGGTGTATGTGTTGTAGTCACTCGAGATGGAATGTATGTTGTAGTCACTTGAGAAGGTGTATGTGTTGTAGTCACTTGAGAAGGTGCATCTATTGTAGTCATTGAGAAGGTGTATGTGTTGCAGTTCACTTGAGAAGATATATATGTTGTAGTCACTTGAGAAGGTGTATGTGTTTTAGTCACTCGAGAAGGTGTATGTGTTGTAGTCACTAGAGAAGGTGTATGTGTTCTTGTCACTTGAGAAGGTGTATGTGTTGCAGTTCACTTGAGAAGGTGTATGTGTTGTAGTCACTCGAGATGGTATATATGTTGTAGTCACTTGAAAAGGTGTATGTGTTGTAGTCACTTGAGAAGGTGTATCTGTTGTATTCATTGAGAAGGTGTATGTGTTGTAGTCACTTGAGAAGGTGTATGTGTTGTAGTCACTTGAGAAGGTGTATGTGTTGTAGTCACTCGAGAAGGTGTATGTGTTGTAGTTACTTGAGAAGGTGTATATGTTGTAGTCACTAGAGAAGGTGTATGCGTTTGTAGTCACTCGAGAAGGTGTATGTGTTGTAGTCACTCGAGAAGGTATATGTGTTGTAGTCACACGAGAAAATGTATGTGTTGTAGTCAGTCGAGAAGGTGTATGTGTTGTAGTCACTTGGGAAGGTGTATGTGTTGTAGTCACTCGAGAAGGTATATATGTTGTAGTCACTTGAGAAGGTGTATGTGTTGTAGTCACTTGAGAAGGTGTATGTGTTGTAGTCACTCGAGATGGTATATATGTTGTAGTCACTTGAAAAGGTGTATTTGTTGTAGTCACTCGAGATGGTATATATGTTGTAGTCACTTGAGAAGGTGTATCTGTTTTAGTCATTGAGAAGGTGTATGTGTTGTAGTCTCTTGAGAAGGTGCATCTGTTGTAGTCACTTGAGAAGGTGTATGTGTTGTAGTCACTCCATATGGTATATATGTTGTAGTCACTTGAGAAGGTGTATGTGGAGTAGTCACTGGAGAAGGTATATATGTTGTAGTCACTTGACAAGGTGTATGTGTTGTAGTCACTTGAGAATGTGTATGTGTTGTAGTCACTAGAGACGGTGAATGTGTTGTAGTAACTTTAGAAGGTGTATGTGTTGTAGTCACTCGAGATGGTATATATGTTGTGGTCACTTGAGAAGGTGTATGTGTTGTAATCACTCGAGATGGTATATATGTTGTGGTCACTTGAGAAGGGGTATGTGTTGTAGTCACCTGAGAAGGTGTATCTATTGTAGTCATTGAGAAGGTGTATGTGTTGCAGTTCACTTGAGAAGGTGTATTTGTTGTAGTCACTTGAGAAGGTGTATGTGTTGTAGTCACATGAGAAGGTGTATGTGTTGTAGTCACTCGAGATGGTATATATGTTGTAGTTACTTTAGTAGGTGTATGCGTTGTAGTCACTGGAGATGGTATATATGTTGTAGTCACTTGAGAAGGTGTATGTGTTGTAGTCTCTTGAGAAGGTGTATCTGTTGTAGTCATTGAGAAGGTGTATGTGTTGTAGTCACTTGAGAAGGTGCATCTGTTGTAGTCACTCGTGAAGGTGTATGTGCTGTAGTCACTTGAGAAGGTGTTTGTGTTGTAGTCACTTGAGAAGGTATATGTGTTGTTGTTACTTGAGAAGGTGTATGTGTTGTAGTCACTCGAAAAGGTCTATGCGTTGTAGTCACTCGATAACGTGTATGTGTTGTAGTCACTCGAGAAGGTATATGTGTTGTAGTCACTCGAGAACGTGTATGTGTTGTAGTCACTTGGGAAGGTGTATGTGTTGTAGTCACTTGAGAAGTTATGTGTGTTGTAGTCACTTGAGAAGGTGTATGTGTTGTAGTCACTTGAGAAGGTGTATCTGTTGTAGTCATTTGAAAAGGTGTATGTGTTGTAGTCACTTGAGAAGGTGTATGTGTTGTAGGCACTCGAGATGGTGTATGTGTTGTAGTCACTCGAGAAGGTGTATGTATTGTAGTCATTAGAGAAGGTGTATGTGTTGTAGTCACTTGAGAAGGTGTATGTGTTGTAGTCACTCGAGATGGATTGTATGTTGTCACTTGAGAAGGTGTATGTGTTGTAGTCATTTGAGAAGGTGTATCTATTGTAGTCATTGAGAAGGTGTATGTGTTGCAGTTCACTTGAGAAGATATATATGTTGTAGTCACTTGAGAAGGTGTATGTGTTGTAGTCACTTGAGAAGGTGTATGTGTTGTTGTCACTTTAGAAGGTGTATGTGTTGTATTCACTTGAGAAGGTGTATGTGTTGTAGTCACTTGAGAAGGTGTATGTGTTGTAGTCACTCGAGAAGGTGTATGTGTTGTAGTCACTAGAGAAGGTGTATGTGTTGTTGTCACTTGAGAAGGTGTATGTGTTGCAGTTCACTTGAGAAGGTGTATGTGATATAGTCACTCAAGATGGTATATATGTTGTAGTCACTTGAAAAGGTGTATGTGTTGTAGTCACTTGAGAAGGTGTATCTGTTGTAGTCATTGAGAAGGTGTATGTGTTGTAGTCACTTGAGAAGGTGCATCTGTTGAAGTCACTCGAGAATGTGTATGTGTTGTAGTCACTTGAGAAGGTTTATGTGTTGTACTCACTTGAAAAGGTGTATGTGTTGTAGTCATTCGAGAAGGTGTATGTGTTGTAGTTACTTGAGAAGGTGTATATGTTGTAGTCACTAGAGAAGGTGTATGCGTTTGTAGTCACTCGAGAAGGTGTATGTGTTGTAGTCACTTGGGAAGGTGTATGTGTTGTAGTCACTCGAGAAGGTATATATGTTGTAGTCACTTGAGAAGGTGTATGTGTTGTAGTCACTTGAGTTGTGTATATGTTAGAATACTGAGATGGTGTAAGTATGTGCCAGGAAATACCTGGAGAAGGTGTATGTGTTGTAGTCACTCTGATAGGGCTGCGTATGTTTTGTGTCACCTTGGATAGCTGCGCATGTGTTGTTGGTAATCCCGGAGAAGGTGCATGGTGGTTGGTAGCTCCTGAGAAATAGTCCATGCGTTGGTAGTCACCGAGAATGCGTATGTTAGTCACTCGGAGAAGGTGTATGTGTTGGTAGTCACCGAGAACGTGCATGCGTTTGTAGTCACTTGGGAAGGTGTATGTGTTGTAGTCACTCGAGAAGTTATATGTGTTGTAGTCACTTGAGAAGTTGTATGTGTTGTAGTCACTTGAGAAGGTGTATGTGTTGTTGTTACTTGAGAAGGTGTATGTGTTGTAGTCACTCGAGAAGGTCTATGCGTTTAGTCACTCGAGAAGGTGTATGTGTTCTAGTCACTCGAGAAGGTGTATGTGTTGTAGTCATTCGAGAACGTGTATGTGTTGTAGTCACTTGTGAAGGTGTATGTGTTGTAGTCACTCGAGAAGGTATATGTGTTGTAGTCACTTGAGAAGGTGTATGTGTTGTAGTCACTTGAGAAGGTGTTTTTGTTGTAGTCATTTGAGAAGGTGTATGTGTTGTAGTCACTCGAGAAGGTCTATGCGTTGTAGTCACTCGAGAAGGTGTATGTGTTGTAGTCACTCGAGAAGGTGTATGTGTTGTAGTCACTCGAGAACATGTATGTGTTGTAGTCACTTGGGAAGGTGTATGTGTTGTAGTCACTCGAGAAGGTATATGTGTTGTAGTCACTTGAGTAGGTGTATGTGTTGTAGTCACTTGAGAAGGTGTATCCATTGTAGTCATTGAGAATGTGTATGTGTTGCAGTTCACTTGAGAAGATATATATGTTGTAGTCACTTGAGAAGGTGTATGTGTTTTAGTCACTTGAGAAGGTGTATGTGTTATTGTCACTTGAGAAGGTGTATGTGTTGTAGTCACTTAAGAAGGTGTATGTGTTGTAGTCACTCGAGAAGGTGTATGTGTTGTAGTCACTCGAGAAGGTGTATGTGTTGTAGTCACTAGAGAAGGTGTAGGTGTTGTTGTCACTTGAGAAGGTGTATTTGTTGCAGTTCACTTGAGAAGGTGTATGTGTTGTAGTCACTCGAGATGGTATATATGTTGTAGTCACTTGAAAGGTGTATGTGTTGTAGTCACTCGAGATGGTATATATGTTGTAGTCACTTGAGAAGGTGTATCTGTTTTAGTCATTGAGAAGGTGTATGTGTTGTAGTCTCTTGAGAAGGTGCATCTGTTGTAGTCACTTGAGAAGGTGTATGTGTTGTAGTCACTCCATATGGTATATATGTTGTAGTCACTTGAGAAGGTGTATGTGGAGTAGTCATTGGAGAAGGTATATATGTTGTATTTACTTGACAAGGTGTATGTGTTGTAGTCACCTGAGAAGGTGTATGTGTTGTAGTCACTTGAGAGGGTGTATGTGTTGGAGTCACTCGGGAAGGTTTATGTGTTGTAGTCACTCGAGAATGTGTATGTGTTGTAGTCACTAGAGACGGTGAATGTGTTGTAGTCACTTGAGAAAGTGTATGTGTTGTAGTCACTCAAGATAGTATATATGTTGTAGTCACTTGAGAAGGTGTATGTGTTGTAGTCACTTGAGATGGTTTAGTCACTTGAGAAGGTGTATGTGTTGTAGTCACTTGAGAAGGTGTATCTGTTGTAGTCATTGAGAAGGTGTATGTGTTGCTGTTCACTTGAGAAGGTGTATTTGTTGTAGTCACTTGAGAAGGTGTACTCTGTTGTAGTCATTTGAGAATGTGTATGTGTTGTAGGCACTCGAGATGGTGTATGTGTTGTAGTCAATAGAGAAGGTGTATGTGTTGTAGTCACTTGAGAAGGTGTATGTGTTGTAGTCACTTGAGAAGGTGTATGTGTTGTAGTCACTCGAGAAGGTGTATGTGTTGTAGTCACTCGAGAAGGTGTATGTGTTGCAGTTCACTTGAGAAGATATATATGTTGTAGTCACTTGAGAGGGTGTATGTGTTGTAGTCACTTGAGAAGGTGTATGTGTTGTTGTCACTTGAGAAGGTGTATGTGTTGTAGTCACTTGAGAAGGTGTATGTGTTGTAGTCACTAGAGAAGGTGTATGTGTTGTAGTCTCTTGAGAAGGTGCATCTTTTGTAGTCACTTGAGAAGGTGTATGTGTTGTAGTCACTCGAGATGGTATATATGTTGTAGTCACTTGACAATGTCTAGGTGTTGTAGTCACTTGAGAAGGTTTATGTGTTGTAGTCACTCGAGAATGTGTATGTGTTGTAGTCACTAGAGACGGTGAATGTGTTGTAGTCACTTTAGAAGGTGTATGTGTTGGAGTCACTCGAGATGGTATATATGTTGTGGTCACTTGAGAAGGGGTATGTGTTGTAGTCACTTGAGAAGTCGTATCTGTTGTAGTCATTGAGAAGGTGTATGTGTTGCAGTTCACTTGAGAAGGTGTATTTGTTGTAGTCACTTGAGAAGGTGTATGTGTTGTAGTCACTTGAGAAGGTGTATGTGTTGTAGTCACGCGAGATGGTATATATGTTGTAGTTACTTGAGTAGGTGTATGTGTTGTAGTCACTGGAGATGGTATATATGTTGTAGTCACTTGAGAAGGTGTATGTGTTGTAGTCTCTTGAGAAGGTGTATCTGTTGTAGTCATTGAGAAGTTGTATGTGTTGTAGTCACTTGAGAAGGTGCATATGTTGTAGTCACTCGTGAAGGTGTATGTGCTGTAGTCAATTGAGAAGGTGTATGTGTTGTAGTCACTTGAGAAGGTGTATGTGTTGTTGTTACTTGAGAAGGTGTATGTGTTGTATTCACTTGAGAAGGTGTATGTGTTGTAGTCACTCGAGATGGTATATATGTTGTAGTCACTTGAGAAGGTGTATGTGTTGTAGTCACTTGAGAAGGTGTATGTGTTGTAGTCATTGGGATAGGGCTGCGTATGTATTGTAGCCCACCTGAGAAGGCGCATATGTTTGTAATGTATCACTGTAGGCTGCGTATGTCTCTGTAAATAATTGGAGAAGGTAAAAAGGTGTTGTAGTCACTTGAGAAGGTGTATGTGTTGTTGTTACTTGAGAAGGTGTATGTGTTGTAGTCACTCGAGAAGGTCTATGCGTTGTAGTCACTCGAGAAGGTGTATGTGTTGTAGTCACTCGAGAGCGTGTATGTGTTGTAGTCACTTGGGAAGGTGTATGTGTTGTAGTCACTCGAGAAGTTATATGTGTTGTAGTCACTTGTGAAGGTGTATGTGTTGTAGTCACTTGAGAAGGTTTATGTGTTGTAGTCACTCGAGAATGTGTATGTGTTGTTTTCACTAGAGAAGGTGTATGTGTTGTAGTCATTAGAGAAGGTGTATGTGTTGTAGTCACTTGAGAAGGTGTATGTGTTGTAGTCACTCGAGATGGTATATTTGTTGTAGTCACTTGAGAAGGTATATGTGTTGTAGACACTTGAGAAGGTGTATCTATTGTAGTCATTGAGAAGGTGTATGTGTTGCAGTTCACTTGAGAAGATATATATGTTGTAGTCACTTGAGAAGGTGTATGTGTTGTAGTCACTTGAGAAGGTGTATGTGTTGTTGTCACTTTAGAAGGTGTATGTGTTATAGTCACTTGAGAAGGTGTATGTGTTGTAGTCACCGATAGGGGTTGCGTATGTGTTGGTATCACCGATAGTCAGTGATGTGGGTTGTGAACACCGAGATGGTATATATGTTTGTGGTGTCACTCTGATAGCGTGCATGTGATGCAGTCACTCTGATAGCTGCGTATGCGGCTTGTAGTCACTTGAGAAGGTGCATCTGTTGTAGTCACTCGTGAAGGTGTATGTGCTGTAGTCACTTGAGAAGGTGTTTGTGTTGTAGTCACTTGAGAAGGTATATGTGTTGTTGTTACTTGAGAAGGTGTATGTGTTGTAGTCACTCGAAAAGGTCTATGCGTTGTAGTCACTCGATAACGTGTATGTGTTGTAGTCACTCGAGAAGGTATATGTGTTGTAGTCACTCGAGAACGTGTATGTGTTGTAGTCACTTGGGAAGGTGTATGTGTTGTAGTCACTTGAGAAGTTATGTGTGTTGTAGTCACTTGAGAAGGTGTATGTGTTGTAGTCACTTGAGAAGGTGTATCTGTTGTAGTCATTTGAAAAGGTGTATGTGTTGTAGTCACTTGAGAAGGTGTATGTGTTGTAGGCACTCGAGATGGTGTATGTGTTGTAGTCACTCGAGAAGGTGTATGTATTGTAGTCATTAGAGAAGGTGTATGTGTTGTAGTCACTTGAGAAGGTGTATGTGTTGTAGTCACTCGAGATGGATTGTATGTTGTCACTTGAGAAGGTGTATGTGTTGTAGTCATTTGAGAAGGTGTATCTATTGTAGTCATTGAGAAGGTGTATGTGTTGCAGTTCACTTGAGAAGATATATATGTTGTAGTCACTTGAGAAGGTGTATGTGTTGTAGTCACTTGAGAAGGTGTATGTGTTGTTGTCACTTTAGAAGGTGTATGTGTTGTAGTCACTTGAGAAGGTGTATATGTTGTAGTTACTCGAGATGGTGTATGTGTTGTAGTCACTCGAGAAGGTGTATGTGTTGTAGTCACTAGAGAAGGTGTATGTGTTGTTGTCACTTGAGAAGGTGTATGTGTTGCAGTTCACTTGAGAAGGTGTATGTGTTGTAGTCACTTGAGATGGTATATATGTAGTAGTCACTTGAAAGGTGTATGTGTTGTAGTCACTCGAGATGGTATATATGTTGTAGTCACTTGAGAAGGTGTATCTGTTTTAGTCATTGAGAAGGTGTATGTGTTGTAGTCACTCCATATGGTATATATGTTGTAGTCACTTGAGAAGGTGTATGTGGAGTAGTCACTGGAGAAGGTATATATGTTGTAGTCACTTGACAAGGTGTATGTGTTGTAGTCACTCGAGAATGTGTATGTGTTGTAGTCACTGGAGACGGTGAATGTGTTGTAGTCACTTGAGAGGGTGTATGTGTTGTAGTCACTCGAGATGGTAAATATGTTGTAGTCACTTGAGAAAATGTATGTGTAGTAGTCATTTGAGAAGGTGTATCTGTTGTAGTCACCTGAGAAGGTTTATGTGTTGTAGTCACTCGAGAATGTGTATGTGTTGTAGTCACTAGAGACGGTCAATGTGTTGTAGTCACTTGAAAAGGTGTATGTGTTGAAGTCACTCGAGATGGTATATATGTTGTGGTCACTTGAGAAGGTGTATGTGTAGTAGTCACTTGAGAAAGTGTATGTGTTGTAGTCACTTGAAAAGGTGTATGTGTTGTAGTCACTCGAGATGGTATATATGTTGTAGTTACTTGAGTAGGTGTATGTGTTGTAGTCACTCGAGATGGTATATATGTTGTAGTCACTTGAGAAGGTGTATGTGTTGTAGTCTCTTGAGAAGGTGTATCTGTTGTAGTCATTGAGAAGGTGTATGTGTTGTAGTCACTTGAGAAGGTGCATCTGTTGTAGTCACTCGTGAAGGTGTATGTGCTGTAGTCACTTGAGAAGGTGTATGTGTTGTAGTCACTCGAGAAGGTCTATGCGTTGTAGTCACTCGAGAAGGTGTATGTGTTGTAGTCACTCGAGAAGGTGTATATGTTGTAGTCACTCGACAAGGTGTATGTTTTGTAGTCACTTGGGAAGGTGTATGTGTTGTAGTCACTCGAGAAGGTATATATGTTGTAGTCACTTGAGAAGGTGTATGTGTTGTAGTCACTTGAGAAGGTGTATGTGTTGTAGTCACTCGAGATGGTATATATGTTGTAGTCACTTGAAAAGGTGTATGTGTTGTAGTCACCTGAGATGGTATATATGTTGTAGTCACTTGAGAAGGTGTATCTGTTTTAGTCATTGAGAAGGTGTATGTGTTGTAGTCTCTTGAGAGGGTGCATCTTTTGTAGTCACTTGAAAAGGTGTATGTGTTGTAGTCACTCGAGATGGTATATGTGTTGTAGTCACTTGAGAAGGTGCATGTGGAGTAGTCACTGGAGAAGGTATATATGTTGTAGTCACTTGACAATGTGTATGTGTTGTAGTCACTTGAGAAGGTTTATGTGTTGTAGTCACTCGAGAATGTGTATGTGTTGTAGTCACTAGAGACGGTGAATGTGTTGTAGTCACTTTAGAAGGTGTATGTGTTGTAGTCACTCGAGATGGTATATATGTTGTAGTCACTTGAGAAGGTGTATGTGTTGAAGTCACTCGAGATGGTATATATGTTGTGGTCACTTGAGAAGGGGTATGTGTTGTAGTCACTTGAGAAGGTGTATCTATTGTAGTCATTGAGAAGGTGTATGTGTTGCAGTTCACTTGAGAAGGTGTATTTGTTGTAGTCACTTGAGAAGGTGTATGTGTTGTAGTTACATGAGAAGGTGTATGTGTTTTAGTCACTCGAGATGGTATATATGTTGTAGTTACTTGAGTAGGTGTATGTGTTGTAGTCACTGGAGATGGTATATATGTTGTAGTCACTTGAGAAGGTGTATGTGTTGTAGTCTCTGAGGCATCTGACAGTTGCTGAAGGTGTATGGTGGGTGTCACTTGAGAAGGTGCATCTTGTTGTAGTCACTGTGAAGGTGTGTGTCAGGAAATAATTGAAGGTGTATGGTTAGAGTCACTTGAGAAGGTGTATGTGTTGTTGCTACTTGATTAGGTGCATGTGTTGTAGTCACTCGAGAAGGTCTATGCGTTGTAGTCACTCGAGAAGGTGTATGTGTTGTAGTCACTCGAGAAGGTGTATGTGTTGCAGTCACTCGAGAACGTGTATGTGTTGTAGTCACTTGGGAAGGTGTATGTGTTGTAGTCACTCGCGAAGTTACATGTGTTGTAGTTACTTGAGAAGGTGTATGTGTTGTAGTCACTTGAGAAGGTGTATCTGTTGTAGTCATTTGAGAAGGTGTATGTGTTGTAGTCACCTGAGAAGGTGTATGTGTTGTAGTCACTTGAGAAGGTGTATGTGTTGTAGTCACTTGAGAAGGTGCATCTGTTGGTGGAAGTCATTAGAGAGTGGTATGTTGTGGAAGTCACTTGAGAAGGTATGTAAGGTAGTCACTGAGATGCAGACATTTTGTAGTCACTCGAGAAGGTGTATGTGTTGTAGTCACTCGAGATGGAATGTATGTTGTAGTCACTTGAGAAGGTGTATGTGTTGTAGTCACTTGAGAAGGTGTATCTATTGTAGTCATTGAGAAGGTGTATGTGTTGCAGTTCACTTGAGAAGATATATATGTTGTAGTCACTTGAGAAGGTGTGTGTGTTGTAGTCACTTGAGAAGGTGTATGTGTTTTTGTCACTTTAGAAGGTGTATGTGTTGTAGTCACTTGAGAAGGTGTATGTGTTGTAGTCACTTGAGAAGGTGTATGTGTTGTATTCCCTCGAGAAGGTGTATGTGTTGTAGTCACTAGAGAAGGTGCATGTGTTGTTGTCACTTGAGAAGGTGTATGTTTTGCAGTTCACTTGAGAAGGTGTATGTGATGTAGTCACTCGAGATGGTAAATATGTTGTAGTCACTTGAAAAGGTGTATGTGTTGTAGTCACTTGAGAAGGTGTATGTGTTGTAGTCACTTGAGAAGGTGTATCTGTTGTAGTCATTGAGAAGGTGTATGTGTTGTAGTCACTTGAGAAGGTGCATCTGTTGTAGTCACTCGAGAAGGTGCATGTGTTGTAGTCACTTGAGAAGGTGTATGTGTTGTAGTCACTCGAGAAGGTGTATGTGTTGTAGTTACTTGAGAAGTGTATGTTGTAGTCACTAGAGAAGGTGTATGCGTTTGTAGTCACTCGAGAAGGTGTATGTGTTGTAGTCACTCGAGAAGGTATATGTGTTGTAGTCACACGAGAAAGTGTATGTGTTGTAGTCACTCGAGAAGGTGTATGTGTTGTAGTCACTTGGGAAGGTGTATGTGTTGTAGTCACTCGAGAAGGTATATATGTTGTAGTCACTTGATAGGTGTATGTGTTGTAGTCACTTGAGAAGGTGTATGTGTTGTAGTCACTCGAGATGGTATATATGTTGTAGTCACTTGAAAAGGTGTATGTGTTGTAGTCACTCAAGATGGTATATATGTTGTAGTCACTTGAGAAGGTGTATCTGTTTTAGTCATTGAGAAGGTGTATGTGTTGTAGTCTCTTGAGAAGGTGCATCTGTTGTAGTCACTTGAGAAGGTGTATGTGTTGTAGTCACTAGAGACGGTGAATGTGTTGTAGTCACTTGAGAAGGTGTATGTGTTGTAGTCACTCGAGATTGTATATATGTTGTAGTCACTTGAGAAGGTGTATGAGTTGTAGTCATTCGAGATGGTATATATGTTGTAGTCACTTGAGAAGGTGTATGTGTTGTAGTCACTTGAGAAGGTGTATCTGTTGTAGTCATTGAGAAGGTGTATGTGTTGCAGTTCACTTGAGGAGGTGTATTTGTTGTAGTCACTTGAGAAGGTGTACTCTGTTGTAGTCATTTGAGAAGGTGTATGTGTTGTTTTCACTTGAGAAGGTGTTTGTGTTGTAGGCACTCGAGATGGTGTATGTGTTGTAGTCACTCGAGAAGGTGTATGTGTTGTAGTCATCAGAGAATGTGTATGTGTTGTAGTCACTTGAGAAGGTGTATGTGTTGTAGTCACTAGAGATGGTATATATGTTGTAGTCACTTGAGAAGGTGTATGTGTTGTTGTCACTCGAGATGGTATGTATGTTGTAGTCACTTGAGAAGGTGTATGTGTTGTAGTCACTTGAGAAGGTGTATCTATTGTAGTCATTGAGAAGGTGTATGTGTTGCAGTTCACTTGAGAAGATATATATTTTGTAGTCACTTGAGAAGGTGTATGTGTTGTAGTCACTTGAGAAGGTGTATGTGTTGTTGTCACTTGAGAAGGTGAATGTGTTGTAGTCACTTGAGAAGGTGTATGTGTTGTAGTCACTCGAGAAGGTGTATGTGTTGTAGTCACTCGAGAAGGTGTATGTGTTGTAGTCACTAGAGAAGGTGTATGTGTTGTTGTCACTTGAGAAGGTGTATGAGTTGCAGTTCACTTGAGAAGGTGTATGTGTTGTAGTCACTCGAGATGGTATGTATGTTGTAGTGATGGGTTGTCAGACCACAGTTACATCTCTGAAACAGTCCAGACTTGACCCGACATTAGGGAGGTCAAAAATGTAGGGTACCTCTGCGGTTGAACAAGGGTTATAAATCAGCCAGGCTCTCCTCACATGTGACACGGCCCCAACAAAACATGTAAGAAGGCACCAGCCGACTCTCTCCCAATATACAATAACGTACATCGCAGAAGAAGTCCAGACCTGACCTCTCATTAGCCAGGTCAAATGTAACCCTCGAGCTCAAGTCAAGGGGCCACAAATCAACCAGGGCCTCTCATGTCACACGGCCCCACCTGATGAGTTCTCCAGAAGATACAACTTATAGTCTCTGAAAAAGTCCAGACCTGACCCTACATTAGCGAGGGCAAATGTAAGGAGACCCTTCGCCGCCCCCGATCCGCTCAAGCCTGACGGCTCGCCTCCCAATATAGGACGTCCCCAGTCCTACTCGAGGAAGAATCAGGGGCGGAGCAAGCCGCCTCGGTCGCCTCGATCAGGAGCGAGTTGCCCTCTCGACACACTGGTGCCCAGCTAAGCAGTCTCCCATAGAGACAACCCAGGACCACCTGCTAGGCCTCCCCTAGGTCACGTGAGTTTTTGTCAGAGCTTTCCATGGGATGAGTTACTTACGTGGGAAGTGTATTCATTTCATGTTCGTATCCGAGAATCAGAGTGTCTAGTAACGTAATATGATGTCCTAGTAACGTAAATATAATGTCCTAGTAACTTCAATAGAAGGTGTTATTAATGTGTCCATGTCATGTTCGTAATTAATAAAGAGTTGTAACGAAGCAGTGTTTGAGAAGTCGCCCTTAAGACGTTAATAGATGTGTATTGACGTGGAAGATACGATAAGTGTACTGACAGTGTAAATAACTATCACGGCCACGCTACCAAAATCTTCCTCTCTTTTACTCTCTTACTAAATATTCTTCCTATACATATATAAATATTCTTTTTGTGAATATTTTGTAGCATTACAATGGTGGCAGCGAACTATATGTAATTCACGCTTTCCTCGTCCCTTGTTATTGGTAACAGTGTACTTAACGTAAACCCATGCCCTCCCTCATTTTAGCCATAACACCTGACTCGTTGTTTGAGTATTGTTCGAAAGTGCGTGATAAGGAGTTCCTGCATAGTAGCGTGAAAAGTGTCCTAGTGTGTCACCGTTACAGCTCAAGTAAATGTCTCTCGTCGTGGTATGCGCGAATTTTTTCTAGAAATATGTTCAGTGCTTAACGTGATTTCTCAGTGTCCCCCGCGATCTGTGACATTCTCAGTAGCCCAAGTGCAGTTTGATTGTTGGTCAGTGTTGAACGTAGAAATTGTTTCAGTTATGAAAGCGGTGTCTGTACTAACTGTTATAACTTAACATGTCTTTTAACATACATCCTCCTCCCTGTCCTAATCCTCACCTCACCCTCATTACCCTTCCTCCCATCCCTGCCCCGCCCTGCCCCGCCCTGCCCCGCCGTTCCGTGCCCCGCCCCGCCCCGCCGTTCCGTGCCCCGCAAAGCCCCGGCCTGGCCCGATCAACCATGCCCCGGCTCCCCCCCCACCTCACCCACCACGCCTCGCCCCACCCCGCCCCGCGCCGGCCTGGCCAGCCGCGTCCCGCCTTGCCTCCGTCCTTTACCTCACCCGCCTCGCCGCGGAAAACCTCACTAATCCCCCGTCTTTTGTCCCGTAAGCTATATGTTGATGATGATGGTTAATATAAAGTAATATTGCGATGAATGCAGAGCTTCACTCAGTGGATTTGTATGCTGTTATGATTTGTGATGTACTCTTTGACGCGTAGTGATAAATGATATTAAGTGTAGTGAGCAGAGCTTCACTCCCCGACCCAGCCTAATGAGAATATTGTCGTGACGGAAACTATAGTTGCCAAACATTGACGTAACGTATAAAGTAAATATTTGTTTTTCTTTACGGATACACTTCCAACTAATCCATCATCCCTTTCGGATTGTTTCTGTCAAATGTCACACACAGTACCGCCCCATGGCTAGCCGGAATCCGACCACAGCACATATAAGAAGAGAAGAAGCAGCGTGAGGAATGAAGCGTGATGAATGCAGCACCACACCCGCCACACACCACCCCACTTCTTTCAAGTCCTCCCTGGTTTAGGATTAAGAAGATTTTATATTTTTCTACGTTAGGAAGTTAAGGAGTGTGGAATGCAGCGCCACACAAGGAACCCTGGTGAGCCCAGCCAGGGAGGGATTCACCACTGTGGAAGGTGTAAGACAGGACGGTCTCTGGTCTCGCCGACACTCACGTATGGAGGGCGAGCCCTGGTCCGCGGAACCTGCCTTACAGTCATCTAAGGAGACGACAGCCCAAGCAGTGGACCGGCTTTCATCCCGGCCGGAGGGGGCCGACGGCAGATGAACAGAAAATCGTCTGGAATATGTTGAAAATGATGATGTTGCAAAGAAGAAATACAGATGGAGCAGAAAAATTCATCTGGAATATGACGGAAAACGAAGATGTATAAAGAAACGCAGATGAACAGAAAATTCATCTGGAATATGAAAATGCTCTAAACGTAGAGGAAGCGCAGGTGAACAGAAAAATCATCTGGAATATTATAGATACCAGGAGGAAGTGTGAAGAAGTCAGATGTGGTGACACGACCTACAAAGTGCGGTTTTGAAGAAAGAAAAACGTGCTATGTGAAGACAGAAGACGTCCTGTGCTGACATCAGAAGAAAGTCGACGATGAAAAGGTGGATCATCAGAAGGACCAATCGACTACCGCTGTTGTAATGCCGGCATTCCTTATTTTCAGATACCAGCTGGATTGAAAACTTGAGCCATGCTGGACCCAACAAATGTACTGATGTTGTTGATGTTGTTGATGTGTAATAAAAAGATATAACACCCTAACATGTGAAGTAGGAGCATTTTTTTTATGTATTTTGAAGTATTTCATTCTCTGATTTTTGTTAACATGTACTACAAAGGATGGTTTTTTTAAAAGATTAGTCACTTCTTCTATGAATTCATTTGATCAATGTTTTGCACTACGAAACACAATGTTGTAGCCATTTACTGACTGAGATGAATTATTATTTTGACACGGCCTGGTTAGGCAATGTAACACCTGTTTTTGTTTGTAGAATGTGATTTGCAAGTTTGCCTTGGACACTATGCTAGATATGAAGGATCTTTAGATCACTCTATGTTCACTTACTGTGTATGTATTTTATTTATTTTTCTCCTGTCATAGAAGCTTTAATCTTGGCGGGAGGTATAGTAAGCTTTGTCAGCTCAAACTATGCCAGTAGAAAAACATACATCTCTAGTGTTATAATTTGTAAAATGGAAGGATGCATTATCGCCTCAGGGACTATATTAGATACGGCACATGATGTTACTGTCTACTTAAAATGTGTCATCAGTTCTCTGAGCATGAAAGCTTTGGTCTTGGCGGGAGGTGTAGTGATGGGTTGTCAGACCACAGCTTACATCTCTGAAACAGTCCAGACTTGACCCGACATTAGGAAGGTCAAAAGTGTAGGGTAACTCTGCGGTTGACCAAGGGTTATAAATCAGCCAGGCTCCCCTCCCATGTGACACGGCCCCAACAAAACATGTAAGAAGGCACCAGCCGACTCTCTCCCAATATACAATAACCTACATCGCAGAGGAAGTCCAGACCTGACCTCACATTAGCCAGGTCAAATGTAACCCTCGAGCTCAAGTCAAGAGGCCACAAATCAACCAGGGCCTCTCATGTCACACGGCCCCACCTGATGACTTTTCCAGAAGATACAACTTATAGTCTCTGAAAAACGTCCAGACCTGACCCTACATTAGCGAGGGCAAATGTAAGGAGACCCTTCGCCGCCCCCGATCGGCTCAACCTGGCGGCTCGCCTCCCAATATAGAGTCCTAGTCCTCCCTCTCGGCCCAGAGAGAGATAGAGAGAGAGAGAGTGTGTCTTGTAACCAAGAGGACCAGCTACCACGTCCCCAGTCCCGCTCGAGAGAAGCCCGCCACTAAGTGTGAAGTCTCAGCCGGGTCCATCGACAGAGTGCTGTCAGCCTCAACGTGTAACAGTAAGTGTGGCTGTGTAGGCGGTAAAAGTGCAGTGATCAGACACTCCCCCAGCCGATGGAAGCTTAGTGAAGTGCCCATTCTAATTGTGAGGTTAGGTTATAAAAGAATACCATAGTCTATCCTAAATTGTGTAAGAACCCCCCCCATTAATCCCCCCTATTGAACTACTAAATAAAGCTGTAACACGCATTGGTGTTTTATATACTACACTTGTACTGTGCCTGTGATAA
Organism: Homarus americanus; assembly: GCF_018991925.1. Taxonomy (NCBI): domain Eukaryota; kingdom Metazoa; phylum Arthropoda; class Malacostraca; order Decapoda; family Nephropidae; genus Homarus; species Homarus americanus. The sequence goes on along the minus strand of NW_024718314.1, from coordinate 2,930 downwards.
TATACAGTAGGGAGTGACAGTTTGGCAAAAGTTTTCAAAATCTAATTGCTTTGGTTGGATTATTTGTCTATCGGCCACGCTAATTCCGAATATTTTTGAGTTTTTTACATCATTGCATTAGAAAGTTTGTGGATACTTTTGGGTTTGGCATGAAAAACGCGAAAAAACTGTAAATAATAAAGGGACTGGCAATGTGGCACAACCTGTTAAAATCAAGTTATTGAATTGGATTATTCAACTACTGTGTACACTGGTTCATAATATGCTATTGTTTTACAACTCAATGCGCTACAAATTATGCTGATATTTTTGCTGCAAGTCACCACATACGTATATTTCGAAAACCAGGGCCCAATATTACCAACGGCGTGGATAGATTCCGTGGAATGAATTCAGGACATTCCCGCTCATGGATCATTACCAAACTCCGTATATGTGCCAATGGCAGGCCAATGGCAATATTTACTGAGTTTGTTGAGGCTCCCTGGACGGGAATGCCCTGAATTTATTCCACGGAATCTATTCACGCCGTTGGTAATATTCGTCCCAGGACTGATCAACGAATTCAGCCCAAGTAGCTTGACTTGGACAGTTAAGGACAAAATCTCAGTCCGTACTTTTGAATAAAATATTGTTCAATAGGTGGTGATATTGAAGTGCTGAAAGTTGTTTTTTCTGTGTTGTTTTGCAGTTAGTTCAAAGGGCCGCCACCAAGATGGGTCGTCCTAAGATTAGCAACACTCAGCTGCGCCAGGGTAACGATATGGTGTTCGGGGTTCGGATGCCTCTGCCATCTAACAAGTTGCCTCTGAACAAGGAAGTTGGAAGTGCCCTGGCTTATGAAGCAGAAAACGAGAGGTTAAGGAGAAGAACAAATGCTTTTGATTATATGGATGCCACCAACAAGGTGACTGAGAAGGTACTGGATATGTATAGGAAGGCCACTGTCCCCACTATCTCTGAAATCAGGGTGAAAATGAGAGTCCACGACCTGTGGAGGATGCGGAGGGAGACGATGATGATGAAGGGAAATGGACAGAAACAGAAAAGGAAGAAAACGAAGAACGGGAAGCTGAAGATGAGGTTCGAGGATATAGCTGAGAAGTTGTTTGATGTGGCAGACGACAGCAAAGTGCACGAACGAGAGAAAAGCTTCCTGGCAGCCCAGAGGAAACCGGGAAGGGAGGGCTGCATTGATGGCGTTGACAAAATTGTGACTGCCAAGCTGAAAGAAGAGAGGGAGAAGGAAGCGAAGAGGGCAAAGAAAAGGGCTGAGGAAGAGAGGAAAACTGAGAAGATGAGGTCAAAGAGTAAGGAGGAGAGGGAGAGGATGTCGTGTAAAGTGTCGGCAGTGGATGACAGTGCTCAGGAAGAAGATAGTGATTATAAGGATGTCAATGACAATGAGTTCAAGGCTATGGTCGACAGGAGAGCAAGATCAGAGAAAAGGAAAAGGGAGAAAGAAGCCGAGGACAGGATCGGAGAAACTGCTGACAGGTTCAAGGTATCCAATGATGCAGTGGCTCACATCGCAAACACCATCAGAGCTGCAGACAACATCATAACTGAAGGGGACAAGTCTAAAGTGACCAACTGGAAGAAAGTGGAGAGAGTCAGGACGAGGTCACGAGAACAGAAAAAAGAAAAGTTCAGGGGATTCAAGGTCGGAGGTCTCATGGTAGATGAGAGGATCAATGAGAACAAGATAGTGACTGGTGTAGGTGAGAAGAACCACAAGAGATTCGCCATGGAAAAGAGGGAAGACTGTGCAGTGAACGGCTTCCCTGGTGAGGAGTTCCTTGGTCACCTGGTCCCGGTGGGGGGAAAGGGGGTAGACCTGGCCACCAGCCTGCTGGCCTTCCTGGAGGAGCGCGGTATTGACACCACCGACCTCCTGGTTGTCCTTAGCGACGGTTGCAACAAACTGAGTGGCTATAATCACGGTTTCATCGCCGAGTTTGAAAGGCTGTTGGGACGGCCTCTCCTCCACATCCACTGCCTGATCCACAGTCTGGAGAAGCTCTTCGGCCATCTATTCAACCATTACGCTGGCCCAACCACTGGTTCCGCCTCCTGGAGTGGTGAGGAGGCTCGGAAGCTGACCGGCAACGTGTGGGACCTTCCGGTGGTTGAATTCGAGGCCGTCACCAACACCTACCTCAGGTCTCTCCTGGATGCCATCCCCTCCGTCGTCTGGGAGGAGTTCAGCTGGGACACCCGGTATCTGTTGGAGATGGCCAAGACGGTGGAGTCCGGCCACATTGAGGAGAGATGGGCCAGGGCACGGGCCGGAGCCATGACCAACGCCAGATGGCAAAACATGGAGAGCAGGGAGCTGAGGGCCTACATGAGCACCACCTCCCCCAGCGAGTCACAGAGACGGATGACCTCCTTCATCATCCTTATCTACGTGCCCTCCTTCCTGGAGATCAGGCAGAGGAATCTGCTACTGGAGGGCCCAGGCCACCTCCTCGCCATCATCAACCGGGTGAGGACGTACTGCACCCTGGAGGAAGTGGAGCTGCTTACTCCATACCTCCAGTTCAATGGCTACTTCGGCCAGCACGAGGTGGTGCTGGTCTCACTGCTGGCCTCCATGGACAAGAGTGAGAGGGAGTTGGCCCTAAACATCATCAAGCAGCTGAGGAAGAAGGAAAAAAGGCACAAGAGAAAGACAGTGAGGAAAGTGAGGAACCCTCAACTGAATCTGGCAGCCACCAAGCTGTCAGAGTTGGTTGATCTGCAGAAGGCCAGCTCCTCCCCTCCCATCCTGTTCCAGCACAGTGACCAGGAACTGGAGCAATTTCTGGAGGAACCGTACAGTGAGCCAGGTCTGCCCTGCACCACCACCGCAGTGGAAAGAGGAGTGAAGCTTACCACGGAGGCGGCAGACGTGGCCAGCTCTGCCTGGCAGCAGGACCAGGTCACCT
>NW_024718313.1:0-23894 GCF_018991925.1 Homarus americanus | reverse complement strand
GTACCTGTGATTGTCAGAGGTGTACCAGGGAGTGTCAGAGGTGAACCAGGGAGTGTCAGAGGTGAACCAGGAGTGTCTGAGGGTGTACCTGGGAGTATCGGAGGTGTACCTGGGAGTATCGGAGGTGTACATGGGAGTGTCAGAGGTGTACCTGGTAGTATCATTGGTGTGCCTGGGAGTGTCACAGGTGTATCTGGAAGAGTCAGAGGTGTACCTGGGAGTATCAGAGGTGTACCCTGGGAGTGTCAGTGGTGTACCAGGGAGTGTCAGAGGGTACCTGGGGTATCGGAGGTGTACCTGGGAGTGAGGTGTACCTGGGGTCAGAGGTGTCCTGGGTGTGTCAAAGGTGTGCAGGGGTGTCAGAGGTGAACCAGGGGATGTCAGTGGGTACCTGGGGTGTCAGAGGTGTGCCTGGGGTGTCAGCGGTGTGCCTGGGAGTGTCAGAGGTGTGCCTGGGAGTGTGAGAGTGTATCTGGGAGTGTCAGAGGTGTGCCTTGGAGAGTCGGAGGTGTGCCTGGGGTGTCAGAGGTGTGCTTGGGGGTGTGCAGGTGCCTGGGAGTGTCTGAGGTGTACCTGGCAGTGTCAGCGGTGTGCCTGGGGGTGTCAGCGGTGTGCCTGGAGAATCATTAGTGTACCTGGGGTGGCAGGGGTGTACCTGGAAGTGTCAGAGGTGTGCAGAGTGTGTCATGGTGTGCCTGGGAGTGTCAGAGGTGTACCTGAAAGTGTCAAGGGTGTACCTGGAAGTGTCAGTGTACCTGGGATTGACTGAGGTGTGCCTGGGATTGTCAGGGTGTACCGGGAGTGTCAGGGTGTAACTGGAAGTGTCAGGGTGTGCAGGTGGGAAGCAGTGTGCCTGAGTGTCAGGGTGGTACCTGGTGTCAGAGGTATACCTGGGAGTGTCAGGAGGTATGCCTGGGCGTATCAGAGGTGTACCTAAGGTGTGCAGAGGTGCATGGGATGTCAGGAGGTGTATGCAGTGTCATCGGTGTGCGCAGGAGTGATCAGGTGTGCCTGGGGGTGTCAGAGCGTGCCTGGAGGTGTCAGGGAGACCAGGGTTGTAGAGGTGTACCTGGGATTGTCAGAGGTGTGCCAGGGAGTGTCAGAGGTGGAACCAGGGAGTGTAGGGGAACCAGGGGAGTGTCTGAGGTGTACCTGGGGATTATCGGAGGTGTACCTGGGAGTATCGGAGGTGTTCCTGGGAGTGTCAGAGGTGTACCTTTTAGTATCATTGGTGTACCTGGGATTGTCAGAGGTGTATCTGGAGGTGTCAGAGGTGTGCCTCAGGTATCAGAGTGTGCTTGGGATGTCAGAGTGTACCGGGGGTGTCAGGGGTGCCTGGGAGTATCGGAGGTGTCCTGGGGAGTATCGGAGGTGTGCCTGGGAGTGTCAGAGGTGTGCCTGGGTGTGTCAAGGTGTACCAGGGGTGTCAGAGGTGAACCAGGGAATGTCAGTGGAGTGCCTGGGAGTGTCAGGGTGTGCCTGGGGGTGTCAGCGGTGTGCCTGGGGGTGTCAGAGGTGTGCCTGGGGTGTGAGAGTGTGCCTGGGGTGTCAGGGGTGTGCCTGGGAGAGTCGGAGGTGTGCCTGGGAGTGTCAGAGGTGTTCTGAGAGTGTCAGAGGTGTGCCTAGGAGTGTCAGGGTGTGCCTGGGAGTGTGAGAGGTGTGCCTGGAAGTGTGAGAGGTGTGCCTGGGGTGTCATTGGTGTGCCTAGGGAGTGTCAGAGGTGTTCCTACAGTGTCGGAGGTGCTGGGCGTTATCAGAGGTGTGCCTGGGGTGTCAGAGGTGTGCCTGGGAGTGTCAGAGGTGTGCCTGGGGTGTCATCGGTGTGCCTGGGAGTGTCAGAGGTATGCCTGGGCGTATCAGGGTGTGCCTGGGAGTGTCAGAGGTGTGCCTGGGAGTGTCAGAGGTGTACCTGGGAGTGTCAGAGGTGTGCCTGGGAGTGTGTCAGAGGTGTTCCTGAGAGTGTCAGAGGTGTGCCTGGGATTGTCAGAGGTGTACCTGGGAGTGTCAGAGGTGTACCTGGAAGTGTCAGAGGTGTGGCTAGGAGTGTCATTGCTGTACCTGGGGAGTGTCAGAGGTGTACCAGAGATGTCAGTGGTGTGCCTGGGGTGTCATTGGTGTACCTGCGAGTGTCAGAGGGTGTGGAAGGGTCAGGGTGTGCCTGGAGTGTCAGGGGTGTGCCTGGAAGTGTCAGGGGTGTGCAAGTGTCAGAGGTATGCCTGGGGTGCCTGACGTGTACCTGGGTTGTTAGAGGTGTAACTGGGGTGTCAGGGGTGTGCCTGGTGTATAGGTGTATCTGGCAGTGTCAGCGGTGTAACTGGGAGTGTCAGCGGTGTACCTGGGAGTGTCAGAGGTGTGCCTGGGGGTGTCAGAGGTGCACTTGGGGAGTGTCTGGTGCACTGGGAGTTCTGAGGTGTAGCTCGGAGTGTCTGGGCTGTAGCCCTGGGTGTCTGAAGTGTGCCTGGTGTCTGAGGTGTGCCTGGGTGTCAGCGGTGTGCCTGGGAGTCAGCAGTGTGCCTGGGGTGTCAGCAGTGCCTGGGAGTGTTAAGTGTGCTTAGTGTCAGCGGTGTACCAGGGATTGTCAGGGTGTACCTGAGTGTCAGAGGTGTTCCTGGGAGTGTCGGAGTAGTACCTGCAGCGTCAAAGAGTACCTTGGGAGTGTCAAGGTGTACCTGGTAGTGTCAGAGGTGTGGGAGGGTCAGAGGTATGCCTGGAGTGTCAGAGGTATACCTGGGCGTATCAGAGGTGTACCTGGGAGTGTCAGAGGTGTACCTGGAGTGTCAGGAGGTGTACCTGGGAGTGTCAGAGGTGTGCCAGTGTCAGAGGTGTTCCTGAAAGTGTCAGAGGGTGTACCAGGGATTGTCAGAGGTGTGCCTGGGAGTGTCAGGGGTGTGCCTGGAAGTGTCAGAGGTGTGCCTGGGGTGTCATGTGGTGTGCCGGGAGTGTCAGAGGTGTACCAGGTGGTGTCAGAGTTGTGCTTGGGGTGTGATTGGTGTGCCTGGGAGTGTCAGAGGTGTATCCGGAAGTGTCAGAGGTGTGCCTGGGAGTATGAGAGGTGTGCCTGGGGTGTCAGGGTGTACCTGGCAGTGTCAGGGGTGTAACTGGGAGTGTCGGAGGTGTGACTGGGAGTGTCAGAGGTGTGCCTGGGAATGTCAGGGTGTACCTGGGAGTGTCAGTGTAGTACCTGGGAGTGTCAGAGGTGTGCCTGGGAGTGTCTGAGGGTGTACCAGTGTCAGGGAGAACCACAGTGTAAGGTGTGCCTGGGGTTTCAGAGGTGTACTAGGGGTGTCAGAGGTGAACCAGAGTGTCAGAGGTGAACCAGGGTGTCTGAGGTGTGCCTGGGGTATCAGGTGTGCCTGGGTATCATAGGTGTACCTGGCAGTATCGGAGGTGTGCCTGGGGAGTGTCAGAGGTGTGCCTGGGGTGTGAGAGGTGGATCTGGGGTGTTGGAGTGGTGCAGGTGTCAGAGGTGTGCCTGGGGAGTGTCTGAGGTGTGCCTGGGGTGTCAGGGGGAACCAGGGATTGTAAGAGGTGTGCCTGTGATTGTCAGAGGTGTACCAGGGGAGTGTCAGAGGTGAACCAGGGAGTGTCAGGGTGAACCAGGGAGTGTCTGGGAGGTGTGCCTGGGATTATCGGAGTGTACCTGGGAGTATCGGAGGTGTACATGGGGTGTCAGAGGTGTCCTGTGGTATCATTGGTGTGCCTGGGAGTGTCACAGGTGTGTCTGAAAGTCAGAGGTGTGCACAGAATTGTCAGAGGTGTGCCTGGAGTGTCAGTGGTGTAGCCAGGGGTGTCAGAGGTACCTGGGAGTATCGGAGGTGTGCCTGGGGTATCAGAGGTGTGCCTGGGGAGTGTCAGAGGTGTGCCTGGGTGTGTCAAGGTGTACCAGGGGGTGTCAGAGATGAACAGGAATGTCAGTGGGTGCCTGGGGTGTCAGGGTGTGCCTGGGGTGTCAGCGGTGTACCTGGGAGTGTCAGAGGGGTGTGCCTGGGAGTGTGAAGTGTATCTGGAGTGTCAGAGGTGTGCTTGGAGGTGGAGGTGTGCCTAGTGTCAGGGTGTGGCAGGAGTGTCAGGTGCCTGGGGGTGTCTGAGGTGTGCCTGGCAGTGTCAGCGGTGTGCCTGGGGTGTCAGCGGTGTGCCTGGGAGAATCGTGGTGTGCCTGGTGGCAGGGGTTGCCTGGAAGTGTCAGAGGTGTGCACAGGTGTGTCATTGGTGTGCCTGGGTGTCAGAGTGCCTGAGAGGTGTCAAGGGTGTGCCTGGGTGTCAGAGGTGTGCCTGGGATTCAGCAGGGGTGTGCCTGGGATTGTCAGAGGTGTGCCTGGGGTGTCAGGGGGTGTGACTGGGGTGTCAGGGGTGTGCCTTGGGAGTGACAGGTGTGCCTGGGGTGTCAGAGGTGCCTACTGGGAGTGTCAGAGTATACCTGGGAGTGTCAGGGGTACCTGGGGCGTATCAGAGGTGTACCTGGAAGTGTCTGAAGGTGTGGAATGTCAGAGGGTGTATCTTGCAGTGTCATCGGGTGTGCCACCTGAGTGTCTATCGGGTGTGCCTGGGAGTGTCAGAGGTGTACCTAGGAGTGTCAGAGGTATGCCTGGGGAGTGTCAGGAATGCCTGGGCGTATCAGAGGTGTACCTGGGAGTGTCAAGGGGTGTACAAGTGTCAGAGGTTGTACCTGGGAGTATCAGAGGTGTTCCTGAGGTGTCAGAGGTGCCTGGGAGTGTCATTGGTGTGCCTGCAGAGTGTCAGAGGTGTGCCTGGAAGGGTCAGGGGGTGTACCTGGAGGTGTCAGGGTGGTACCTGGAGTGTCAGGGGTACCTAGAGTGTCAGAGGTATGCCTGGGTGCCTGAGGCGTGTACCTGGGATTGTCAGAGGTGTGACACTGGGGTGTCAGGGGGTGTCCCTGGTGTCATAGGGTGTATCTGGCAGTGTCAGCAGTGTTACTGGGAGTGTCAGCGGTGCCTGGGAGTGTCAGAGGTGTGCCTGGGGAGTGTCAGGGAGGTGCGCAGGGTGTCTGGAGGTGCACTTGGGAGTTTCTGAGGTGTAACTGGGGTGTCCTGAGCTGTACCTGGGAGTGTCAGCGGTGTGCCTGGGGAGTGTCGGAGGTGGCCTGTAGTGGTGGCGTGCCTGGGAGTGTCAGGGTGTGCCTGAGAGTGTCAGAGGTGTTCCTGGGGTGTCAGTGCCTGGCAGCGTCAAGGGTACCTTGGTGTCAAAGTGTGCCTGGTAGTGTCAGAGGTGTGCCTGGGGTGTCAGAGGTTTACCTGGGAGTGTCAGGAATGCTCCTGGGCGTATCAGGGGTGTGCCTGGGAGTGTCAGTGTGCCTGGGAGTGTCAGAGGTGTGCCTGGGGAGTGTCAGAGGTGTACCTGGGAGTGTCAGAGGTGTTCCTGAGAGTGTCAGAGAGGTGTACCAGGGATTTGTCAGAGGTGTACCTGGGGGTGTCAGAGGAGTACCTGGAGAGTGTCAGTGGTGTGCCTGGGGTGTCATGGTGTGCCTGGGGTGTCAGGGGTGTACCTGGGCATTATCAGAGGTGTGCCTGGGAGTGTCAGAGGTGTGCCTGGGGAGTGTCAGAGGTGTGCCTGGGAGTGTCAGAGAGTGTGCATGGGGTGTCAGTGTTCCTGAGTCAGGGTGCAGGGGTTATCAGAGGTGTGCCTGGGGTGTCAGAGGTGTGCCTGGAGTGTCAGTGGTGTGCCTGGGGTGTCATTGGTGTGCCTGGGGTGTCAGAGGTGTGCCTGGGTGTATCAGAGGTGTGCCTGGGGTGTCAGGGTGTTCCTGAGGGTGTGTCAGAGGTGTACAGGGATTGTCAGAGGTGTGCCTGGGAGTGTCAGAGGTGTGCTTGGAAGTGTCAGTGGTGTGCCTGGGAGTGTCATTGGTGTGCCTGGGGTGTCAGAGGGTGTGCCAGGCAGTGTCAGAGTTGTGCTTGGGAGTTTGATTGGTGTGCCTGGGGTGTCAGAGGTGTATCCGGAAGTGTCAGAGGTGTGCCAGAAGTATCAGAGGTGTGCCTGGTGTCAGGGGTTTGCAGAGATGTCAGGGGTGTGGCTTGGGTTGGAGTGTGACACGGGTGTCGGAGGTGTACCTGGGGTGTCAGGTGTGCACCAGGGGTGTCAGTGGTGCCTGGGGTGTCAGAGGTGTGCATGGGAGTGTCTGGGGTGTGCCTGGGGTGTCAGGGGGAGAACCAGGGGGTGTGGGGTGTGCCTGGGGGTGTCAGAGGTGTCCCCAGGGAGTGTCAGGGGTTGAACCAGGGAGTGTCAGAGGTGAACCAGGGGAGTGTCTGGTGTACCTGGGAATTATCGGAGGTGTGCCTGGGATTATCAGGTGTGCCTGGGCGTGTCAGAGGTGCTGGTGAGTATCATTGGTGTGCCTGGGAGTGTCAGAGGTGTATCTGGGGTGTTAGGGTAGTGCCTGGGGTGTCAGAGGTGTGCCTGGAAGGTGTCAGGGGTGTGGCCAGGTGTCTGAGGCTGTGCCTGGGTGTCTGAAGTGTGCCTGGCGGTGTCTGGGGTGTGCCTGGCAGTGTCAGCGGTGTGCCTGGGGTGTCAGGGTGTGCCTGGACGTGTCAGGGTGTGCCTGGGGTGTCAGAGGTGTGCCTGGTAGTGTCAGTGGTGTGCCTGGGATGTCAGGTTGTGCTTGGGAGTGTGATTGGTGTGTGTGCCTGGGGAGTGTCAGGTTGTATCTGGAAGTGTCAGAGGGGTGTGCCTGGAGTATCAGAGTTGTGTACCTGGGAGTGTCAGGGGTGTGCCTGGGAGTGTCAGGGGTGTAACTGGGAGTGACAGGGGTTGTAACTACAGGGGAGTGTCAGAGAGGTGTACCTGGGGTGTGAGGTGGATCTTGGGTGTGGGGAGTAGTGCCTGGGAGTGTCAGGGTGTACCTGGAAGTGTCTGGGGTGTGCCTGGGAGTGTCAGGGGAACTGAGGTTGTAAGAGGGGTGTGCCTGGGATTGTCAGGGTGTACCAGGGAGTGTCAGAGGTGGGCAGGGGAGTGTCAGGGGTGACAGGGAGTGTCTGAGGGTGTGCCTGGGAATTATCGGAGGTGTACCTGGGAGTATCAGGTGTGCATGGGGAGTGTCAGAGGTGTGCCTGGTGGTATCATTGGTGTGCCAAGTGTCACAGGTGTATTTGGAAGGAGTCAGAGTGTACCTGGGAGTGTCAGAGGTGTGCCTGGGAGTGTCAGTGGTGCCAGGGAGTGTCAGAGTGCCTGCAGATTTCGGAGGTGTGCACAGGATTATCAGAGGTGTGGGGAGTGTCAGAGGTGTGCCTGGTGTGTCAAAGGTGTACCAGGGAGTGTCAGAGATGAACCAGGGAATGTCAGTGGAGTACCTGGGGTGTCAGGGTGTACCTGGGAGTGTCAGCGGTGTGCCTGGGGTGTCAGGGGTCTGCAGGAATCAGAGTGTGCCTGGGGTGTCAGAGGCATTGCCTGGGAGAGTCGGAGGTGTGCCTGGGGTGTCAGAGTGTGCCTGGGGAGTGTCAGAGGTGCTGGGGAGTGTCTGGGTGCTGCCTGGAGTCTGAGGTGTAGCCTGGCAGTGTCCGGAGTGTGCCTGTGGTGTCAGCGGTGTGCCTGGGAGATCGTTAGTGTGCCTGGAGTGGCAGGGGTGTGCCTGGAGTGTCAGAGGTGTACACAGTGTGTCATTGGTGTGCCTGGGGAGTGTCAGAGGTGTACCTGGAGTGTCAGGGGTGTGCCTGGAGTGTCAGAGGTGTGCCTGGGGATTGACTGGGGTGTGCACAGGTTTGTCAGGGTGTGCAGGGGGTGTCAGGGGTGAGCAGTGGAGTGTCAGGGGTGTGCCTGGGGAGTGACAGCGTGTGGGCCTGGGGAGTGTCAGAGGTGTGCCTGGGGAGTGTCAGAGGTATGCCTGGGGAGTGTCAGAGGTATGCCTGGGCATGTGGGAAGGTGTGCCTGGAAGTGTCTGAGGTGTGCATGGAATGTCAGAGGTGTATCTTGCAGTGTCATCGGTGTACCTAAGTGTCAGAGGGTGTACCTGGGAGTGTCAGAGGTGTGCCTGGGGAGTGTCAGGGGTATGCCTGGGGTGTCGAGGTATGCCTGGGGCGTATCAGAGGTGTGCCTGGGAGTGTCAGAGGTGTGCCTGAGAGTGTCAGAGGTGTACCTGGGGAATTATCAGAGGTGTTCCTGAGGAGTGTCAGAGGTGTACCTGGGAGTGTCATTGGTGTGCCTGCAGTGTCAGAGGTGTACCTGGAAGGGTCAGGGGTGTGCCTGGAAGTGTCAGGGGTGTACCTGGAAGTGTCAGGGGTGTGCCTGGAGGTGTCAGTAATGCCTGGGGTGCCTGACGTGTGCCTGGGATTGTCAGAGGTGTAACTGGGAGTGTCAGGGTGTCCTGGGTATAGGTGTGTCTGGCAGTGTCAGCGGTGTAACTGGGGTGTCAGCGGTGTGCCACCAAGTGTCAGAGGTGTGCCTGGGGTGTCGAGGTGCACTTGGAGTGTCACAGGTGCACTTGGGACTGCAGTGTGACTGGGAGTGTCTGGAGCTGTACCTGGGAGTGTCAGCGGTGTGCCTGGGAGTGTCAGAGGTGTGCCTGTGAGTGTCAGCGGTGTGCCTGGGAGTGTCAGAGATGTACCTTGGAGTGTCAGAGGTGTTCCTGGGTGTGTCGGAGTGCCTGGCAGCGTCAAGGAGTACCTTGGAGTGTCAAGGTGTACCTGCTAGTGTCAGAGGTGTGCCTGGGGTGTCAGAGGTTTACCTGGGGTGTCCAGAGGTATGCCTGGGCGTTATCAGAGTGTATGAATTATCAGGGTGTACCTGGGAGTGTGAGGTGTGCCTGGGAGTGTCAGAGGTGTGCCTGGGTGTCAGAGGTGTTCCAGAGAGTGTCAGAGGTGTACCAGGGATTGTCAGAGGTGTAACTGGGGTGTCAGATGTGTGCCTGGAGTGTCAGTGGTGTGCCTGGGTGTCGTGGTGTACCTGGGTGTCAGAGGTGTATGCCTGGGCGTATCAGGGGTGTGCTTGGGAGTGTCAGAGGTGTGCCTGGGTGTGTCAAGGGTGTGCCAGGGGAGTGTCAGAGATGAACCAGGGAATGTCAGTGGGTACCTGGGAGTGTCAGAGAGTGTGCCTGGGAGTGTCAGCAGTGTGCCTGGGAGTGTCAGAGGTCTGCCTAGGAGTGTCAGAAGTGTACCTGGGAGTGTCAGAGGTGCCTGGGAGGTCAGGTGTACCTGGGAGTGTCAGAGGTGTGCCTGGGGTGTCAGATGTGCACTTGGGGTGTCACAGGTGCCTGGGATGTCTGAGGATGTGCCTGGCAGTGTCAGCGGTGTGCCTGTGGGTGTCAGCGGTGTGCCTGGGAGAATCATTGGTGTGCCTGGAGTGGCAGGGGTGTGCCTGGGTGTCAGGGGCACGAGTGTGTCATTGGTTTATGCCTGGGGAGTGTCAGGGTGTACCTGGAAGTGTCAGGGGTGTACCTGGAAGTGTCAGAGGTGTGCCTGGGATTGACTGAGGTGTACCTGGGATTGTCAGAGGTGTGCACTGGGAGTGTCAGGGTGTAACTGGGAGTGTCAGGGGTGTACCTGGGGTGACAGCGGTGTGCCTGGGGTGTCAGAGGTGTACCTGGAGGTGTCAGAGGTATACCTGGGGTGTCAGAGGTATGCCTGGGCGTATGAGGAGTGTGCCTGGTATCTGAGGTGTACATGGAATGTCAGAGTGTATCTTGCAGTGTCATCGGTGTACCTGGGAGTGTCAGAGGTGTACCTGGGGAGTGTCAGAGGTGTGCCTGGGAGTGTCAGAGGTATGCCTGGGGTGTCAGAGGTATGCCTGGGCGTATCAGAGGTGTACCTGGGGTGTCAGAGGTGTGCCTGGGGAGTGTCAGAGGTGTGCCTGGGAGTATCAGAGGTGTTCTGAGAGTGTCAGAGTGTGCCTGGGGTGTCATTGGTGTACCTGCGAGTGTCAGAGGTGTACCTGGAAGGGTCAGGGGTGTGCCTGAGGTGTCAGGGTTGTGCCTGGAGTGTCAGGGGTGTGCCTGGAGTGTCAGAGGTATGCCTGGGAGTGCCTGACGTGTACCTGGGATTGTCAGAGGTGTGACACTAGGAGTGTCAGGGGTGTCCTGGAGTGTCGGGTGTATCTGGCAGTGTCAGCGGTGTAACTGGGAGTGTCAGCGGTGTGCCTGGAGTGTCAGAGGTGTGCCTGGGAGTGTCAGAGGTGCACTTGGAAGTGTCACGGTGCATGGGGTTCTGAGGTGTAACTGGGGAGTGTCTGAGCTGTACCTGGGAGTGTCAGCGGTGTGCCTGGGAGTGTCAGAGGTGTGCCTGTGAGTGTCAGCAGTGTGCCTGGGAGTGTCAGAGATGTACCTTGGGTGTCAGAGGTGTTCCTGGGAGTGTCGGAGGTACCCAGCGTCAAAGGGTACGCAGAGTGTCAAGGTGTACATGCTAGTGTCAGTGTACCTGGGGTGTCAGGGGTTTGCCTGGGAGTGTCAGGGGTATGCCTGGGCGTATCAGAGGTGTGCCTGGGAGTGTCAGTGTGCCTGGGGTGTGAGAGGTGTGTGCAGGAGTGTGGGGTGTGCCTGGGAGTGTCAGAGGTGTTCCTGAAAGTGTCAGAGGTGTACCGGATTGTCAGAGGTGTAACTGGGGTGTCAGATGTGTACCTGGAGTGTCAGTGGTGTACCTGGGAGTGTCATTGGTGTGCCTGGGTGTCAGAGGTGTACCTGGGCGTATCAGAGGTGTACCTGGGGTGTCAGAGGTGTTCTGGTGTGTCAGAGGTCTACCAGGGGTTGTCAGAGGTGTGCCTGGGAGTGTCAGAGGTGTGCCTGGAAGTGTCAGTGGTGCCTGGAGTGTCATGGTGTGCCTGGGAGTGTCAGAGGTGTACCGGGGTGTCAGAGTTGTACTTGGGAGTGTGATTGGTGTACCTGGGAGTGTCAGAGGTGTATCCAGAAGTGGAGGTGTACCTGGGAGTATCAGAGGTGTGCCTGGGGTGTCAGGGCGTGCCTGGGAGTGTCAGGTGTGACTGGAGAGTGTCGAGGTGTGGCTGGGAGTGTCAGAGGTGTGCACAGGGAATGTCAGAGGTGTACCTGAGGTGTGTCAGAGTAGTACCTGGGTGTCAGGTGAAGTGCATGGGGTGTCTGGGGTGTGCCTGGGGTGTCAGGGGAGGAACGAGGTGTGGGGAGGTGTGCCTGGGGTGTCAGAAGTGTCCCAGGGTGTCAGGGGTGAACCAGGGAGTGTCAGGGTGAACCAGTGAGTGTCTGAGGTGTACCTGGGGTATCAGGAGGTGTACCTGGGAGTATCGGAGTGTACCTGGGCGTGTGGGGTTGCCTGGTAGTATCATTGGTGTGCCTGGGGTGTCAGAGGTGTATCTGGAAGTGTCAGGGGTGAACCAGGGGTGTCTGGGGAGGTGTACCTGGGGTATCGGAGGTGTACCTGGAGTATCGGAGGTGTACCTGGGAGTGTCAGAGGTGTGCCTGGTAGTATCATTGGTGTACCTGGGAGTGTCAGAGGTGTATCTGGAAGTGTCAGAGGTGTATCTCGGAAGTGTCAGGGGTGTGCCTGGGAGTATGAGGTGTGCCTGGGGTGTGAAAGGTGTACCTGGGTGTGTGAGAGTGTGCAGGTGTGGTGTGCCTGGGGTGTCGGAGGTGGCCTGGGGTGTCAGAGGTGTGCCTGGGTGTCAGAGGTGCACGGGGGTGTCACAGGTGTACCTGGGGATGTCTGGTGTTACTGGGAGTGTCAGGGGTGTACCTGGAAGTATCAGAGGTGTGCCTGGGATTGTTTGAGGGTGTACCTGGGATTGTCAGAGGTGTACCTGGGAGTGTCAGGGGTGTAACTGGGGTAGGGGTGTACCTGGGAGTGACAGCGGTGTGCCTGGGAGTGTCAGAGGTGTACCTGGGGAGTGTCTGAGGTGTACCTGGGAGTGTCTTAGGTGTGCCTGGAAGTGTCTAATGTGTACATGGAATGTCAGAGGTGTATTTTGCAGTGTCATCGGTGTACCTGGGGTGTCAGAGGTGTACCTGGGGTGTCAGAGGAATACCTGGGGAGTGGAAGAGGTATGCCTGGGCGTATCAGAGGTGTACCTGGGATTGTCAGAGGTGTACCTGGGGAGTGTCAGAGGTGTGCCTGGGGGTGTCAGAGGTGTAACTGGGGAGTGTCAGAGGTGTTCATGAGAGTGTCAGAGGTGTACCAGGGATTGTCAGGGTGTACCTTGGAGTGTCAGAGGGTGTACTGGGAGTGTCAGAGGTGTGCCTGGGGTCTCATTGGTGTGCCTGGGAGTGTCTGAGGTGTACCAGGGGTGTCAGTGGTGTGCCTGGGTGTCATTGGTGTACCTGGGGTGTCAGGTGTGCCTGGAGGTGTCAGCGGTGTGCCGGAAGTGTCAGGGGTGTGCAGGTGTCAGAGGTGTTCCTGGAGTGTCAGAGGTGTGCCTAGGAGTGTCAGAGGTGTGCCTGGGGTGTCAGAGGTGTACCTGGAGGTGAGGTGTACCTGGGAGTGTCATTGGTGTGCAGGAGTGTCAGAGGTGTTCCTGGGAGTGTCGGGAAGAGTGCCTGTGCAAGAGGTGTGCCTGGGGTGTCAGAGGTGTACCTGGGGAGTGTCAGAGGTGTGACCTGGGAGTGTCAGAGAGGTGTACCTGGGAGTGTCATCGGTGTGCCTGGGAGTGTCAGGGTATGCCTGGGCGTATCAGAGGTGTACCTGGGAGTGTCAGAGGTGTACCTGGGAGTGTCAGAGGTGTGCTGGGGTGTCAGAGGTGTCTGGGAGTGTCAGAGGTGTTCCTGGGAGTGTCAGAGGTGCCTGGGATTGTCAGGAGGTGTACCTGGGAGTGTCAGAGGTGTGCCTCAGAGGTGTAACTGGGAGTGTCATTGCTGTACCTGGGGTGTCAGAGGTGTACCAGAGAGTGTCAGTGGTGTACCTGGGTGTCATTGGTGGCCTGCAGTGTCAGAGGTGTACCTGGAAGGGTCAGGGTGTTCCTGGAAGTGTTAGGGTGTACCTGGAAGTGTCAGGGGGTGTACCTGGAAGTGTCAGAGGTATGCCTGGGGTGCCTGACGTGTACCTGGGATTGTCAGAGAGTGTAACTGGGAGTGTCAGGGGTACCGAGTGTTATAGGTGTATCTGGCAGTGTCAGCGGTGTAACCTGGGAGTGTCAGCGTGTACCTGGAGTGTCAGAGGTGTGCCTGGGAGTGTCAGAGGTGCACTTGGGAGGTCAACAGCATGGGGAGTTTCTGGAGGTAACTGGAAGTGTCTGAGCTGTACCTGGGAGTGTCTGAAGTGTACCTGGCAGTGTCTGAGGTGTACCTGGCAGTGTCAGGGGTACCTGGGGAGTGTCAGCGGTGTACCTGGGAGTGTCACGTGTACCTGTTAGAGGTACTGGGAGGTCAGGGTGTACCAGGGAGTGCAGAGGCCTTGGGAGTGTCGGAGGTGTTCCTGGGAGTAGTCGGGAGTAGTACCTGGCAGCGTCAAAGGAGTACCTTGGAGTGTCAAAGGTGTACCTGGTAGTGTAAAAGGTGTACTTGAGAGTGTCAGAGGTATACCTGGAGTGTCAGAGGTATGCCTGGGCATCAGAGGTGTACCTGGGAGGTCAGAGGTGTACCTGGGAGGTCAGGAGGTGTACCTGGGAGGTTCGAGGTGTACCTGGGAGTGTCAGAGGTGTTCCTGAAAGTGTCAGAGGTGTACCAGGGATTGTTAAGAGGTGTACCTGGGAGTGTCAGAGGTGTGACCTGGAAGTGTCAGAGGTGTACCTGGGAGTGTCAATGGGTACCTGGGAGTGTCAGAGGTGTACCAGGTGGTGTCAGAGTTTACTTGGGAGGTGATTGGTGTACCTGGGAGTGTCAGAGGTATCCGGAAGTGTCAGAGGTGTACCTGGGAGTATCAGATGTACCTGGGAGTGTCAGGGGTGTACCTGGAGTGTCAGGGTGTAACTGGGAGTGTCGGAGGTGTAACTGGGAGTGTCAGAGGTGTACCTGGGAATGTCAGAGGTACCTGGGAGTGTCAGAGTAGTACCTGGGAGGTCAGGAGGTGTACCTGGGAGTGTTCTGAGGTGTACCTGGAGTGCAGGGGAGAACCAGGAGTGTGGGAGGTGTACCTGAGTCAGAGGTGTACCAGGGAGGCAGAGGTGAACCAGGGAGTGTCAGAGGTGAACCAGGGAGTGTCTGAGGTGTACCTGAGTATCGGGAGGTGTACCTGGGAGTATCGGTACCTGGCAGTATCGGAGGTGTACCTGGAGGTCAGAGGTGTACCTGGTAGTATCATTGGTCCTGGGGATGCCGAGGTGTATCTGAAGGGTCAGAGGTACATTCTGGAAGTGTCAGGTGTACTTGGGAGTATGAGAGGTGCACCTGAGAGTGTCAAGGTGTACCTGGGTGTGGAGAAGTGTACCTGGGAGTGACAGAGGTGCACCTGGGAGTGTCGGAGGTGTACCTGGGAGTGTCAGAGTTGTGCCTGGGAGGTCTGGGGAGGTGCACTTGGGAGTGTCACAGGTGTGCCTGGGAGTGTCTGAGGTGTTACTGGGCGTGTCTGAACTTTACCTGGGGAGTGTCTGAGGTACCTGGCAGTGTCTGAGGTGTACCTGGCAGTGTCAGCGGTGTACCTGGGAGTGTCAGTGTACCTGGGAGTATCATTGGTGTGCCTGGAAGTGTCAGGGGTGTACCTGGAAGTGTCAGAGGTGTACCTGAGTGTGTCTGGTGTACCTGGGAGTGTCAGAGGTGTACCAGGAGTGTCAGAGGTACCTGGGAGTGTCATTGGTGTACCTGGGAGTGTCAGAGGTACCTGGAAGTGTCAGGGGTGTACCTGGAAGTGTTAGAGGTGTACCTGGGATTGTCTGAGGTGTACCTGGGATTGTCAGAGGTGTACCTGGGAGTGTCAGGGGTGTAACAGGAGTGTTAGGGGGTGTACCTGGAGTGACAGGGTGTACCTGGGAGTGCAGAGGTGTACCTGGGGAGTGTCTGAGGTGTACCTGGGAGTGTCTGAGGTACCTGGAAGTGTCTAATGTGTACATGGAATGTCAGAGGTGTATCTTGCAGTGTCATCGTGTACCTGGGAGTGTCAGAGGTGTACCTGAGTGTCAGAGGTATACCTGGGAGTGTCAGAAGGCATACCTGGGCGTATCAGAGGTACCTGGGTGTGTCAGAATTGTACCTGGGAGTGTCAGAGGTGAACCTGGGAGTGTCAGAGGTGTATCTGGAGTGTCAGAGGTGTTCCTGAGAGTGTCAGAGGTGTACCAGGATTGTCAGAGGTGTACCTGGAGTGTCAGAGGTGTACCTGGAAGTGTCAGGAGGTACCTGGAGGCTTGGCTGGTGTACCTGGGAGTGTCTGAGGTGTACCAGGGAGTGTCAGTGGTGTACCTGGGAGTGTCATTGTGTACCTGGGAGTGTCAGAGGTGTACCTAGAAGGTGGGGGTGTACCGGGAAGTGTCAGAGGTATACCTGGAGTGCCTGACGTGTACCTGGGATTGTCAGTGGTGTAACTGGGAGTGTCAGGGGCGTCCCTGGAGTGTCATAGGTGTATCTGGCAGTGTCAGGGGTGTAACTGGGAGTGGCAGCGGTGTACCTGGGAGGTCAGAGGTGTGCCTGGGAGTGTCAGGAGGCACTTGGGAGTGTCACAGGTGCACTTGGGAGTTTGAGGTAACTGGAGTGTCTGAGCTGTACCTGGGAGGCTGCAGGTACCTGGGAGGTCGAGGTGTACCTGGGAGTGTCAGAGGTGTTCCTGGGAGTGTCGGAGGAGTACCTGTCAGCGTCAAAGGAGTACCTTGAGTGTCAAAGGTGTACCTGGTAGTGTCAGAGGTGTACCTGGGAGTGTCAGAGGTTTACCTGGGAGTGTCAGAGGCATACCCATGCATCAGAGGTACCTGGGAGTGTCAGAGGTACCTGAGTGTCAGAGGTGTACCTGGGAGTGTCAGAGGTGTACCTGGGAGTGTCAGAGTTGTTCCTGGAGAGTGTCAGAGGTGTACCAGGGATTGTCAGGAGGTGTACCTGGGAGTGTCAGAGGTACCTGGAAGTGTCAGTAGTGTACCTGGGAGTGCTGTTGGTGTACCTGGGAGTGTCAGAGGTGTACCAGGCGGTGTCAGAGTTGTACTTGGGAGTGTGGATTGGTGTACCTGGGAGTGTCATAGGTGTATCCGGAAGTGTCAGAGGTGTACCTGGGAGTATCAGATGTGTGCACCTGGAGAGTGTCAGGGGTGTGTACCTGGGTGTGTGGAGGTGTAACTGGGAGTGTCAGAGGTGTAACTGGGAGTGTCGGAGGTGTACCTGGAGATGTCAGAGGCCTGGGAGTGAGGTGCACTTGGGAGGTCAAGGTGTGCCTGGGAGTGTCTGAGGTGTACGGGGTGTACCTGGGAGTGTCGAGGTACCTGCAGTGTCTGGTGTACCTGGGAGTGTCAGAGGTGTACCTGGGAGTGTCAGGGTGTACCTGGGAGTATCAGGGTGTACCTGGAAGCTCGGGGGTGTACCTGGGAGTGTCAGGAGGTACCTGGGTGTGTCAGAGGTGTACCTGGGAGTGTCAGAGGTGTACCAGGGAGTGTCAGAGGTGTACCTGGGAGTGTCAATGGGTACCTGGGAGGTCAGAGGTGTACCTGGAGTGTCAGGGGTGTACCTGGAGTGTTAGAGGTGTACCTGGAGTGTCAGAGGTGTACCTGGGAGTGTCAGGGAGGTGTACCTGGGAGTGTCAGAGGTGTAACAGGGAGTGTTAGGGTGTACCTGGGAGTGACAGGGTACCAGGGAGTGCTGGGGGAGGTACCAGGGAGTGTCTGAGGTGTACCTGGGAGTGTCTGAGGTGTACCTGGAAGTGTCCAATGTGTACATGGAATGTCAGAGGTGTATCTTGGTGTCATCGGTACCTGGGAGTGTCAGAGGTGTACCTGGAGTGTCAGGAGGTATACCTGGGAGGTTCGGGAAGGATACCTGGGCGTATCAGAGGTGTACCTGGGTGTGTCAGAATTGTACCTGGGAGTGTCAGGAGGTGAACCTGGGAGGTCAGAGGTGTATCTGGGAGTGTCAGAGGTGTTCCTGAGAGTGTCAGAGGTGTACCAGGGATTGTCAGAGGTGTACCTGGAGTGTCAGAGGTGTACCTGGAAGTGTCAGAGGTGTACCTGGGAGTGTCATTGGGTACCTGGGAGTGTCTGAGGTGTACCAGGGAGGGGTGGTGTACCTGGAGGTCATTGGTGTACCTGGGAGTGTCAGAGGTGTACCTAGAAGTGTCAGGGGTGTACTGGGAAGTGTCAGGAGGTATACCTGGGAGTGCCTGAGGTGTACCTGGGATTGTCAGAGGTGTAACTGGGAGTGTCAGGGGCGTCCCTGGAGTGTCAGAGGTGTACCTGGCAGTGTCAGAGGTAACTGGGAGTGGCAGGGTGTACCTGGGAGTGTCAGAGGTGTATCTGGGAGCAACAGAGGTGCACTTGGGAGTGTCACAGGTGCACTTGGGAGTTTGAGGTGTAACTGAGTGTCTGAGCTGTACCTGGGAGTGTCTGGAGGGTACCTGGGAGTGTCAGAGGTGTACCTGGGAGTGTCAGAGGTGTTCTGGGAGTGTCGGAGGAGTACCTGTCAGCGTCAAAGGAGTACCTTGAGTGTCAAAGGTGTACCTGAGTGTCAGAGGTGTACCTGGAGTGTCAGAGGTTTACCTGGGAGTGTCAGAGGTATACCTGGGCGTATCAGAGGTGTACCTGGGAGTGTCAGAGGTGTACCTGGAGTGTCAGAGTACCTGGAGTGTCGAGGTGTACCTGGGAGTGTCAGAGGTGTTCCTGAGAGTGTCAGAGGTGTACCAGGGATTGTCAGAGGTGTACCTGGGAGTGTCAGAGGTGTACCTGGAAGTGTCAGTAGTGTACCTGGGAGTGTCATTGGTGTACCTGGGAGTGTCAGAGTTGTACCAGGCGGTGTCAGAGTTGTACTGGGAGTGTGATTGGTGTACCTGGGAGTGTCACAGGTGTATCCGGAAGTGTCAGAGGTGTACCTGGGAGTATCAGAGGTGTACCTGGGAGTGTCAGGGGTGTACCTGGGAATGTGGGAGGTGTACCTGGGAGTGTCAAAGGTGAACCAGTGAGTGTCAGAGGTGAACCAGGGAATGTCAGTGGAGTACCTGGGAGTGTCAGAGTAGTACCTGGGAGTGTCAGAGGTGTACCTGGGAGTGTCTGAGGTGTACCTGGGAGTGTCAGGGGAGAACCAGGGAGTGTAAGAGGTGTACCTGGAAGTGTCAGAGGTGTTCCTGGGAGTGTCGGAGGAGTACCTGGGAGCGTCAAGGTGAACCAGGGTGTCTAAAGGGTGTACAGAGTATTCGGGGTGCTGGGAATTATCGGAGAATTGGTACCTGGGAGTGTCAGAGGTATACCTGGTAGTATCATTCGTGTACCCGGGAGTGTCAGAGGTGTATCTGGAAGTGTCAGAGGTGAACCAGGGAGTGTCTGAGGTGTACCTGGGAGTATCGGAGGTGTACCTGGGAGTGTCAGAGGTGGACCTGGTAGTATCATTGGTGTACCTGGGAGTGTCAGAGGTGTTCCTGGGAGTGTCAGAGGTGTATCTGGAAGTGTCAGAGGTGCACCTGGGAGTATGAGAGGTGTACCTGGGAGTGTCAAAGGTGTACCTGGGTGTGTGAGAAGTGTACCTGGGAGTGTCAGAGGTGTACCTGGGAGTGTCGGAGGTATACCTGGGAGTGTCAGAGGTGTGCCTGGGAGTGCCAGAGGTGCACTTGGGAATGTCACAGGTGCACCTGAGAGTGTCTGAGGTGTTACTGGGAGTGTCTGAGCTTTACCTGGCAGTGTCTGAGGTGTACCAGGCAGTGTCAGCGCTGTACCTGGGAGTGTCAGCGGGGTGCCTGGGAGTATCATTGGTGTACCTGGAAGTGTCAGAGACACTTGGGAAGTGTCAGAGATGTGCCTGGGTGTGTCATTTGAGTACCTGGGAGTGTCAGGGTGTGCCAGGGGTGTCAGAGGTGTGCCAGGGAGTGTCAGAGGTGTGCCTGGAAGTGTGAAGTTGTACCTGGAAGTGTCAGAGGTGTACCTGGGATTGTCTGAGGTGTGCCTGGGTTTTCAGAGGAATTGTACCTGGGAGTGTCCCAATGGTGGCAGCACTGGGGGTGGTTGGTTTACCTGGGGTGACAGCGGTGTGCCTGGGGAGTGTCAGAGGTGTGCCTGGGAGTGTCTGAGGTGTACCTGGGGTGTCGGGAGTCAGAGTGTCAGGGAGGTATGGGACACAGAGTTGTACCTGGGAGCAGTCAGGTGCACCTGGGAGTGTCAGGGGTGTAACTGGGAGTGACGGAGTTGTAACTGGGAGTGTCAGAGGTGTGCCTGGGAGGAGAGGTGATCTGGGAGTACAGAATAGTACCTGGGAGTGTCAGAGGTGTACCTGGGAGTGTCTGAGGTGTACCTGGGAGTGTCAGGGGGAACCAGGAGAGGTGTACCTGGGATTGTCAGAGGTGTACCAGGGAGTGTCAGAGGTGAACCAGGGAGTGTCAGAGGTGAACCAGGGAGTGTCTGAGGTGTACCTGGGAGACGGAGGTGTACCTGGGAGTATCGGAGGTGTACATGGGAGGTCAGAGGTGTACCTGGTAGTATCATTGGTGTACCTGGGAGTGTCACAGGTGTATCTGAAGAGTCAGAGGTGTACCTGGGAGTATCAGAGGTACCTGG
Source organism: Homarus americanus (assembly GCF_018991925.1). Taxonomy (NCBI): domain Eukaryota; kingdom Metazoa; phylum Arthropoda; class Malacostraca; order Decapoda; family Nephropidae; genus Homarus; species Homarus americanus. The sequence goes on along the minus strand of NW_024718313.1, from coordinate 4,397 downwards.
AGTGTCAGTGGGTACCAGGGAGTGTCAGAGGAGTACTGGGAGTATCGGAGGTGTACCTGGGAGTATCAGAGGTACCTGGGAGTGTCAGAGGTGTACCTGGGTGTGTCAGCAAAACCAGGAGTGTCAGAGGTGAACCAGGAAATGTGAGTACGGGAGGTCAGAGGTGTACCTGGGAGTGTCAGCGGTGTCCCTGGGAGTGTCAGAGGTGTACCTAGTAGTGTGAGAAGGTACCTGGGAGGCCGAGGTACCTGGGAGTCGGAGGTACCTGGGAGTGTTAGAGGTGTGCCTGGGAGTGTCAGAGGTGCACTTGGGAGTGTCACAGGTGCACCTGGGAGTGTCTGACGTACCTGGCAGTGTCAGGGTGTACCTGGGGTGTCAGCGGTGTACCTGGGAGAATCATTAGTGTACCTGAAGTGGCAGGTGTACCTGAAGTGTCAGGAGGTGCACACGAGTGTGTCATTGGTGTACCTGGGAGTGTCAGGTGGTGCACCTGGAAGTGTCAGGGTGTACCTGGAAGTGTCAGATGTACCTGGGATTGACTGAGGTGTACCTGGGATTGTCAGAGGTGTACCTGGGAGGTCGGGGTGTAACTGGGAGTGTCAGGGGTGTACCTGGGAGGACAGCGGTGTCACTGGGAGTGTCAGAGGTGTACCTGAGTGTCAGAGGATACCTGGGAGGTCAGAGGTATACCTGGGCGTATCAGAGGTACCAAGTGTCTGAGGTGTACATGGAATGTCAGAGGTGTATCTTGCAGTGTCATCGGTGTGACCTGGGAGTGTCATCGGTGTACCTGGGAGTGTCAGAGGTGTACCTGGGAGGGTCAGGAGGTATACCTGGGAGTGTCAGAGGTATACCTGGGCGTATCAGGAGGTGTACCTGGGAGTGTCAGAGGTACCTGGGAGTGTCAGAGGTGTACCTGGGAGTATCAGAGGTGTTCTCAGAGTGTCAGAGGTGTACCTGGGAGTGTCATTGGTGTACCTGCGAGTGTCAGAGGTGTACCTGGAAGGGTCAGGGGTGTACCTGGAAGTGTCAGGGTGTACCTGGAAGCGTCAGGGTGTACCTGGAAGTGTCAGAGGATACCTGGGAGCCTGACGTGTACCTGGGATTGTCAGAGGTGTAACTGGGAGGTCAGGGTGTCCCTGGAGTGTCATAGGTATCTGGCAGTGTCAGCGGTGTAACTGGGAGTGTCATGGTGTACCTGGGAGTGTCAGGAGGTGTGCCTGGGAGTGTCAGAGGTGCACTCTGGAAGTGTCACAGGTGCACTTGGGAGTTTCTGAGGTAACTGGGAGTGTCTGAGCTGTACCTGGGAGGTCAGGCGGTGTACCTGGGAGGTCAGAGGTGTACCTGTGAGTGTCAGAGGGTGTGGCATGGGAGTGTCAGGAGGTGTACCTGGGAGTGTCAGAGGTGTTCCTGGAGGTCGGAGGAGTACCTGGCAGCGGAAGGAGCACCTGAGTGTCAAAGGTGTACCTGCTTGTGTCAGAGGTGTACCTAGGAGTGTCAGAGGTTTACCTGGGAGTGTCAGAGGTATACCATGTATCAGAGGTGTACCTGGGAGTGTCAGAGGTACCTGGGAGTGTGAGAGGTACCTGGGAGTGTCAGGAGGTGTACCTGGGAGGTCAGAGGTGTCTTGAGAGTCAGAGGTGTACCAGGGATTGTCAGAGGTGTACCTGGGAATGTCAGAGGTGTACCTGAGAAGTCTGGGGTGGTGTACCTGGGAGTGTCAGAGGTACCTGGGAGTGTCAGAGGTGTACCTGGGCATATCAGGAGGTGTGTTGAGGCCAGCCAGGTGCACTTGAGTTTGAGGCACTGGGAGTGTCTGGAGGTGTACCTGGGAGGTCAGCGGGTGTACCTGGGAGTGTCAGAGGTGTACCTGTGGAGAGTCAGCGGTGTACCTGGGAGTGTCAGAGGTGTACCTGGAGTGTCAGAGGTGTTCCTGGGAGTGTCAGGAGGTGCACTGGCAGAGAGGTGTACTGGGAGGTCAGGAGGTGTACCTGGGAGGTCAGAGGTGTACCTGGAGGTCATCGGTGTACCTGGGAGTGTCATCGGTGTACCTGGGAGTGTCAGAGGTATACCTGGGCGTATCAGAGGTGTACCTGGGAGTGTCAGAGGTACCTGGGAGTGTCAGAGGTGTACCTGGGAGTGTCAGAGGTACCTGGGAGTGTCAGAGGTGTTCCTGAGAGTGTCAGAGGTACCTGGGATTGTCAGAGGTGTACCTGGGAGTGTCAGCGGTGCCTGGGAGTGTCAGAGGTGTACTCAGAGAGCTGGGCGGTGTACCTGGGAGTGTCAGAGGTGTACCTGGGAGTGTCAGAGGTGTTCCTGGGAGTGTCGGAGGAGTACCTGGCAGCGTCAAGGAGTACCTTGGAGGTCAAAGTGTACCTGCTAGGTGTGAGAGGTGTACCTGGGAGTGTCAGAGGTTTACCTAGGAGTGTCAGAGGTATACCTGGGCGTATCAGAGGTGTACCTGGAGTGTCAGAGGTGTACCTGGGAGTGTGAGAGGTGTACCTGGGAGGCTGGGGAGGTGTACCTGGGAGTGTCAGGAGGTGTTCCTGAGAGTGTCAGAGGTGTACCAGGGATTGTCAGAGGTGTACCTGGGAGTGTCAGAGGTGTACCTGGAAGTGTCAGGTGGTGTACCTGGGAGGTTGGCTGGTGTACCTGGGAGCTGGGGAGGTGTACCTGGGCGTATCAGAGGTGTACCTGGGAGTGTCAGAGGTGTTCCTGGAGTGTGTCAGAGGTGTACCAGGGATTGTCAGAGGTGTTCCTGGGAGTGTCAGAGGTGTACCTGGAAGTGTCAGTGGTGCACCTGGAGTGTCATTGGTGCACCTGGGAGTGTCAGAGGTGTACCAGGCGGTGTCAGAGTTGTACTTGGGAGTGTGATTGGTGTACCTGGGAGTGCCGAGGTATCCGGAAGTCAGAGGTACCTGGGAGAGCACAGGAGGTACCTGGGAGTGCTGGGGTGTACCTGGGAGTGCAGGAACTGGGAGGTCGGGAGGTGTAACTGGGAGTGTCAGGAGGTGTACCTGGGAATGTCAGAGGTGTACCTGGGAGTGTCAGAGTAGTGCCTGGGAGGTCAGAGGTGTACATGGGAGTGTCTGAGGTGTACCTGGGAGGCCAGGGGAGAACCAGGGAGTGTAAGAGGTACCTGGGAGGAAGGCCCAGGGAGTGTCAGGGGTGAACCAGGGAGTGTCAGAGGTGAACCAGGGAGTGTCTGAGGTGTAACTGGGGAGTATCGGAGGTGTACCTGGGAGTATCGGAGGTGTACCTGGGCGTGTCAGAGGTGTGACCTGGTAGTATCATTGGTGTACCTGGGAGTGTCAGAGGTGTATCTGGAAGTGTCAGGGGTGAACCAGGGAGTGTCCTGGAGGTGTACCTGGGAGTATCGGAGGTGTACCTGGGAGTATTGGAGGAGGTCAGAGGTGTACCTGGTAGTATCATTGGTGTACCTGGGAGTGTCAGAGGTGTATTGGAAGGTCAGAGGGTATCTGGAAGTGTCAGGGGTGTACCTGGGAGTATGAGAGGTGTACCTGGGAGTGTGAAAGGTGTACCTGGGTGTGTGAGAAGTGTACATGGGAGTGTCAGAGGTGTACCTGGGAGTGTCGGAGGTGTACCTGGGAGGCCAGAGGTGTGCCTGGGAGTGTCAGAGGTGCACTTGGGAGTGTCACAGGTGTACCTGGGAGTGTCTGAGGTGTTACTGGGAGTGTCAGGTACCTGGAAGCATCAGAGGTGTACCTGGGATTGCTTGAGGTGTACCTGGGATTGTCAGAGGTGTACCTGGGAGTGTCAGGGTGTAACTGGAGTGTTAGTGTACCTGGGAGTGACAGAGGGTGTACCTGGGAGTCAGGAGGTATACCTGGGAGAGTTCTGAGGTGTACCTGGAGTGTCTGAGGTGCACTGGAAGTGTCTAATGTGTACATGGAATGTCAGAGGGTCTTGCAGTAGTCATCGAGGTACCTGGGAGTGTCAGAGGTGTACCTGGGGAGTGTCAGAGGAATACCTGGGAATGTCAGAGGTATACCTGGGCGTATCAGAGGTGTACCTGGGAGTGTCAGAGGTACCTGGAAGTGTCAGAGGTGTACTGGAGTGTCATTGGTGTACCTGGGAGTGTCTGAGTTGTACCAGGGAGTGTGGGGTGGTGTACCTGGGAGTGTGGCTGGTGTACCTGGAGGTTGAAGAGGTGTACCTGGAAGTGTCAGGGGTGTACCTGGAAGTGTCAGGGGGTACCTGGGATTGTCAGAGGTGTTCCTGAGAGTGTCAGAGGTGTACCTAGGAGTGTCAGGAGGTGTACCTGGGAGTGTCAGAGGTGTACCTGGAAGTGTGAGAGGTGTACCTGGAGTGTCATTGATGTACTGGGAGTGGCCAGAGGTGTTCCTGGGAGTGTCGGAGGAGTGCCTGGGCGTATC
>NW_024718312.1:30000-58142 GCF_018991925.1 Homarus americanus | reverse complement strand
CTCCAACCGTTCAGTTACGTATTTGCTCGTGTGCCGAGTGCTGTTGGGTGCATGTGTGCCAGAAATGCTCTTGGGTGCATGTGTACCGGAGTGCGCTAGGGGCACGTGTACCCAGGTGCTCTTGAGTGCACATGTACCAGGGTGCTCTTGGGTGCATGTGGAATTCTTCTTTAGTGCAACTGTACAGTGGTCTTGGGTTGCATGTGTACCGATGTGCTCTGGTGCATGTGTGCCAAGTGCATTTCGTGCACGTGTACCGAGGTGCTCTTGGGTGCATTTGTACAGAAATGCTCTTCGGTGCATGTTTCCAGAAGTGCTCTTGGGTACATATGTACCAGGAAATGCTATGCATGTGCACCGTAGTGCTCTTGGGTGCATGTGTATCAGAAGTGCTCATGGGTGCATTTGTACCGACGTGCTCTTGGGTGCACGTGTACTAGGCTGCTCTTGGGTGCATGTGTACTAAAGTGCTCTTGGGTGCACGTGTACTGGGTGCTCTTGGGTGCACGTGGCACGAAGTGCTCTTGGGTGCATGTGTGCGAAATGCTCTTGTGTGCAGGTGTACCAGAGTGCTCTTGGGTGCATGTGTGCGAGTGTTCTTGGGTGCATGTGTGCCAGAAATGCTCTTGGTGCGTGCTGTTGCCAGTGCTCTTGGTTGCATGTGTGCGAGGTGCTCTTGGGTATACGTGTGCCAGAGATGCTCTTGGGTGCATGTGTGCGGAAGTGCTCTTGGTGCATGTGTGCATAGTGCTCTTGGGTGTGCGTGTGCGAAGTGGTGCGTTTGGGCACATGTGCGAAGTGCTCATGGGTGCATGTGTGCAAGAAATGCTTGGGTGCATGTGTACCGAAATTCTTCTAGGGTGCATGTGCCGGGGTGCTCTTGGGTGCACGTGTGCCGAGGTGCTCTTGGGTGCACGTGTGCAAAGGGTGCTCTTGGGTGCATGTGTGCCAGGGTGTGCGCGGGTGCATCTGTGCCGAAATACTCTTCGGTGCATGTGTGCTGAAGTGCTGCTTGGGTGCACGTGTGCCAAGTGCTCTTGGGTTGCACGTCTTGCAGTGCTCTTGGGTGCATGTATGCCGGCACTCTTGGGTGCATGTGTGCCGAAGTGCTCTTGGGTGCATGTGTGAAGTGTTCCTGGGTGCATGTTTACCAGAGTGCATTGGGGCATGTACCGAGGTGCTCTTGGGTGCACTTGTGCCGAAGTGCTCTTGGGTGCATGTGTACCGAGTGCAATGGGTGCATGTGTGCCGTGGTCTGTGGGTGCATGTGTGCCGAAGTGCTCTTGGGTGCATGTGTACCAGAGTGCGTTGGGTGCACGTGTACGAGGTGCTCTTGGGTGCACTTGTACCAAAGTGGTGTTGGGTGCATGTGTGCCGAAGTGCTCTTGGGTGCATGTGTACCAGAAGTGCTCTTGGGTGCATGTGTACCGAGGTGCTCTTGGGTGCACTTGTGCAGGAAGTCTCTTGGGTGCATGTGTGCCGAGGTGCTCTTCGGTATGTGTGCCAGAATACTTGGAGGTGCATGTGCCGAAGTGCTCTTGGATGCACGTGTACCAGGTGCTCTTGGGTGCATGTGTGACCAGAAATGCTCTTGGTACATGGGTACCGAATTCTTCTTGGGTGAAAGTGTACTGAAGTGCTCTTTGGTGCATGTGTACCAGAAGTGCTCGTGGGTGCATGTGTACCGAAATGCTTGGGCGCACGTGCCAGAAGGTGCACTTGGGTGCAGGTGGGAGTGCTCTTGGGTGCCTGTGTCAGAAGTGCTCGGGTGCATATGTACTGAAGTGCTCTTGGGTGCACGTGTATGGGTATGCTCTGGTGCGTGTGCCGAAGTGCTCTTAGGTGCATGTGTGCAGAGTGCTTTGGGTGCATGTGTACCAGTGCTCTTGGGTGCACGTGTACCCACGTGCTCTTGGGTGCACGTGTACTGAAGTGCTCTTGGGTGCATGTGTCCCGAAGTGGTCTTGGGTGCACGCATACCGAAGTACTCTTGGGTGCATGTGTACCAGAGTGCTCTTGGGTGCATGTGTAACGAAGTGCTCTTGGGTGCATGTGTACCGAAGTGCTCTTAGGTGCACGTGTACCGAAGTGCTCATCGGTGCACGTGTATCGAAGTGCTCTTGGGTGCATGTGTACCGAATTCTTCTTTGGTGCAAGTGTACCGAAGTGGTCTTGGGTGCATGTGTGCCGGGGTGCTCAGGGGTGCATATGTACCAGAGTGCATTGGGTACGTGTACCGAGGTGCTCTTGGGTGCATTTGTACAGAAAGGCTCTTGGGTGCAGGTGTGCCGAACTCTTGGTTGCACGTGTACCGAGGTGCTCTTGGGTGCACTTGTACCAGGGGCTCGTGGGTGCACGTGTCCGAAGTGCACTTGGGTGCATGTGTACTGAAGTGCTCTTGGGTGCACGTGTGCTAGGAGATCTCTAGGTGCATGAAGAGCTCTTGGGTGCACGTGTGCCAGAGTGCTCTTGGTGCATGTGTGCAGAAGTGCACTGGGTGCACGTGTGCCAAGTGGTCTTGGGTGCACGTGTGCCGAGATGCTCTTGGGTGCATGTGTGCCGGATTGTTCTTTGGTGTAAGTGTGCCGAGGGTGCTCTTCGGTACATGTGTGCAGAAGTGCTCTCAGGTGCATGTGTGCCAGAGTGCATTGGGTGCAAGAGTGCCGAGGTGCTCTTGGGTGCATTTATACAGAAATGCTCTTGGGTGCATGTGTACCAGAAGTGCTCTTAGGTGTATGTGTGCCGAAATGCTCTTGGGTGCATGTGTTCGAAGTGCTCTTGGGTGCACGTGTGCCGAAGTGCTCTTCGGTACACTGTACTAAAGATGTCTTTGGGTGCATGTGTACAGTGCTCTTGGGTGCATTTGTACGAAGTGCTCTTGGGTGCACGTGTACTAGAGTGCTGGGTGCATGTGTGCCGAAGTGCTCTTGGAGTGCACGTGTGCCAAAAGTACTCTTCAGTGCATGTATGCGAAGTGCTCTTGGGTGCCGTGTGCCAGAGTGATCTTGGGTGCATGTGTGCCAGGGTGCTCTTGGTGCACGTGTACCAGAGTGCTCTTGGGTGCATGTGTGCCGAAGTGCTCTTGGGTGCAAGTGTCAGAATGCTCTTGGTGCATATGTACCAGTGCTCTTGGAGTGCAAGTGTGCCAGTGCTCTTGGTGTATGTGTACCAAGGTGCTCTTGGGTGCATGTGTACCAAATGCTCTTGGGTGCACGTGTACCAGAGTGCTCTTCGGTGCACGTGTACCGGAGGTGCTCTTAGGTGCATGTGTGCCGGAACTGCTCTTGGGTGCATGTGTACCGAATTCTTCTTAGGTGCAAGTGTACTGAGGTGCTCTTGGGTGCATGTGTACCGAAGTGCTCTCAGGTGCATGAGTACCAGAAATGTGTTGTGCGTGTACCGGTGCTCTTGGTGCATGTGTACAGGATGCTGTTGGGTGTACTTGTACCAGAGTCCTCTTGGATGCATGTGTGCCGAAGTGCTCTTCGATGCATGTGTGCCGAACTGCTCTTGGGTGCATGTGTGCCGAAGTGCTCTTGGGTGCACGTGTACCGAGGTGCTCTTGGGTACATGTGTGCCGAAATGCTGTTGGGTACATGTGTACGCATTCTTCTTGGGTAGTGTACTGAAGTGCTCTTGGGTGCACGTGTACCGAGAAGTTCGCTTGGGTGCAGGTGTGCAGAATTGCTCTTGGGTTCCTGTGTGACAGGGTGCTCGTGTGCATGTGTGCGGAGTGCATGGGTGCACGTGTGCCGAGGTGCTCTTGGCATGTGTGCCGGATTACTCTTGAATGCCTGTGTGCAGGTGCTCTCAGGTGCATGTGCACCAAGGTGCATTGATGCGTGTACCGAGGTGCTCTTGGGTGCGTGTGCCGAGTGCTCTTGGGTGCATGTGTACGAAATGCTCTTGGTGCACGTGTGCAAAGTGCTCTTAGGTGCATGTGTGCCGAAATGCTCTTGGGTGCATGTGTGCCGAAGTGCATGGGAGCACGATGTACCCAAGTGCTCTTGGGTGCACATGTACCGAGTGCTCTTGGGGTGCATGTGTACCGATGTGCTCTCAGTGCATGTGTACCAAGAGTGCATTTGTGCACGTGTGCGAGGCTCTTGGAGTTGCATTTGGCAGAAATGCTCTTGGGTGCATGTGTACCAGTGCTCTTGGGTGCATGTCTACCGAAATGCTGTTATGTGCATGTGCACCGTAGTGCTCTTGGGTGCATGTGTGCCGAAGTGCTCTTGGGTGCATGTGTGCTAGTGCTCTTGGGGGCACGTGTACTAAGTGCTCTTGGGTGCACGTGTACCGAGAAGTGCTCTTGGGTGCGTGTGTGGCGAAGTGCTCTTGGGTGCAGGTGTACCAGAGTGCTCTTGGGTGCATGTGTGCCGAAGTGTTCTTGGGTGCATGTGTGCGAAATGCTCTTGGGTGCATGTGTGCCGAAGTGCTCTTGGTTGCATGTGTGCCGAAGTGCTCTTGGGTGCGTGTACCGAAGTCTCTAGGTGCATGTGTGCAGGAGTGCTCTTGGGTGCATGTGTGCGAAGTGCTCTTGGATGTGCGTGTACCGAAGTGCTCTTGGGTGCACATGTACCGAAAGTGCTCATGGTTGCATGTGTGCAGAAATGCTCTTGGTGCATGTGTGCCGAATTCTTCTTGGGTGCATGTGTACCGAAGTGCTCTTGGGTGCACGTGTACCGGGTGCTCTTGGGTGCACGTGTGCCGAGGTATCTTGGGCGCACGTGTACTAAAGTGCTCTTGGGTGCACGTGTGCCAAAATGCTCTTGGGTGCATGTGTGCCGAAGTGCTCTTGGGTGCACGTGTGCAAAGTGCTCTTGGGTGCATGTGCCGAAGTGCTCTTGGGTGCATCTGTACCGAAATATTCGGTGCATGTGTGACTGAAGTGCTCTTGGGTGCACGTGTGCCAGGGTGCTCTTGGGTGCACGTGTGCCGAAGTTCTCTTGGGTGCATGTATACCGAGCACTCTTGGGTGCATGTGTGCCAAAAGTGCTCTTGGGTGAATGTGTACCGAAGTGTTCCTGGGTGCATGTGTGCCAGAGTGCATTGGGGGCACGTGTACCGGGGTGCTCTTGGGTGCACTTGTACCGGTATAACTTGGGTGCATGTGTGCCAGTGCAATGGGTGCATGTGTGCCGAAGTGCTCTTGGGTGCATGTGTACAGAGTGCTCTTGGGTGCATGTGTACCAGAGTGCGTTGGGTGGCGTGTGCGAGGTGCTCTTGGGTGCACTTGTACCAAAGTGGTGTTGGGTGCATGTGTACCAGAAGTGCTTGGGTGCATGTGTGCCGAAGTGCTCTTGGGTGCATGTGTACCGAGGTGCTCTTGGGTGCACATGCGGAAGACCTCTTGGGTGCATGTGTGCCGAAGTGCTCTTGATGCATGTGTACCGAAATGCTCTTGGGTGCATGTGTACCAGTGTCTTGGGTGCACGTGTACCGAGGTGCTCTTGGTTTCATGTGTGCCAGAAATGCTCTTGGGTACATGGGACCGAATTCTTCTTGGGTGAAAGTGTGCTGAAGTGCTCTTTGGTGCATGTGTGCAGAAGTGCTCTTGGGTGCATGTGTGCCGAAATGCTCTTGGGCACAAGTGTACCAGGGTGCACTTGGGTGCAGGTGTGCAGAATTGCTCTTGGGTGCCTGTGTACAGAAGTGCTCTCAGGTGCATATGTACTGAAGTGCTCTTGGGTGCCGTGTATGGAAGTGCTCTTGGGTGCACGTGTACCAGAAGTGCTCTTAGGTGCATGTGTGCAGAGTGCTGGGTGCATGTGTACCAGTGCTCTTGGGTGCACGTGTACCCACGTGCTCTTGGTGCATGTCTACCGAAGTGGTCTTGGGTGCACGCATACCGAAGTACTCTTGGGTGCATGTGTCCCAGAGTGCTCTTGGGTGCATGTGTAACGAGTGCTCTTGGGTGCATGTGTGTACCAGAATTATGCAGGTGCACGTGTACCGAAGTGCTCATCGGTGCACGTGTATCGAAGTGCTCTTGGGTGCATGTGATTGCCGAATTCTTCTTTGGTGCAATGTACCGAAGTGGTCTTGGGTGCATGTGTACCGAAGTGCTCCGGTGCATGTGTGCCAGAGTGCATTGGGTGCACGTGTACCGGGAACCTCTTGGGTGCATTTGTACAGAAAGGCTCTTGGGTGCATGTGTGCCGAGGTGCTCTTGGGTGCATGTGTACCAGAAATGTTCTTGGGTGCACGTGTACCGAGGTGCTCTTGGGTGCACTTGTGCCGAAGTTCTCGTGGGTGCACGTGTGCCGAAGTGCACTTGGGTGCATGTGTACTGAAGTGCTCTTGGGTGCACGTGTACTAGAAGCTCTTGGGTGCATGTGTACCGAAGTGCTCTTGGGTGCACGTGTACCAGAGTGCTCTTGGGTGCATGTGTACCGAAGTGCTCTTGGGTGCATGTGTACCGAGGTGCTCTTGGTGCACTTGTACCAGAGTCCTCTTGGGTGCATGTGTACCGAAGTGCTCTTGGGTGCACATGTAACGAGGTGCTCTTGGGTACATGTGTATCGAAATGCTCTTGGGTACATGTGTACCGAATTCTTCTTGGGTGAAAGTGTACTGAAGTGCTCTTGGGTGCACGTTAACAGTGCTCTTTGGTGCGTGTGCCAATTGCTCTTGGGTGCCTGTGTACAGAAGTGCTCTCAGGTGCCTGTGTAACAGAGTGCATTGGGTGCACGTGTACCGAGGTCTCTTGGGTGCACGTGTACCAGGTGTTCTTAGGTGCATGTGTGCCGAAATGCTTGGGTGCATGTGTTCCGAAGTGGTCTTGGGTGCACGCATACCAAAGTACTCTTGGGTGCATGTGTACCAGATTGCTCTTGGGTGCATGTGTGGCTAAGTGCTCTTGGATGCATGTGTGCCGAAGTGCTCTTAGGTGCACGTGTACCGAGGGGTTGCTCTTAGTACATGTGTGCCAAATGCTCTTGGGTACATGTGTACCGATTTCTTGGGTGAAAGTGTACTGAAGTGCTCTTGGGTGCATGTGTACTGAAGTGTTCTTGGGTGCATGTGTACCGAAATGCTCTTGGTGCGTGTACGAAGTGCACTTGGGTGCAGGTGTACAGAATTGCTCTTGGGTGCTTGTGTACAGAAGTGCTTTCGGGTGCATGTGTATCAGAGTGCATTGGGTGCGTACCAGTGCTCTTGGGTGCACAGTACCAGGTGCTCTAAGTGCCTATGTACAGAAGTGCTCTCAGGTGCATGTGTAACAGAGTGCATTGGGTGCACGTGTACCGGGTGCTCTTGGTGCACGTGTACCGAAGTGCTCTTGGGTGCATGTGTACCGAAATGCTCTTGGGTGCATGTGTACCGAAGTGCACTTGGGTGCACATTACCCAAGTGCTTATGGGACGTGTGCTGAAGTGCTCTTGGGTGCATTTACCGAAGTGGTGGGTGCATGTGTAACAGTGCTCTTGGGTGCATGTGTACCGAAGTGCTCTTAAGTGCACGTGTCCAGAAGTGCTCATCGGTGCACGTGTATCAGTGCTCTTGGGTGCATGTGTACCAGATTCTTCTTTGGTGCAAGTGTACCGAAGTGGTCTTGGGTGCATGTGCCGAAGTGCTCTGGTGCATGTGTACCAGAGTGCGTGGGTGCACGTGTGCCGGGTGCTCTTGGGTGCATTTGTACAGAAGGCTCTTTGGTGCATGTGTGCAGAAGTGCTCTTGGGTGCATGTGTACCGAAATGCTCTTGGGTGCACGTGTACCGAGGTGCTCTTGGTGCACTTGTACCAGAAGTGCTCTTGGGTGCACGTGCCGAAGTGCACTTGGGTGCATGTGTACTGAAGTGCTCTTGGGTGCACGTGTACTAGAGTGCTCTTAGGTGCATGTGTACCGAAGTGCTCTTGGGTGCGATGTGCCAGAGTGCTCTTTTGGTGCATGTGACCAGAGTGCTCTTGGGTGCATGTGTACCGAGGTGCTCTTGGTTGCACTTGTACCAGGAGGTCTCTTGGGTGCATGTGTACCGAAGTGCTCTTGGGTGCACATGTAACGAGGTGCTCTTGGGTACATGTGTATCGAAATGCTCTTGGGTACATGTGTACCGGTGTTCTTCTTGGGTGAAAGTGTACTGAAGTGCTCTTGGGTGCATGAGTACCGAAATGCTCTTCGTGTGCACGTGTACCAGAGTGCTCTTGGGTGCATGTGTACCGTAGTGCTCTTGGGTGCATGTGTACCGAGGTGCTGTTGGGTGTACTTGTACCGAAGTCCTCTTGGGTGCATGTGTACCGAAGTGCTCTTCGATGCATGTGTACCGAACTGCTCTTGGGTGCATGTGTACCGAAGTGCCCTTGGGTGCACGTGTGCCAGGTGCTATTGGGTACATGTGTGCCAGAATGCTCTTGGTACATGTGTACCAGAATTCTTCTTGGGTGAAAGTGTACTGAAGTGCTCTTGGGTGCAGTGCGAAGTTGCTTGGGTGCAGGTGTACAGAATTGCTCTTGGGTTCCTGTGTACAGAAGTGCTCTCAGGTGCATGTGTACCGGGTGCATGGGTGCACGTGTACCGAGGTGCTCTGGTGCATGTGTACCGAATTGCTCTAGAATGCCTGTGTACAGGGTGCTCTCGGGTGCATGTGCACCAGAGTGCGTGGGTGCACGTGTACCGAGGTGCTCTTGGGTTGCACGTGTGCGAAGATGCTCTTGGGTGCATGTGTGCCGAAATGTCTTGGTGCACGTGTACCGAGGTGCTATTGGGTCATGTGTACCAGAAATGCTCTTGGGTGCATGTGTGCCGAAGTGCGCGGGAGCACGTGTACCCAGATGCTCTTGGGTGCACATGTACCAAAGTGCTCTTGGGTGCATGTGTGCCGGATTCTTCTTTGGTGCAACTGTACCGAAGTGCTCTTGGGTGCATGTGTGCCGAAGTGCTCTCAGGTGCATGTGTGCAGGAGTGCATTGGGTGCACGTGTGCAGTGCTCTTGGGTGCATTTGTACAGAAATGCTCTTGGGTGCATGTGTGCCGAAGTGCTCTTGGGTGCATGTGTACCAGAAATGCTGTTATGTGCATGTGCACCGTAGTCCTCTTGGGTTCACGTGTACCGAAGTGATCTTGGGTGCACATGCCAAAGTGCTCTTGGGTGCATGTGTATCGAAGTGTATGGTGCATTTGTACCGACGTGCTCTTGGGTGCACGTGTACTAGAGTGTGTTGGTGCACGTGTGCGAAGTGCTCTTGGGTGCATGTGTGGCGAAGTGCTCTTGGGTGCAGGTGTACCAGAGTGCTCTTGGGTACATGTGCAGTGCTCTTGGGTGCATGTGTACCGAAATGCTCTTGGGTGCATGTGCCAGAAGTGCTCTTGGTTGCATGTGTACTGAAGTGCTCTTGGGTGCACGTGTACCAGAAGTGCTCTTAGGTCCATGTGTGTGAGTGCTCTTGGGGTGCATGTGTGCCAAAGTGCTCTTGGGTGTACGTGTACCAGAGTGCTCTTGGGTGCACATACCGAAGTGCTCATGGGTGCATGTGTACAAATGCTCTTTGGGTGCATGTGTGCCAATTTCTTCTTGGGTGCATGTGTACGAAGTTCTCTGGGTGCAGCGTGTGGCAGAAGTTTTTGGGTGCACGTGTGCCGAAATGCTCTGGTGCACGTGTACCAGGTGCTCTTGGGTGCAGAGTACCAGTGGCAGGTCATGTATACCGAAGCACTCTTGGGTGCATGTGTGCCGGTGCTCTTGGGTTGCATGGGTAAAAGTGTTCCTGGATTGCATGTGTACCGAAGTGTTCTTGGGTGCATGTGTACCAGAGTGCATTTGGTGCGATGTACCGAGGTGCTCTTGGGTGCACGTGTACCGGGGAGTGCTGTTGGTGCATGGCCGAAGTGTTCTTGGGTGCATCTGTACCGAAATATTCTTGGGTGCATGTGTACTGAAGTGCTCTTGGGTGCACGTGCGGAAGGTGCTCTTGGGTGCCGCGTGTGCAGAGTGCTCTTGGGTGCCTGTGCCAGAAGCACTCTTGGGTGCATGTGTACCGAAAGTGCTCTTGGGTGCATGTGTCCGAAGTGCAATGGGTGCATGTGCCGAAGTGCTCTTGGGTGCATGTGTACCAGAGTGCGTGGGTGCACGTGTACCGAGGCTCTTGGGTGGACTTATACAGAAAGTGGTGTTGGGTGCATGTGTGCAGAAGTGCTCTTGGGTGCATGTGTACAGTGCTCTTGGGTGCATGTGTACCGGGGTGCTCTTGGGTGCACTTGTACGTCCTCTTGGGTGCATGTGTACCGAAGTGCTCTTCGATGCATGTGTAACAAAGTGCTCTTGGGTGCATGTGTACCGAAGTGCTCTTGGGTGCACGTGTGCGAGGTGCTCTGGTACATGTGTACCAGAATGCTCTTGGGTACATGGGTACCGGAATTCTTCTTGGGTGAAAGTGTACTGAAGAGTGCTCTTTGGTGCATGTACCAGAGTGCTCTGGTTATGTGTGCCAAAATGCTCTTGGGGCACGTACCGGTGCACTTGGGTGCAGGTGTACAAATTGCTCTTGGGTGCCTGTGTACAGAAGTGCTCGGGTGCATGTGTGCTGAAGTGGTCTTGGGTGCACGTGTATGGAGGTGCTCTTGGGTGCACGTGTACCGAAGTGCTCTTGGGTGCACGTGTACCCGTGATCTTGGAGTGCACGTGTGCTGAAATGCTCTTGGGTGCATGTGTACCGAAGTGGTCTTGGGTGCCACCGAGTACGCTTGGGTGCATGTGTACCAGGTGCTCTTGGGTGCATGTGTGAAGTGCTCTTGGGTGCATGTGTACCGAAGGTCTTAGGTGCACGTGTGCCGAAGTGCTCGTCGGTGCACGTTTATCGAAGTGCTCTTGGGTGCAAGTACCGAATTCTTCTTTGGTGCAGTGTACCGAAGTGCTCTTGGGTGCATGTGCGAATTCTTCTTTGGTGCAAGTGTACCGAAGTGGTCTTGGGTGCATGTGTGCCGAAGTGCTCCCGGTGCATATGTACCAGAGTGCATTGGGTGCACGTGTACCGAGGTGCTCTTGGGTGCATTTTTACAGAAGGCTCTTGGGTGCATGTGTGCCGAAGTGCTCTTGGGTGCAAGTGTACCAGGAAATGCTCTTGGGTGCACGTGTGCCGTGCTCTTGGGTGCACTTGTACCGAAGTTCTTGGATGCACGTGTGCCGAAGTGCACGGGTGCATGTGTACTGAAGTGCTCTTGGGTGCACGTGTACTAGAGTGCTCTTAGGTGCATGCGTACCAGAGTGCTCTTGGGTGCATGTGTACCGAGGTGCTCTTGGGTGCACTTGCCGAAGTCCTCTTGGGTGCATAAGTACCAGAAGTGCTCTTGGGTGCACATGTAACGAGGTGCTCTTGGGTGTGTATCGAAATGCTCTTGGGTACATGTGTGCATTCTTCTTGGTGAGAAGTGCAGTGCTCTTGGGTGCACGTGTAACCAGGTGCTCTTGGGTGCACGTGTACCAGGTGCTCTTGGGTGCCTGTGTACAGAGGTGTCTCAGGTGCATGTGTACCAGAGTGCACTAGATTGCAATATACCCAAGATGCTCTTGGTGCACGTGTACCGAAGTGCTCTTGGGTGCATGTGTTCTGGTGCTCTTGGGTGCACCTTGAAATACTCGGGTGCATGTGTACCAGAGTGCTCTTGGGTGCATGTTAGCTAAGTGCTCTTGGATGCATGTGTGCCAAGTGCTCTTAGGTGCACGTGTACCAGATGCTCTTGGGTACATGTGTACCGAAATGCTCTTGGGTACATGTGTACCGAATTCTTCTTGGGTGAAAGTGTACTGAAGTGCTCTTGGGTGCATGTGTACTGAAGTGTTCGTGGGTGCATGTGTACCGAAATGCTGTTGGGCGTACGTGTACCGAAGTGCACTTGGGTGCAGGTGTACAGAATTGCTCTTGGGTGCCTGTGTACAGAAGTGCTCTCGGGTGCATGTGTATCAGAGTGCATTGGGTGCACGTGTGCAGGTGCTCTTGGGTGCACGAGTACCGAGTGCTCTAGGGTGCCTATGTACAGAAGTGCTCTGGTGCATGTGTAACAGTGCATTGGTGCACATGTACCGAGGTGCTCTTGGGTGCACGTGTACCAAGTGCTCTTGGGTGCATGTGTGCCGAAATGCTGGGTGCATGTGTCCCGAAGTGCACTTGGGTGCACGTATGCCCAAGTGCTATTGGGTGCATGTGTACTGAAGTGCTCTTGGGTGTATGTGTGCCAGAAGTGGTCTTGGGTGCAAGTGTGCAGTGCTCTTAGTGCACGTGTGCCAGAAGTGCTCTTGGGTGCATGTGTACCGAAGTGGTCTTGGGTGCACGCATACCGAGAGCCTCTTGGGGGCATGTGTACCTGAGTGCTCTTGGGTGCATGTGTAACGAGGGGCTCTTGGGTGCATGTGTACCGAAGTGCTCTTAGGTGCACGTGTACCGAAGTGCTCATCGGTGCACGCGTACCGAAGTGCTCTTGGGTGCATGTGTACCGAAGTGCTCTTGAGTGCATGTGTACCGAAATGCTCTTGGGTGCACGTGTACCGAAGTGCTCTTGGGTGCATGTGTATGGAAGTGCTCTTGGGTGCATGTGTACCGATGTGCTCTTGGATGCACGTGTACCAAAGTGCTCTTGGGTGCACATGTACCGAAGTGCTCTTGGGTACATGTGTGCGAAATGCCTGGTGGATGTGTACAGAATTCTTCTTGGGTGCATGTGTACAGAATTGCTCTTGGGTGCACGTGAACCGAAGTCCTCTTCGGTGCACGTGTACCAAAGTGCTCTTGGGTGCAGCGTGTACCAAATTGCTCTTGGGTGCATGTGTATCGAAGTGCTCTTGGGTGCATGTGTACCGAAGTGCTCTTGGAGTGCATGTGTGCCGAAGTGCTCTTGGGTGCATGTGTACCGGGTGTTCTTGGGTGCACTTTTACCGAGATTGCTCTTAGGTGCATGTGTACCGAAGTGCTCTTGGGTGCATGTGTACCGAAATGCTCTTGGGTGCATGTGTACCAGAAGTGCTCTTGGGTTCATGTGTAGGGAAGTGCTCCTGGGTGCATGTGTTCTGAAGTGCTCTTGGGTGCGTGTGCCGAGATGCTCTTGGGTGAATGTGTACCGAAGTGCTCTTGGGTGCATGTGTACCGAAGTGCTCTTGGGTGCACGTGTACCGAGGTGCTCTTGGGTACATGTGTGCAAAATGCTCTTGGGTACATGGGTACCGAATTCTTCTTGGGTGAAAGTGTACTGAAGTGCTCTTTGGTGCATGTGTACGGAAGTGCTCTTGGGTGCATGTGTACCGAAATGCTCTTGGGCGCAAGTGTACCGAAGTGCACTTGGGTGCAGGTGTACAGAATTGCTCTTGGGTGCCTGTGTACAGAAGTGCTCTCGGGTGCATATGTACTGAAGTGCTCTTGGGTGCACGTGTATGGAAGTGCTCTTGGGTGCACGTGTACCGAAGTGCTCTTAGGTGCATGTGTACGGAAGTGCTTTTGGGTGCATGTGTACCGAAGTGCTCTTGGGTGCACGTGTACCCACGTGCTCTTGGGTGCATGTCTACGAGTGGTCTTGGGTGCATACAGAAGTACTCTTGGGTGCATGTGTCCAGAGTGCTCTTGGGTGCATGTGTAACGAAAGTGCTCTTGGGTGCATGTGCCGAAGTGCTCTTAGGTGCATGTGCAGAAGTGCTCATCGGTGCACGTGTATCGAAAGTGCTCTTGGGTGCATGTGTGCCAGTACTTCTTTGGTGCAAGTGTACCGAAGTGGTCTTGGGTGCATGTGTACCGAAGTGCTCCCGGGTGCATGTGTACCAGAGTGCATTGGGTGCATGTGCAGTGCTCTTGGGTGCATTTGTACAGAAGGCTCTTGGGTGCATTTGTACAGAAAGGCTCTTGGGTGCAGGTGTACCGAAATGCTCTTGGTTGCACGTGTACCGAGGTGCTCTTGGGTGCACTTGTACCGAAGTGCTCGTGGGTGCACGTGTACCGAAGTGCACTTGGGTGCATGTGTACTGAAGTGCTCTTGGGTGCACGTGTACTAGAGTGCTCTTAGGTGCATGTGTACCGAAGAGCTCTTGGGTGCACGTGTACCAGAGTGCTCTTGGGTGCATGTGTACCGAAGTGCACTTGGGTGCACGTGTACCCAAGTGCTCTTGGGTGCACGTGTACCGAAGTGCTCTTGGGTGCATGTGTACCGAATTCTTCTTTGGTGTAAGTGTACCGAAGTGCTCTTCGGTGCATGTGTACGGAAGTGCTCTCGGGTGCATGTGTACCAGAGTGCATTGGGTGCAAGGGTACCGAGGTGCTCTTGGGTGCATTTATACAGAAATGCTCTTGGGTGCATGTGTACCGAAGTGCTCTTAGGTGTATGTGTACTGAGATACGCAGGTGCATGTGGCTGCACAAGTGCTTTTGGGTGCACGTGTACCGAAGTACTCTTGGGTGCACGTGTACCGAAATAACTCTTAGTTGCATATTTACCAGAGTGCATTGGGTGCATATGTACCGAAGTGATCTTGGAACACGTGTACCAGGGTACTCTCAGATTGCACGTGTACCGAAAGTGCTGAGTGCACGTGTACCGAAGTGCTCCTGGGTGCACGAGTACCGAAGTGCTCTTAGGTGCATGTGTACCGAAGTGCACTTGGGTGCATATGTACCGAAATGCTCTTGGGTGCATGTGTACCGAAGTGTTCTTGGGTGCACATGTACCGAAGTGCTCTTGGGTGCACGTGTACCGAAGTGCTCCTGGGTACACGTGTACCGAAGCGCTCTTGGGTACATGTGTACTGAAGTGCTCTTGGGTGCATGTGTACCGAAGAGCTCTTGGGTGCACGTGTACCGAAGTGCTCTCGGGTGCACGTGTACCGAAGTGCTTTTGGGTGCATGTGTACCGAAGTGCTCTTGGGTGCATGTGTACCGAAGTGCTCTTCGGTGCATGTGTACTGAAGTGCTCTTGGGTGCGCATGTACTAGAGTGCTCTTGGGTGCATGTGTACCGAAGTGCTCTTGGATGCACGTGTACCGACGTGCTCTTGGGCGCATGTGTACCGAAGTGCTCTTGGGTGAACGTGTACCGAAGTGCTCTTGGGTGAACTGTGCACCGAAGTGCTCTTGGGTGCATGTGAACCAAAGTGCTCTTGGGTGCATGTGTACCGAAGTGCTCTTGGTGTGCATGTGTACCGAAGTGCTCTTGGGTGCACATGTACCAGAGTGCTCTTAATTGACGTGTCCCAGAAGTGCTCATCGGTGCACGTGTATCAATGCTCTTGGGTGCATGTGTACCAGATTCTTCTTTGGTGCAAGTGTACCGAAGTGGTCTTGGGTGCATGTGTACCGAAGTGCTCTCGGTGCATGTGTACCAGAGTGCGTGGGTGCCGTGTACCGAGGTGCTCTTGGGTGCATTTGTACAGAAATGCTTTGGTGCATGTGTACCAAGTGTGTTGGGTGCATGTGTACCGAAATGCTCTTGGGTGCACGTGTACCGAGGTGCTCTTGGTGCACGTGTACCGAAGTGCTCTTGGGTGCACGTGTACCAGTGCACTTAGGTGCATGTGTGCTGAAGTGCTCTTGGGTGCGCGTGTACTAGAGTGCTCTTGGGTGCATGTGTACCAGTGCTCTTGGGTGCACGTGTACCAGAGATGCTCTTTGGTGCATGTGTACCGAAGTGCTCTTGGGTGCATGTGTACCAGGTGCTCTTGGTTGCACTTGTGCAAAGATCCTCTTGGGTGCATGTGTACCAGAAGTGCTCTTGGGTGCACATGTAACGAGGTGCTCTTGGGTGCATGTGTATCAGAAATGCTCTTGGTACATGTGTACGGAATTCTTCTTGGTGAAAGTGTACTGAAGTGCTCTTGGGTGCATAGTACCAGAAGTGCTCTTCGTTGCACGTGTACAGGAGTGCTCTTGGGTGCATGTGTACCGTAGTGCTCTTGGGTGCATGTGTACCGAGGTGCTGTTGGTGTACTTGTACCGAAGTCCTCTTGGGTGCATGTGTACCGAGGTGCTCTTCGATGCATGTGTACCGAACTGCTCTTGGGTGCATGTTACCAGGGTGCCCTTGGGTGCACGTGCCGGGTGCTGTGTGGGTACATGTGTACCAGGAAATGCTCTTGGGTACATGTGTACCGAATTCTTCTTGGTGAAAGTGTACTGAAGTGCTCTTGGGTGCGATGTACCGAAGTTGCTTGGGTGCAGGTGTACAGAATTGCTCTTGGGTTCCTGTGTGCAGAAGTGCTCTCGGTGCATGTGGCCGGAGTGCATTGGGTGCATGTACCGAGGTGCTCTTGGGTGCATGTGTACCGAATTGCTCTAGGAATGCCTGTGTGCAGAAGTGCTCTCGGGTGCATGTGCACCAGAGTGCATTGGTGCACGTGTACCGAGGTGCTCTTGGGTGCACGTGTACCGAAGTGCTCTTGGGTGCATGTGTACCGAAATGCTCTTAGTGCACGTGTACCGAAGTGCTATTGGGCATGTGTACCGAAATGCTCTTGGGTGCATGTACCGAAGTGCGCTGGAGCACGTGTACCCAAGTGCTCTTTGGTGCACATGTACCGAAGTGCTCTTGGGTGCATGTGTGCCAAGTGCTTGGTGCAACTGTACCGAAGTGCTCCTTGAGTGCATGTGTACCGGGAGTGCTCTTGGGTGCATGTGTGCCGAATTGCGGCAGGTGCATGTGTACCGAAGTGCTCTTTGGTGCATGTGTACCGAAGGGTGCTAACAGGTGCATGTGTACCGAAGTGCTCTTGGGTACATGTGTGCTCTTGGGTACATGTGTACCGAAGCGCTCTTAGGTGCATGTGTGCCGAAGTGCTCTTGGAGTGCATGTGTGCCCAGGTGCTCTTAGGTGCATGTGTGCCGAAGTGCTATTAGGTGCATGTGTGCAAGGGGTCATTGGGTGCATGTGTACAGTGCTCTTGGCAAGTGTACCAGTGCTCTTTGGGAATGCATGTGTACCAGGGAGGTAATGCTTGGCTAGAAGTGTACCGAAGCGCTCTTGGGTGCATGTGTACCAGAGATACTGGGTGCATGTGTACCCAGTACTCTTGGGTGCATGTGTACCGAAGTGCTCTTGGGTGCCACAAATTACACAGCAGGAGGACAGTACACAGCAGGGGGGACAGTACACAGCGGGAGGACAGTACCCAGCAGGATAGGAACCAGGACAGTACACAGGGAGGGACAGTACACAGGAGGACAGTACACAGCGGATAGAACAGCAAGACAGTACACAGCGGGAGGACAGTACACAGCAGGACAGTACACAGCAGGAGGACAGTACACAGCAGGACAGTACACAGCGGGAGGACAGTACACAGCGGATAGAACAGCAAGACAGTACACAGCGGGAGGACAGTACACAGCGGGATAGAACAGCAGGACAGTACACAGCGGAAGGACAGTACACAGCGTGATAGAACAGCAGGACAGTACACAGCAGGGAGGACAGTACACAGCAGGAGGACAGTACACAGCGGGATAGAACATCAGGACAGTACACAGCGGAGGACAACACAGCAGGACAGTACACAGCAGGAGGACAGTACACAGCAGGATAGAACAGCAGGACAGTACAGCAGGACAGTACACAGCGGGAGGACAGTACACAGCAGGATAGAACAGCAGGACAGTACAGCAGGAGGACAGTACAGCGGAGGACAGTACAGCAGGGAGGACAGTACACAGCAGGATAGAACAGCAGGACAGTACACAGCGGGAGGACAGTACACAGCGGGAGGACAGTGCACAGCAGGAGGACAGTACACAGCGGGATAGAACAGCAGGACAGTACACAGCGGGAGGACAGTACACAGCGGGATAGAACAGCAGGACAGTACACAGCGGAGGACAGTACACAGCAGGATCGGACAGCAGGACAGTACACAGCGGGAGGACAGTACACAACAGGATAGAACAGCAGGACAGTACACAGCGGGAGGACAGTACACAGCAGGATAGAACAGCAGGACAGTACACAGCGGGAGGACAGTACACAGCGGGAGGACAGTACACAGTGGGATAGAACATCAGGACAGTACACAGTGGGATAGAACACCAAGACAGTACACAGCAGGATAGAGAAGCAGGACAGTACACAGCAGGATAGAACAGCAGAACAGTACAACAGACACACCAGACCAGTACAGCAAACACAGCAGGACAGTACAGCAGACGGACAGTACAGCAGGCGGACAGTACAGCAGACGGACAGTACATCAGGCGGACAGTACAGCAGACACACCAGGACAGTACAACAGACACAGCAGGACAGTAAAAGCAGACACAGCAGGACAGTACAACAGACACAGCAGGACAGGACAATAAAGCAGACACAACAGGACAGCACAACAGACACAGCAGGACAGTACAGCAGACACAGCAGGACAATACAGCAGACACCAGGACAGTAAAGCAGACACAGCAGGACAGTACAACAGACACAGCAGGACAGTACAGCAGGACAGTACAGCAGACACACCAGGACAGTACAGCAAACACACCAGGACAGTAAAGCACACACAGCAGGACAGTACAGCAGACACAGCAGGACAATAAAGCAGACACAGCAGGACAGTACAACAGACACAGCAGGACAGTAAAGCAGACACAGCAGGAAAGTACAGCAGACACACCAGGACAGTAAAGCAGACACAACAGGACAGCACAACAGACACAGCAGGACAGTACAGCAGACACAGCAGGACAATACAGCAGACACAGCAGGACAATACAGCAGGACAGTACAGCAGACACACCAGGACAGTACAGCAGACACACCAGGACAGTAAAGCAGACACAGCAGGACAGTACAACAGACACAACAGGAACGTACAGCAGACACAGCAGACTCACCAAAATAAGCTAAATATTATGTAAATGTCATGACTGTTGTTATTACATTAAGGCAGCTCAGGACAGGTCAACACGTACGCCTCTAAAATATGTTATAACCTGTGTGTGTGTGTGTGTGTGTGTGTGTACGTGTGTGTGTGTGTGTGTGTGTGTGTGTGTGTTGTGTGTGTGTGTGTGTGTGTGTGTGTGTGTGTGTGTGTGTGTGTGTGTGTGTGTGTGTGTGTGTGTGTGTGTGTGTGTGTGTGTGTGTGTGTGTGTGTGTGTGTGTGTGTGTGTGTGCGTGTGTGTGTGTGTGTGTGTGTGTGTGTGTGTGTGTGTGTGTGTGTGTGTGTGTGTGTGTGTGTGTGTGTGTGTACGTGTGTGTGTGTGTGTGTGTGTGTGTGTGTGTGTGTGTGTGTGTGTGTGTGTGTGTGTGTGTGTGTGTGTGTGTGTGTGTGTGTGTGTGTGTGTGTGTGTGTGTGTTTTAACGTATGAGTTTTAATATGCTTGTTCTTTGATGTGTTATAAATATGTGTTATAATTATGTGTTCTAACTTATATGTGCTAGTATATGTGTGTGTGTGTGTTCTTACTAATATGTACAAATATGTATCTTCTATCATATATATTGTATTAAATGTGTAACAAAATGTGTTATACCATATGTGACTTCAAACATAATATCAAATATGTGTTATACCATATATGTGTCTTCTAACATAGTATTAAATATGTTGTACCAAGTCTATTCAAACACACAATATGTATTCACGTCGACGCTAACTGGTTACAACCTAGCTGCCTGACGTACGATACAAGACAATAATGGCGACAAGAATGGTTTGGTGTTGGAAATTACAATTGGACTGTACGATAAGTTGGCCGCCTTCCTGGACTTAGGCTTGACAAAAAAAGATAAACAGAGGTTTTTTTTAGGGGTGGGGGGAGGGGGAGGGGGAGGGAGGGGGTGCTATGGTGAGGTAATACAATTATTAGTATGTGAAAAGAAAAATGTAGGAATTTATTTATTTTATGATATATCCACCTACTCTCATTCATACATCCACCTAACATCCACACACAGCTATATACCATCATCCAAGCATCTACTTAACATCCACAAAGCCATCTACCATCATCCATACATCCACTTAACATCCGTACAGCCATCTATCATCATCACTTCATCCACCTAACATTCACACAGTCAGCTACCATCACCCACACATCCACCTAACACCCCACACATCTATCTACCATCATCCACACATCCACCTAACACCCGTACACCCTGTTCTACCATCTCCTCTTCCTCTTTCCCCTCGTTCTTTTCCTCCTCTCCCTCCTCCCGTCTCTCCTCCTCCCGTCTCTCCTCCCAATCTCTCTTCACTCACTTTGACGTAAACTCATCAATATTCATCATCCAGGAAGTGAACTGTGTGGCTTTCATCGTTTACTTTCAATCCTTCTGAAATGTTCATGGTTGGGGCTCCACCTGGCTGGCTGGTTAGTTCTTTAGGGGAAATAATCAAATCACGGTGTTCTGTTAAGCTGTAGAAGCCCTCGACCATTACCTGTCTGGGTGTGTGTGTGTGTGTTGTGTGTGTGTGTGTGTGTGTGTGTGTGTGTGTGTGTGTGTGTCTCGTTACCTGAAGTAGACTTAATATTTTCTAGAACCTTCACTTTTAGGAGGCATTGATAAGACACTTAGGAGACATTGACAAGACACTTGGAGGCATTGATGACACTTTAGGAGACATTGACAAGACACTTTAAGAGACATTGACAAGACACTTAGAGACTTGACAAGACACTTTAGAGACATTGACAAGACACTTTGAGACATTGACAACACTTTAAGGAGACATTGACAAGACACTTTAAGAGACATTGACAAGACACTTTGAGGAGACATTGACAAGACACTTGGAGACATTGACAAGACACTTTAAGGAGACATTGACAAGACACTTTAAGGAGACATTGACAAGACACTTTAAGGAGACATTGACAAGACACTTTAAGGAGACATTGACAAGACACTTTAAGGAGACATTGACAAGACACTTTAAGGAGACATTGACAAGACACTTTGAGACATTAACAAGACACTTTAAGAGACATTGACAAGACACTTTAAGGAGACATTGACAAGACACTTTAAGGAGACATTAACAAGACACTTTAAGGAGACATTGACAAGACACTTTAAGGAGACATTAACAAGACACTTTAAGGGAGACATTGACAAGACACTTTAAGGAGACATTAACAGACACTTTAAGGAGACATTGACAAGACACTTTAAGGAGACATTGACAAGACACTTTAAGAGACATTAACAAGACACTTTAAGGAGACATTGACAAGACACTTTAAGGAGACATTGACAAGACACTTTGAGAGACATTGACAAGACACTTTAAGGAGACATTGACAAGACACTTTAAGAAACATTGACAAGACACTTTAAGGAGACATTGACAAGACACTTTAAGGAGACATTAACAAGACACTTTGGAGACATTGACAAGACACTTTAAGGAGACATTGACAAGACACTTTAAGGAGACATTGACAAGACACTTTAAGGAGACATTAACAAGACACTTTAAGGAGACATTGACAAGACACTTTAAGGAGACATTGACAAGACACTTTGGAGACATTAACAAGACACTTTAAGGAGACATTACAAGACACTTTAAGGAGACATTAACAAGACACTTTAAGACATTGACAAGACACTTTAAGGAGACATTGACAAGACACTTTAAGGAAACATTGGCAAGACACTTTAAGGAGACATTGACAAGACACTTTAAGGAGACATAACAAGACACTTTAGGAGACATTGACAGACACTTTAAGGAAACATTGACAAGACACTTTGGAGACATTGACAAGACACTTTAAGGAGACATTGACAGACACTTTAAGGAGACATTGACAAGACACTTTAGAGACTGACAAGACACTTTAAGGAGACATTACAACACTTTAAGGAGACATTGACAAGACACTTTAAGGAGACATTGACAAGACACTTTAAGGACATTGACAAGACACTTTAAGGAGACATTGACAAGACACTTTAAGGAGACATTGACAAGACACTTTAAGGAGACATTGACAAGACACTTTAAGGAGACATTGACAAGACACTTTTAAGGGAGACATTGACAAGACACTTTAAGGAGACATTGACAAGACACTTTAAGGAGACATTGACAAGACACTTTAAGGAGACATTGACAAGACACTTTAAGAAACATTGCAAGACACTTTAGAGACATTGACAAAGACACTTTAAGGAGACATTGACAAGACACTTTAAGGGGCATTGACAAGACACTTTAAGGAGACATTGACAAGACACTTTTGAGAGACATTGACAAGACACTTTAGGAGACATTGACAAGACACTTTAAGGAGACATTGACAAGACACTTTAAGAGCATTACAAGACACTTTGAGACATTGACAAGACACTTTAAGGAGACATTGACAAGACACTTTAAGGAGACATTGACAAGACACTTTAGGAGACATTGACAAGACACTTTAAGGAGACATTGACAAGACACTTTAGGAGACATTGACAAGACACTTTAAGGAGACATTGACAAGACACTTTAAGGAGACATTGACAAGACACTTTAAGGAGACATTGACAAGACACTTTAAGGAGACATTGACAAGACACTTTAGAGCATTGACAAGACACTTTGAGACATTGACAAGACACAAGAGACATTGACAAGACACTTTAAGGAGACATTGACAAGACACTTTAAGGAGACATTGACAAGACACTTTAAGAACTTGAACTTTAAGGAGACATTGACAAGACACTTTAAGGAGACATTAACAAGACACTTTAGGGACATTGACAAGACACTTTAAGGAGACATTGACAAGACACTAAGGAGACTTGAGACACTTTAGGAGACATTGACAAGACACTTTAGAGACATTGACAAGACATTTAGAGATGACGATTATGACAAGACACTTTTAAGGAGACATTGACAAGACACTTTAAGGAGACATTGACAAGACACTTTAGAGAGACATTGACAAGACACTTTAAGGAGACATTGACAAGACACTTTAAGGAGACATTGACAAGACACTTTAAGGAGACATTGACAAGACACTTTAAGAGACATTGACAAGACACTTTAAGGAGACATTGACAAGACACTTTAAGGAGACATTGACGAACATAGAGACATTGACAAGACACTTTAAGAGACATTGACAAGACACTTTAAGGAGACATTGACAGACACTTTAAGGAGACATTGACAAGACACTTTAAGAGACATTGACAAGACACTTTAAGGAGACATTGACGAACACTTTGGGCATTGACAAGACACTTTAAGGAGACATTGACAAGACACTTTAAGAGACATTGACAAGACCTTTAAGGAGACATACAAGACACTTTAAGGGCATTGACAAGACACTTTTAGGGGAACATTGACAAGACATTTAAGGAGACATTAACAAGACACTTTAAGGAGACATTGACAAGACACTTTAAGGAGACATTGACAAGACACTTTAAGGAGACATTGACAAGACACTTTAAGGAGACATTGACAAGACACTTTAAGGAGACATTGACAAGACACTTTAAGGAGACATTGACAAGAGGTAAAGTGATATATTAGTTAATGCATAAATGACACTAAAATGGTGATACAAGCGTCGTGGATGAGCCAGACACGTTTAACATGGAGTGAAGGGGAACTGAGTCAAGCGTTACTCCTGGTTTATTATTGTTATTGGTGGTGGTGGTGCTGTTGTGTGTGCGCAAGAGAGAGAGAGAGAGAGAGAGCAGCAACACACCACCTCCAGTCCATCCCATTAACAGTATTAGGATCGAGTTGCAGGGCAAGACCAATACACACACACACACACACACACACACACACACACACACACACACACACACACACACACACCGGGGTACATGAGAGCCTGCAAGACATTGCTTATCATAAATTTCTCGCTTTTCTATGCCATATCCCACAACTGTGAAGGCCAGAAGAAAAACTCTCTCTTTCTCTCTTCGGCATCTATCACGTGCGAGACAATGGGAAGTCTCTCTCTCTCTCTCTGTCTCCCTTTCTACCTCTATCTCTGTCTGTCTCTTTTCTGCTGTCTGTCTTTCACTCTCTCACTTACCAACATCCATCCGCATTCACCTCTCTCTCTCTCTCTCTCTCTCTCGGCATCCATCACAAACGAGACAACGGGACGTCCTTCTCTCTCTCTCTCTCTCTATCTCTCGAGGACAGAGAGACTGAGGACCTCTCCATGGCAGTGTTTATATCTCGCTCCTCGTCTCTTTGTTATGGTGAGAGACGCTCGTCGTTATCTGCGTCTCGTCTTTGTTGATCCATACTTTATTATTATTATTTATATTTGTTTGGATTCTTCTCTGGTTCTTCTGTCTGTCTGTCTTTCTTTCTCCCCCACCCCCTCTCTCTCTCTCTCTCTCTCTCTCTCTCTCTCTCTCTCTCTCTCTCTCTGCTCTCTCCTCACATACCAACATCCATCACATACAACATCCATCCTCATTCACATCTCTCTCGCCTGGCCTTTCATGTTCCAAACCTCACCACTTTACATGCAAATTTCTTCTGCCACTGCCGCCTCTCCTGTTCCAGTCTTAGCCCACCGACCTACTTCTTTTAACCCACCCTTCTGGCCCACCCCGGTACTCTTCCGATCCACCTTGGTATTGTGAGATCGACCCAGTACTCTTCCGACCTACCCTGGTACTGTAACCCACCCCAGTACTGCCCAACCCACCCTGGATACTGCCCCACCACCCTGGATGCATCCAACCCACCTGGTACTGCCCAACCTACCCGTACTGCCCAACCACCCTTGTACTGTCCAACCCACCCGTGCACCCAACCCACTTTGCACTTCCAACCCACCTGGTACTGTCCAACCACCCAGTACTGTTCAACATACCTGGTGCCCAACCCACCCTGGTACTGCTCAACCTACCATGGTACTGCCCAACCCACCTGTACTGCCCAACCCACCCTGGTGTGCCACCTGGTGCTGCCCAACCTACCTGGTGCTGACACCCAGTGCCCAGCCCACCTGGTTCTGTCCAACCCACCCTGGTTGCCAACACCTGGTACAGCCCAACCTGCCCTGGTGCTGCAACCCATGTTTGGCCCACCTTGGCCACCCTTGTGTTTGCTTGCCCACGGTGGTCTCGGCTATCCTTAGGGTGGGGAGGAAGAGGAGGTGGAGGGAAGGAGAAATGGAAAGGGAGGGAGAGGGACACTGAGAAAAGGTAGGGTAGGAAGGTGAGAAGGAGGAAGGAGGAAGGAAGACGAGGAAGAGGGAGAAAAAAAACCAGGAAGGAAGAAAGAAATGGGGAGGAAGGAGGAAGGAGGGAGAGAGAGAAAGAGAGAAAGGAAGAAGGAAGGAAGAAGGGAGAGGAGGAAAAGAAAGTAGAAGATGAAGGAAGGAGAAGGAGGGAGGAGGAAGAGGAGAATGTCCTTCGTCTTTACCCCTAAGAATTTATATTAGTAATGTGGTAAATTGATGCTCGTTCTTATAACAAGTAACTCCTTCAGTAAACCTCAAGACACATCAATTATTAATATTCTTGTGACCCCAAAAAATAAATAATAATATGTTTCATCCCTCGAGAGACACAGAACTGTTCTACTCTATTATGTTATTTCAACACACACACACACACACACACACACACACACACACACACACACACACACACACACTCTGTGTGTGCGTATCTCTCTCTCTCTCTCTCTCTCTCTCTCTCTCTCTCTCTCCCTAGCCAGATGACACCTTAGTTGTACCCGAGGTAGGAATTAGTTAATATATAAATGGGTTAGAATAAGCAGTGATTTTCATTTGTTTTATGGGAATGGCGAAGACATAGTAGGTGTCTAAGGTGTGTTAAAGGTGTTGATGGTGGTAGTACAGTGACACAGGAGGAGGGAGGAGGATGAGGACAAGGAGGAGACGGTGGAGAAGGAGGAGGAGGCGCAGGAGGTGTCGACGGAAGACTAGGAGGAGGAGGCAAGGAGGGAATCTAGGAGGTGGACACTGACAGGTAAATCTAATAAAGCGAGTTTCCTCACCATGAAATTCTCCGGAGCAATTTAAGTTCGCATAATTTGTGATGTGTGTGTATTAATGTGTGTGTGTGTGTGTGTGTGTGTTACTAATACTATGAAAATAATATTTGGTTTCTATACTCCCTTATCGTGAATGTATAGAGAAACGTTACCACATAAGTATCCACATTATGTAGGGCAGTGGTGGACAGCTGAGTTACTTACTCAATACATGAGTGCATCAGTGGACAAGTACCTAATATTTTCTAAAACACAAAAAATATAACCAACACTTAAAAAAAATCAAAGTATATGACCAAGCGAACATAAGAGTGTTAAGAGGCTATCTATGGGATATAGACACTATTTTTTAGTGATTTTGAGGTTTACTTTGGGGTTATATTTCACCGGGTGTTGGCCGCACTGGGGCGACGGTGGTGTGCCGCGAGTCATGCAAAACACAGCAGGAAATATGAATAGCCGTGAACGTAACGTATCGCTGTCCTTTAAATAGCGCAGTGCTCTTGTTAGCCTTTAGAGAAGGTCAAGGTTATACAAGAAAAGGCACATATTCATCCATCCTGATATATGGCCTTACCTTTTAGAAAGTGACTACTTCACCGAAAATTCCTAACCTAACTTAATCACATTTATTCCGTAGCTGAGTATTTCGCAAAACTGCTATAGTTTGTAAATGAATTAATGTTTCAGAATGTTCATGTTACTAAATTCTCTTTTACTTCATTTCTGTTCCCAATCCTTGAATACTCTGCCTCAGTTCAGCTCAATGCCATTTAAAAATAATTGATAACTAAGGTTTTAAATGGACACGCAGTCCTGTGATGAAACGACTTGGCTGCTCATCATAAACACTGTCATTACGCTGGTAATTACTAATTTGTTCTTGCTATATGAAATTTACATTTCTTGCACTAGAAACATTATTTATAGTGTACATAAACATGCAGGCGTGTAGACATAATACGTTTACACTTGTAGAGATATTAATTATCTCTACAAGTAGACGTGTCAGAAGTCCGCGAGTACTTGGCGGCGCCCACTCATGATCAACCGAGATTATTTAACAATTATAAATAACTGACTTCACCTTTACCTAACTGGCAATCTTTGAAGGTACAGTATAGGGAAACAAGACATTCTGTCACCAACAAACTCAGTTCCTATATGTTTTGAATATATTAAATCTCATTATATCAAAATTGAAGGTTAATCTTACTGTTTATATTTCTCCCAGGTGGATGAAAGCTAATAGCTCCTCCAGGTATGTTCAAGTCAGTTTTATGTCATTTATCACTGTTTTTGTACTCCATTGAGAGTCTTGCGTCTCCGCTAACTAAATAAGTAACCCTTACCTCTTGTGTTGATGCTCGGGATTACGTTTGTTGAAATCAATGGGAGAAATTTTCTTGGTCCAGTGATGGCGTCAAGGTAGGCGTTATTCACTAATCACTGCAAAAAACGGAGACTATAACTCCACTTGACGTTCGGTGAAGAGGGAAGAGGGAGGAGGAGAAGGAGAGGTGAGAAGTGGGAGGAGGAGGGGGAAAGAGGTAAGAGAAGGAAAAAGGAGGAGGGGAGAAATCAGAGCAGTTCCGTACGATGGCACCTCCTCAGAGAGTCCTAGGATAAATATGTAAACCTGACTAATAAAGTTGAAATTTAAACAAATTAATTCATGAACGGACTAATTTATATATATATTAATTTAATATAAAAAATCATACGAATGATATCCAAAATAAGATATTCTAAAATAAAAATAAAAGTGCATTAATATAGCTCTCTTCCTTGGGGCAGAATAGAAGGTCATTTCTAACTCCGTATTGTGTAAATTATAAGACTTTGAACATTTCACATTAATAACGCTTTACCCATTTTACAAAACCGATAAGATACTCTCATGAATATATTTACATTTATATATTAGGTTAACCAAGTTATTTTGTATTTTCTTTGTAAAGTTGATCGGGTTTCTGATTTACACAAGCCAGAGGTAACTTCAGCTTAGTCGGCGATTCAGAGTTCCCGCAGCGCTACAAGGACTACTGCCCGCGGACGTGGGTCATTGTCCTACTGAAATGTCTATAAACAAGAAAAATGGTGACTGGAGGGGAAGCATATCGTCGCAGTGGCTGTGATTTTTAGTAATACAAAGACTCAAGTATACATAACTACGACATTAAAATAAGTACTATAACTGCCTTGGTAAACCATTAATCCTACAGGACATGCC
>NW_024718312.1:0-25000 GCF_018991925.1 Homarus americanus | reverse complement strand
ATCGATTCACACAATTCTCGAGAAGTTCTGCTGTAAGATGCGGCAGGAACGTAAAGTCTTTCACTAATAAAACTCGAGTTAGCTTAGTTTAGCTTAGGTTCAGTTAAGTTAGGTTATGTTAGGTGGAGTTAAGTTAGATTAAGTTTGGTTAAGTTAGGTTAGGTGGAGTTAAGTTAGATTAAGTTTGGTTAGGTTGAGTTGGGTGGAAGAGTTAGATTAAGTTTGGTTAAGTTAGGTTAGGTGGAGTTAAGGATTGGGTTGAATGGGTTAAGTTAGATTAGAAATTTGGTTAAGTTAGGTTAGGTGGAGTTAAGTTAGATTAAGTTTGGTTAAGTTAGGTTAGGTGGAGTTAGGTTAGGTTTGGGCGAAGTAGCAACGCCCTAATATTTACGATACTCGTACCTGTGACTATCAGTGGAGCACTAAGATATTGACACAAGCTCTTGGTGACGTCACGAGTAAACAGACCCTCGTTGCATTGTGGGATTGAATAGGCGAGAATCCCGGATTAAGGCCGAATGTAAACAGTTCCGGCAATGGCCAGCGTCGAAACGGAGTTGTCTCGGTTTATTCAGAGGGAAAATTATGGTCCTCTTATTGTCAAATTTCATATTATGATGTTAATTTTATGATTTCAACGCCATTGTTCCTTAGAGGACACGGGGTGAGCAGCGTCAGCGTACAGAAGAGGAGAGAGAGATGGTTGGGGGTGTTGTAGTAGCGGGTCCGCCTCCTCTCTCACACGGTAAATAAACGGTAGCGTCACACTGCCCCGCTCGCATTGTTGTGGCCTCAGTAAAGGTTGTCGTGTGTTAGAGCACAACAGTGATTATGGAGGATTGTAGGTTAAATGGCTACATTGTAGTGTGAGATGGATAATGCCTCTACAGCCAGGAACACACACACACACACACCCACACACCCACACGTACACACACACACACACACACACACACACACCCACACAGGGTCTTAGTCTCGTGCAGGTGAAATTACTGTTATTACCACACGCTTATCTCTTGTCCTGTGGCTGTGGTATACTGTACCCCTGTTCCCACCTTTACTATTATATCTACTACTACTGGTACGGCTGATACCATAACTGCATCTACTACTGCTACTACTACTGGTACTATCACTATTACTACTATAGCTACTACTACTTTACCACCACCACCACCACACCACCATCACGTCACATTACCACACCA
This sequence comes from Homarus americanus, assembly GCF_018991925.1. Lineage (NCBI taxonomy): Eukaryota > Metazoa > Arthropoda > Malacostraca > Decapoda > Nephropidae > Homarus > Homarus americanus. The sequence continues at coordinate 23,789 of NW_024718312.1, read as the reverse complement.
CCCAACCCTCAACCATCACACCGCCACCCATCACACCACCACACCACCACCACACCACCATCACACCGCCACCACCATCACACCACCACCACACCACCATCACACCGCCACCACCATCACCCACCACCATCACCTGCCACCACCATCCACACACACCACCACGCCACCACCATACCACCATCACACCCGCCACCACCATCACACCACCACACCACCACACCACCATCACACCACCACACCACCACCATCACGCCACCACTGCCACCACCACACCACCGCCACCACCACCACTGCCATCACCACCACCACCACACTCAATCCTATTATCTTAAGAATCTTGGGCACGCCTGGATCGGTAATTACAGGCAGGTGTGTAACATATTCGGTGTGATGCAGTGAACAGCAGGACGAAGCAACACATCTCATTAGCCTTCGTGAATTTAACCTAACCTTACTTAACCTAACCTAACCTAATCTAACACTCACCTACCCTAACCTAACAATAACCTAACCTAACCTAACCAACGTGAATGTGTTTGGACGCAGAGGCTCCTGTTATTAAATATCACCAACAAGGCCTTGAGAATCCTCCTGGATATGATGTGTTGCTGGAAGAAGTCTGGAAACCGTGGGTTGGGGGGGGTGGCTTTATTGGTGCTGCTGGAAGCCTTATTGGTGCTGCCGGAAGACTGGAAACGGTGTGTGAGGCTTTATTTGTATTGCTGGAAGTCTTATTGCTGCTGCTGGAAGCCTGGGAACGGTATATGAGGCGTTATTGGTGTGTGGAAGACTGGAAAAGGTGTGTGACGTTTTATTAGTGTTGCTGGAAGCCTTCTTGGTGTTGCTGGAAGCCTTATTGGCACTGCTGCAAGCCTCAGACTTAGAAGCCTTGAAACTCCATGGACACAGTGCGTTTGGGTTGGTCTCACTAGTGGTAAACATTCATAGTGAGAGGTAAAATAAGGGTTGCACCAGAGAGAAGAGAGAAAGTAAAGGTGTTGTCGAAGAGAAAGTTTGCCACAGGCGGTAGGGAGACAGACGACCCAAATGGAAAGTAAACGTTTTAAAAAGATGTTGAGAAAAGATGCAGTCACGAATTTCAATTGTGGGGGCGACATCTTGTAGAGATATGTGTATATAACTGTGTCTGTCTGTCTGTCTGTCTATCTGTTTCTCTCTGTCTGTCTGTATATGTCCCTGTCTATGTCTTCTCTATCTGTTTGTCTGTAAGTTTCTCTGTTGTCTATGTATGTCTGTCACTCTGTCTGTCTGTGTCTCTTTGTCTGTCTTTTGTCTGTCTGTCTGTCTCTCTCTGTTTCTATGTCTGTTTGTTTGTTTTGTCTGTTTATTGAAGTCTCTGTCTATCATTCTACCACCACTACACCTATCTTCTACCACCACCACCACCACCATCACCACCACCACCATCACCATCACCACCACCACCATCACCACCACCACCACCACCACCACCACCACCACCCAACTGCCATCACCACCACCACATCACCACCACCACCACCACCACCACCACCACCATCACCCACCACCACCACCACCACCTTCACCACCACCATCACCACCACCACCATCACCACCACCACCACCACCACCACCACCACCACCCACCACCACCACCACCACCATCACCACCACCACCACCAGTGCTTCCCCCACACGACCAAAATTTTCCCCCACCTTATATATATTTCCCTTAAACAAATATTTTTTCCCTAAACAATATTTTCCTCCTCACACAACTATTTTTCCCCGCCACCACCAGCAGTAATTTCCTCCCACTAGACTCACTTTCTTCCGTTCCAAACTACTTTTTTCCTTTACCAACAGCAAATTTTTCTCCCTTCGCTGTTATTATGGCAGTACTGATTTTTTTTTCCCCAATGATGCTACTTTTTCCCGAGGAATGTTACATTTTTTTTTCCGAATAAAGTTACTTTTTTTAAGAATAAGGCTACTTTTTTTTCCACGTATTACGACTTTTTCCTTGCCCTAAATCCACATTTCTCCCCAACATCTCTTTTTTTCTCTCTCTATGCCAATAATTCCCCAAGAGGCGAGATTTTTCCCTGGTTTAATACCCCCACGGGCAGAGGGACCAGACGTGCCTTGTTTAGATGACTCGACAAAGTACTGAACCAAACCTTGATATTAGAAAAGTTTGATAAAAGTCCAGTGAAAGTATTCGTCTGTAATTGTATTTTTATTGGCTATAAAAGTAGTTATGGGAGTGATGGAGAATGTTCCTTATCACTCCTTATCTCTGTCTGTCTGTCTGTCTTCTCTGTCTGTCTCTCTGTCTCTGTCTGTCTGTCTTTTCTTTAGTTCTCTTTCTCTTTCCATTTATTTTTTTCTTGTAGTCTTTGATTCTCTCTCTCTCTCTCTCTCTCTCTCTCTCTCTCACACACACACACTGTCTCTCCTCTCTCTCTCTCTCCTCTCTCTCTCTCTTCTGTCAGCAGTTAAAGAGGAAGAACTTAAGAACCTTTTGAGAGGCCTCCTGTGTGTCGTGTTCCCAGTGAAGGAATAAACACACTCCCTCACAGACAGAGTTACGGGAAAAATATTAACTTAAGCCTCTTGGAGAACTGCGACAGCTAACCAATCCCTCCTTCCTTCCTTCCTTCCTTCCTTCCTCCTTCTTTCCCTCATTCCTCCCCCTCCCTCTCCCTGCCTCCTTTCATTTTATCCACCTTCCCTCCTTCCCCCCACCTTTCCTCACCCCCCATTCCTCCTCTCCCTTCTCCTCTCCCTCCTTCCCTCTCTCTACCACCTTCTTCCCTCCCTCCTTTCTCTCTCTCCCTCCCCTCTCTTCTCCCCCCTCCCTCCTTCCCTTCCCCCTCCCACCTCCCCCCCTTCCCCTCCCTTCCCTCCCCTTCCCCTCCTTCTCTCTCTCCCCTACCCTCCTTCTCCACCTCCCTCCTCCCTCCCTTCTCTCTCTCCTACCCTCCCTTCTCCCACCCCCCTCCCTCCCTTGTCAGCTTTCTCTAGGTGACCGGCAGGGAGAGAAAGCTTGCAGGAGGAGGAAGTGATGTGTTTTCCTTTTGCTTTACCTTCATATGTCTTACAATTTTATGTTGGCTGTTGCTTTTGCTGTGTCTTAGTCTTCTTCTTCTTCTTGTTCTTCTTGTTCTTCTTCTTACTCCTCCTCCTCATTCTCTTCTTCTTCTTCTTCTTCTTCTTCTTCTTCTTCTTCTTCTTCTTCTTCTTCTTCTTCTTCTTCTAATCATCTTCTTCTCTTCCTCTGCATTCTTTTCCTCCTCCTTGATAGCGACACTCAACTAGTGTAGAAGTGGAAGGGTGAAAAGAAAAAAGGAAGAGAAAAGTGAAAATAATGTGTGAAGATGAAGAGACAGTGAGGGAGATAGAGAGTGAGGAAGATATATAGAGAGAGAGATAAAGAGAGAGAGACACACACACACACTATCACGATACGACGAAAGGACAAGGACGCTGCAATAAATGAAGGAGAAACAGATGAAGAATGAGACTTGATAAATGTGGGTTAGCGACAACGGAGAAATATGTTGCTTCCCGGAATGGTGTTGAGAGAGGTGGAGAAGAAAAAATGAAGAGGTTATGATGGTGTGTGGGTCTCTCTTCTCTCTCTCTCTCTCTCTCTCTGTTGTGATACTCGTCTTGTGAGGAAACAAATGGGGAGATGAAGAGAGAGATGAGAAGATGACCCTTTATGACAGTCACCCATTGACCCATTATCCCATTAACCCATTGACCCATTAACCCATTATCCTATTGACCCATTGACCCACTATCCCTGACCCATTAACCCATTGACCATTATCATTGTCCCATGACCCATATCACATACCCATTGAACCATTAACCCATTGACCCATTACATTATCCCATGACCCATTATCCCATTGTCCATTGACCCATTATCACATTAACCCATTAAACCATTAACCCATTGTCCCATTATCCCATTATCATTAACCCATTTTACCCATTGTCCCATTAACCCATTATCCATTAACCCATTGACCCATTAACCCATTGACCTATCATTAACCCATTGAACCATTAACATTGACCATAACCCATATCCATTGACCCATTATCATTTACCATTGACCCTATCATTAACCCATTGAACCATTAACATTATTAACTCATTATCCCATTAACCCATATCACATTAACCCATTGCCCCATTATCCCATTGTCTCAGTGACCCATTACTCATTATCAATTAACCCATTAACCCATTGACCTATCCATTAACCAATTAACCCATTAACCCATTGACCCATTATCCCATTATCCTAACCCATTAACCCATTATCATTAACCCATTGACCTATTAATGTGGGGATGGACCGTAAGAAACCTGTGCATTTTTGTGTGTGTGTTGGGACATTTTTGGGGTGGGTCCTACTATCCTGAACAATGGTTGGTCTCGGCTTAACCTGCCTGTCTGCCTCTCTCTCTCTCTCTCTCTCTCTCTCTCTCTCTCTCTCTCTCTCTCTCTCTCTCTCTCTCTCTCTCTCTCTCCTCTCTCTCTGTTGTGATCTCGTCTTGTGACAAATGGGAGATGAAGAAGATGAAATATTTCCCCTATGACAGTCACCCATTGACCCATTATCCCATTAACCCATTGACCCATTAACCCATTGACCCATTAACCCATTATCCCATTGACCCATTATCCCATTGACCCATTATCCCATTGTCCCATTGACCCATTATCACATTAACCCATTAAACCATTAACCCATTGTCCCATTATCCCATTATCCCATTACTTCATTTACCATTGTCCCATTAACCCATTATCCCATTAACCCATTGACCCATTAAACCCATTGACCCATTATCACATTAACCCATTGAACCATTAACCCATTGACCCATTAACCCGTTATCCTATTGACTCATTATCCCATTGTCCTATTGACCATTATCACATTAACCCATTGAACCATTAACCCATTGACCCATTAACTCATTATCCCATTAACCCATTATCACATTAACCCATTGCCCCATTATCCCATTGTCTCAGTGACCCATTAACTCATTATCCATTAACCCATTAACCTATTGACCCATTATCCCATTAACCAATTAACCCATTAACCCATTGACCCATTATCCCATTATCCCATTAACCCATTAACCCATTATCCCATTAACCCATTGACCTATTAATGGGATGGACCGTAAAGAACCTGTGCATTTTGTGTGTGTTGGGACATTTTGGGTGGGTCCTACTGTCATTGAACAAGGTTGGTCCTCGGCTTAACTGACTGTCTGCCTCTCCTTCTCCTTCTCCTCTCTCTCTCTCTCTCACTTGCTTTAGTCACCACTTACTCTAATGATCTATCGGGCCACCTAGTTATATCCTTCCCGTATGGCCACTTACTTTTTTAGTGCTACTTCCCGTGTGGCCATTGTGGATATTAATTCAATGCCTCGATGGCCACATGCTCTTGGCCACATATCCTGAGGTATATTTGGCCACATTTGGTTATACTTGGCCACATACATCCTGGGGTACATTTGGCCACACGCACTCCAGGAGATACTTGGCCATACAGGGTGGTCAAATGGGAGGCCATACACCCTAGAGGACCCTTGTTCTGTCTGGGTGGCCATACAGGGTTGGACTACACACACACACACACACACACACACACAACTTATGGTGAGGGTGACTACAAGGGTGGCCTAGGGGATGGCCACACACACACACACACACACACACAACTTTAAGGGTTCAGAGGTGACCATAAAGGGTGGCCTAGGGATGCCACACACACACACACACACACACAACTTTAAGGGTCTCGGAGGTGGCTACAAGGTGGCCTAGGATGGCCACACACACAGCTCAGTGAGGCGCCTATGGGTAGAGCGCTTTAAGAATGACGGGAATTTTGTACACAAGAGTAAACAGAAAAGGGAATTTGTGCCGACGCCCTTCTTCTTCTTCTTCTTCTTCTTTCTTCTTCTTTCTTCTTTCTTCTTCTTCTTCTTCCTGTTTCCCCCTCTCCACCTCCTCCTCCACCTCCTCCTCCCTCCTCCTCCCCTCTCATCACCCCCTCCTCCTCCTACCCCTTCTCCTCCTTACACACACTCCCTCTATCGATTTAACACACCTCCTGGTTCCTCATTCGGCTTACCATACAAATAATTCCATTGGCTTTAACTTAACTTACACACACACACACACACACACAGGTAAGAAAGGACCCAAATAATTAATTAAATATTCATCTTGTAAGTTTAGTCAGTCGTATACAGGTAAGAATGTCGTTACCTGTACTGTTGGTGTGTGTGTGTGTGTGTGTGTGTGTGTGTGTGTGTGTTTTGTCTTCTTTCGTCTTTGTATACATTCTTCTATTCATCTTCCTCTCTCCTTTCATCTCCCTTCACCACTTTTAGTACCCTCTCCTCTTCTTTCCTCTGTCCTTCTCCTCCTTCTCTCTTCCTCTCCTCCTCCTTCCTTCCTTCCTTCCTCTTCTCTCCCTACCTTCGTTCTTTCCTTCATTCCCTCCTTCCTCCTCCTCCCTCCTCTCTCTCTCCTCACTCTCCTCCCTTCCTCCTTTTTTTCTCCTCCTTCTTTCTTTCCTTCCCACTTTCTCCCCCTCTCTTTCCCTCTTTTTCACTCTCTATTCATCTCATCTTCTCACCTGTGGTCCGCTCCTTAATGGGCTGTGTTTACCCAACCTGGTGTCTCTCATACCCACGGACGTGTCTCCTTAAGAGAGAGAGAAGAGAGAGAAGAGAAGAGAGAGAGATACACAAACATGGAAAGATGGACAGAAACAGAAAGAAAAGACATAGACGGAGAAATATAGTGGCAGAGATGGGAGAAAAGAAAAATAAATATAGACACAAGACAATAGAGAGACAGAGATACAGACAGAAAGACACAGACAGAGAGAGAGAGAGAGAGAGACAGATAGACAGACAAAGACTAATATTCATTCTCGTAATAGTGTGTGTTAATGGTAATGACGGGAGGTTACGGTCGTCAGAGACTCTACGAGAATTTAATATTTATCTTAATGTTATCTAAACAAGGTCTAGTAGAGGTGGGTGGTTGATGATGGATTAGGTGGGTGGTTGATGGTTGTAGGTGGGTGGTTGATGGTGGTAGGTGGGTGGTTGATGGTGGTAGGTGGGTGGTTGATGGTGGTAGGTGGGTGGTTGATGGTGGTAGGTGGGTGGTTGATGGTAGGGGTGGTTGATGGTGGTAGGTGGGTGGTTGATGGTTGGTAGGTGGGTGGTTGATGGTGGTAGGGGGTGGTTGATGGTGTATGAGGTGGTTGATGGTGGTGGGGAGTGGTTGATGGTGGTAGGTGGTTGATGGTGGTGGGTGGTTGATGGTATGAGAGGTGGTTGATGGTTAGAGGTTGGTTGATGATGTAGGTGGGTGGTTGATGGTGGTAGGTGGGTGGTTGATGGTGGTAGGGTGGTTGATGGTGGTGGTGGGTGGTTGATGGTGGTAGGTGGGTGGTTGATGGTGGTAGGTGGGTGGTTGATGGTGGTAGGGGGGTGGTTGATGGTGGTAAGGGTGGTTGATGTATGGAGTGGGTGGTTAGTGGTGTTGGTAGGTGGTGGTTGATGGTGTTGGTAAGGTGGTGGTTGATGGTGGTAGTGAGTGGTTGATATTATAACTACTACTACTACTACTACTACTATTACTACTGCTACTACCACCACTCCTAATACTAATACCACCCTATTAATTTAGTCATTGTCACCACCATCACCCCCACCCACCACCCACCCACCCACCACCCACCCATTAACCTAGCACCATCTATAACCCACCAGCCCACTGCCTTACAACACACCAAGGAATGGATTACGATATAGAGAGACATTTGTGAAGAGGGCTGTGAGAGGTCGGTGTTTTTCTCCTTGGCGTTCAGTCTCTCCTTCCCTGGCGTTCAGACTCTCTCCTTCCCTGGCGTTCAGTCTCTCCTTCCCTGGCGTTCAGTCTCTCTTCCTGGCGTTCAGTCTCTCCTTCCTGGCGTTCAGTCCTCCTTCCTGGCGTTCAGTCTCTCCTTCCTTGGCGTTCAGTCTCTCTTCCTGGTGTTCAGTCTCTCTCCTTCCCTGGCGTTCAGTCTCTCCTTCCTGGCGTTCAGGTCTCTCCTTACCTGGCGTTCAGTCTTTATCTGGCGTTCATCCTCCCTCCTTACCTGGCGTTCAGTCTCTCTTTACCTGGCGTTCAGTCTCTCCTTCCCTGGCGTTCAGTCTCTCTCCTTCCTGGCGTTCAGTCTCTCCTTCCTGGCGTTCAGTCTCTTTATCTGGCGTTCAGTCTCTTTGCCTCAGCGTTCATTCTCTTTCCTGGCGTTCAGTCTCTCCTTCCTGGCGTTCAGTCTCTCCTTCCTGGCGTTCAGTCTCTTTATCTGGCGTTCAGTCTCTTTACCTGGCGTTCAGTCTCCTTCCCTGGCGTTCAGACTCTCCTTCCCTGGCGTTGAGCAGTAACTCTTCTCAGCTGTAGCCATTAGGATCCCAGAGAATCCCAACCTGTTCCTCAGTGACCTTCTTGTTTACCAGATATAAAACTTGTAAGGAAAAACACAAAAAATGGAAGCAGTTAGCTGTAAAATAGTGAGGGTTATTAGTTGTGTTGAGGCTGGAGAGGGTCTTGTGAGTGGGTGGAGAGGGTCTTGTGAGTGGGTGGAAGGGTCTTGTGAGTGGAGTGGAGGGTCTTTGTGAGTGGGTGGAAGGGCGTAGTGGGTGGAGAGAGTCTTGTGAGTGGTGGAGAGGGTCTTGTGAGTGGTGGAGAGGGTCTTGTGAGTGGTGGAGAGGGTCTTGTGAGTGGGTGGAGAGGGCCTTGTGAGTGGGTGGGGAGGTCTTGTGAGTGGGTGGAGAGGGTCTTGTGAAGTGTGGTGGGAGGGTCTTGTGAGTATGGTGGGAGGGTCTTGTGAGAGTGGGTGGAGAGGGTCTTGTGAGTGGGTGGAGAGTCTTGTGTGTGGGGAAGTGAGGAGGGAGAGGTTAGTGTGAGTGTGTGAGGTGTCTGGCATCGCTGGGCGGACGTTTTACAGGTGATCCCATTTGGGTTTGGTGTTGAAATTAAACATCAAGAGTGTTTATACAGTGTCCAGGTCGTGATGTTTGTACTGCCCGTGTTTTTTTTACTCTGAATGTTTATATACTGGATGTTGTGGGTATATAAACTCTCTATTGATAAACATTAGCGTCTAGTAACAAGATTAAACTTCAAGGGGTAATGTTTAGTGCCGTGGTAAGGCTATAATGTTTCCGTGGTGTGTTCAGTGAAACATGCATAGTGTTTTGGAGGTAAACATTAGGCTCTCCGCCCCGCCGCCTACTGACAAATGAGAGTCGCCGAGCTCAGCCACGACCACCTTACTGATTTTGTGTGTGTGTGTGTGTGTGTGTGTGTGTGTGTGTGTGTGTGTGTGTGTGTGTGTGTGTGTGTGTGTGTGTGTGTGTGTGTGTGTGTGTGTGTGTGTGTGTGTGTGTGTGTGTGTGTGTGGTGTGTGTGTGTGTGTGTGAGTGTGTGTGTGTGTGTGTATGTGTGTGTGTGTGTGTGTGTGTGTGTGTGTGTGTGTTACTGGCTGCACCTTCTCCTTCCTCTCTCCCTCTTTCCATCCAGCATTTCTTTCATCTTTATCAACCTCTTTCTATTCCATCTTTCACCTGGACATTTATACCTCACCTCCATCTCAACACCAGTCTTCGTAATCTCAAGTCATCCATCTCTCCTCCTCCCTCCTCCTCCCTCCTCCCTCCTCCTCCTCCTCCCTCCCTCCACCTCCCCCTCCTTCCCACCTTCCTCCCTCCCTCCCTCCTCTCCCCTCCCCTCCCTCACCCTCCTCCTTCCCTCCTTTCCCTCCCTCCCTCCCCTCCCTCCTTCCCACCTCCCCTCCCTCTCCCTCCCTCCCTCCCTCCCTCCCTCCCTCCCTCCTTCCCCACCTTCCCTCCCTCCCTCCCTCTCTCCCCCCCCTCCCTCCCTCCCCTCCTTCCCACCTTCCCTCTCTCCTCCCTCCCTCCCTCCCCTCCCTCCCTCCTCCCTCCCTCTCCCTCCCTCTCCCTCCCCTCCCTCTCCCCTCCCCTCCTTCCCCACTTCCCTCCCCTCCCTCCCCTCTCTCCTCCCTCCCCTCACCCTCCTTCCCACCTTCCCCTCCCCCCTCCTTCCCCCCTCCTCACCCTCTCTCCCCCCTCCTCCCTCCTCCCTCTCTCCCCCTCCCTCACCCTCCCTCCTTCCCCACCTTCCCTCCCTCACCTCCTCTCTCTCCCTCCTCCTCCCTCCCCTCCCTCCTTCCCCACCTTCCCTCCCTCCTCCCCTCCCCTCCCTCCCTCCTTCCCACCTTCCTCTCTCCCTCCCTCCCTCCCTCCCTCCTTCCCCACCTTCCTTCCCTCCCTCCCTTTCTCTCCCCCCTCCCTCACCCTCCCTCCCCTCCCTCCCCTCTCCCCTCCCCCCCTCCCTCACCCTCCTCCTTCCCTCCTTCCTCCCCCTTCTCCACCCCTCATTACTCCTGCAGTTTCACAAATAAACAAAATAGGTTAGTTTGTGTGTTTCAGTTTCATGTTTCAGAATTATGTGCTTCAGAAGTCTCTCTCAGGAGTCTCTCTCATGAATCTCTTTCAGGAGTCTCTTTCAGGAGTCTCTGTCAGGAGTCTCAGGGCAGATTAGGCAATTTGTCTCAGCTGTGAACTCATAATTCCCTTGTCTCAGTAAAGCACTAACACCTCTTCTCTCGGCTCTGAGCTCTCTCTCTCTCTCTCTCTCTCTCTCTCTCTCTCTCTCTCTCTCTCCCTCTCTCTCTCTCTCTATTTCTCTCTCTCTCTCTCTCTCTCTCTCTCTCTCTCTCTCTCTCTCTCTCTCTCTCTCTCTCTCTCTCATCCCTTCTCTCGTCTCACTAAGTGCTGCTCCATTTCTCTCCGTGTAGAAATATCTCACACACCTCTCTGACACCTTCTCTCTCTCTCTCCTCTCCCTCTTCCTCTCCCTCACTCACTCACTTAACTTACTTTCGACCAACTGTCTCCCTGTATCACCTCTTGTGCTCTTATATCTCTCACTCTATCTCTGTCTCTAGTATTTCTATATCTCTCTGTCTCATGTCTTGTACCTTCCTATCTCTTTATCTCACCTCTAGTACCTCCGTCTATTTATCTCACCTCTCTTCCTCATCTCTCTATCTCTACCTCTTTACCTCCTATCTCTCAATCTCACCCTAGTACCTCCATGCCTCTCTATCTCTCTACTACCCCCCCCTATCTCTCTATCTCACCTCCTAGTACCGCCATGCCTCTCTATCTCACCTCTACTACCTCCCCTATCTCTCTCTCACCTCTACTCTCCCTGTCTCCTATCTCACCACAGCTTCCATTCTATATATCTCACCTAGTACTTCCATGCCTCTCTATCACCTCTACTACCTCCCTATCTCTCTATCTCCCTCTACTACTGTCCCTATCTCTCTATCTCACCTCTAGTACCTCCATGCCTCTCTATCTCACCTCTACTCTCCCCTCCCTATCTCTCTATCTCACCTCTACTCCCTCCCCTATCTCTCTATCCTCACCCTCCTACCTCCCTATCTCTCTCTCTCATCTCTACCTCCCTATCTCTCTCTCTCACCCTCTACTGCCTCCCTCTCTCTCTCTCTCACCTCTACTCCCCTCCCCTATCTCTCTATCTCACCTCCTACTGCCTCCCTATCTCTCTATCTCACCTCTCACTACCTCCCTATCTCTCTCTCTCCCTCTACTACCTCCCTATCTCTCTCTCTACCTCTCTACCTCCCTCTCTCTCTATCTCCTCCTAGTACCTCCATGCCTCTCTGTCTCACCTCTACTCCTCCCTATCTCTCTATCTCACCTCTACTACCTCCCTATCTCTCACCTCTACTACCTCCCTATCTCTCTCACCTCTACTACCTCCCTATCTCTCTCTCTCACCTCTACTCCCTCCCTATCTCTCTATCTCACCTCTACTACCTCCCTATCTCTCTATCTCACCTCTACTCCCTCCCTATCTCTCTATCTCACCTCTACTCCTCCCCTATCTCTCTCTCTCCCTCTCACTACCTCCCTATCTCTCTATCTCCCCTAGTACTCCTATCTCTCTATCTCACCCTAGCACCTCCCATGCCTCTCTATCTCCACCTCTACTACCTCCCTATCTCTCTCCTCTCCCCTCCCTCCTATCTCTCTATCTCACCTCCTACTCCCTTCCCTATCTCTCTATCTCACCTCTACTCCTCCCTATCTCTCTCTCTCCTCTACTACCTCCCTATCTCTCTATCTCCTCTAGTACCTCCCTATCTCTCTATCTCACCTCCTCCATGCCTCTCTATCTCCCTCTACTCCCTCCTATCTCTCTATCTCCTCTGCTCTCCCTATCTCTATCTCCCACCTCTACTCCCTCCCTATCTCTCTCTCACCTCTACTCCCTCCCTATCTCTCTATCTCACCTCTACTCCCTCCCTATCTCTCTCTCTCACCTCTACTACCTCCCTATCTCTCTATCTCACCTCTACTACCTCCCTATCTCTCTATCTCACCCCTATTTCCTCCATGCCTCTCTATCTCACCTCTCTACCTTCCTATCTCTCTATCTCACCTCTTCTACCTCCTATCTCTCTCACCCCTAGTACCTCCCTATCTCACCTCTACTACCTCCCTATCTCTCTCTCTTACCTCTACTACCTCCCTCTCTCTCTCACCTCCCCCTCCCTATCTCTCTCTCCTCTACTACCTCCCTATCTCTCTATCTCCACCTCTACTACCTCCCTATCTCTATCTCACCCCTAGTACTCCATGCCTCTCTATCTCCCTCCTACCTCACCTCTCTCTCTCTCCACCTCTACCTCCCTATCTCTCTATCTCCACCTCTACTACCTCCCTATCTCTCTATCTCACCCTAGTACCTTCCATGCCCTCTCTCTCACCTCTACTCCCTCCCATCTCTCTATCTCACCTCTACTACCTCCTATCTCCCTCTCTCACCTCTACCTCCCTATCTCTCTCTCTCACCTCTACTACCTCCCCTATCTCTCTATCTCACCCCTAGTACTTCCATGCCTCTCTCTCTCTCACCTCTACTCCCTCCCAATCCCTCTCTATCTCACCTCTACTACCTCCCTATCTCCCTCTCCCCACCTCTACTACCTCCCTATCTCTCTCTCACCTCTACTACCTCCATCTCCCTCTGTCTCGCCCCCGTATCTCTCTATACATGTTATTCTACCGTGTAAAAACATTTCCCCGACCGTCTTTTGTTTTGTTGTTTACCTCTCGTCGTTGTCACATCAGCCGCCATAAATTTGTACTTTTTTTGCCTCACCTTTGTCGCGTATTATATTCTCTTTGATTATAAGTGAGATATATGTGTGTGTGTGTGTGTGTGTTTGTGTTTGTGTGTGTATGTGTGTGTTTGTGTGTGTGTGTTTTAGGAGCATATTTTCACTGGTATTCATCTCCTACAAAGACATGGAGGATTCACATGCCGTCTCTCTCTTTTTTTTTTTTTTTTTTCTCTCTCTCTCTCTCTCCACTTATTGTTACCGTTTATCGTATAATATTGCACTATGTAAACAAGAGAAAGATATTTCATTTTGTGTCTCATATTTTCAGTGGTTTGTGTCTCCCCCGAACGATATATTTTTGTTTTGCTCTTTTAAGATCCTGGATTATATTCTCAGTTGTATCCGTCTCTCACATAACAATAACTACGATTCACACGGTCTTGTCACCACCTCCCTGTCACCCGTCTATCATGGCGTCGTGTACATAAAATTTTCCATTTGTTGCGTCTCTGAATATATTTTCAGTTGTATCCGTCTCTTACAATAACATGCACGATTCACACGTTTCCGTCACCCCTGTCACCTGTCCTACGTCAACCATTATACTGTTTACATAATTATTTCAGTTGTACACGTCTCCCACAATAACATTACACGATTCACGTTCCGTCTCCTCCACTTCTGTCTGTTTTAGTACATTGTAGATATTCGTGCTTTGTGTCTCACAACATAATATTTTCGTGGTTCGCTCCTCAACACGAACAAGATTCACATGTTCCCGTCACCTTACAATGTGTTTTATTGGCTGTCATCTGTCTTGCACTTATTTCATTATTTCCGTAGTTAATGTATTTTTCGGTCTGTTTGTTTTGCTTTTCTGTAGTTGTGTTTATTTTTCTAGTTGGTTTCTTGTTTGTTTGTTAATTTGTATTTGTTTGTGGTTGTATGTGCTGTATTAAGGACAGAACTGTGTATTACGTAGGGACAAGCAGAAAGCAGAGATGTAAGAAAGGAAGGAAAGAAGGAAGGAACGAAAGAAAGAAAGAAAAGGGTGAACGAAGGAATGAAAAAAGAAAGAAGGAATGCAGGAAGACTGAACTACAAAATGGCATTAGATTACTTCAAGGGTCGACAGCTGCTCCCTATAGCTGAGCCACCTGCCGACAGAGGGAGACGAGATATCGAATTTGAGTAACAGTAGATGAAAGGTTTCTCTCTCTCTTTTTTTTTTTTTTTTTTTTTTTTTTTTTTTTCTCTCTCTCTCTCTCTCAATGGGTATAAGAGGTAAGTGTGTGTGTGTGTGTGTCCTCTGAATGTAAACAAACCCTTGACAATGTACACACCTATACTTCTTTTTAAAACATATTTCAATTAAACAAAGCAAAACAAACAAACAAACAAATTTCTCCTCCAAGATAAAACACAAATATTATGTTGTTTTTCTTGTTTTGGTTTTATGGAATATAGCACCAAGTTTTTTTTTTTTGTGTGTTTTATTGAAATTTCAAAACGTGATCCATTTTTTTGTACACAAGATTAAGTTTATTTCAATACTTGAGTTGTGGAAAGACTTATGTATTTGTTATTCTTTTGAACTTGAGGGGCTAAAAACTTCTATTTCACCACACTCACCCTTTCTATATCACTCATTTCCTCACCACCACTCTATCCACTTCACACCACTAACCTCTAGTACCATCACCACCACTCACTATCACTTATCCCAATCCACACCACTAACCTCTAGTACCATCCACCACTCACTACCACTCTCACTCCACACCACTAACCCTAGTACCATCCACCACCACCATTATCACTTTATCCCACTCCACACCACTAACCTCTAGTACCATCCACCACCACCACTACCACCTCTATCCCACCCACACCACTAACCTCTGGTACCATCCACCACCACCACTACCACCTCTTTATCCCACTCCACTCGCCCTCTAGTACTCACCACCACCACTCACTACCACCTCTTATCCCACTCCACACCACTAACCTCTAGTACCATCCACCACCATTCACTCACTTCTCCTTTATCCCACTCCACACCACTCGCCTCTAGTACCTACCACCATCCACCCCACTCACCACTACTACTCACTTTTATTCCACCACTACTTACTATCCCACTCCACCCCACTTACCACTAGTTCTTTCTATCCCACTCCACACCACTCCCCACCAGTTAAGAGGAAAGGAGAGAGGGAGGGAAGGAAGGATTGGGAACGGAGAGAAGAAAGGAAGGAGAGAGAGGAAGGGAGTCTGATGGAGGAGAGAGAGAGAGAGAGAGAGAGAGAGAGAGAGAGAGAGAGAGAGAGAGAGAGGAGTTGTGAGCGGTGAGACACAACCTGTTCTGGTCTGGCAGCAGGAAACATTAACACATTCAGTGGTACAGTTATTTCTCTCTCTCTCTTCATTTATAGGTCTTGGAGTAGGTAAGGAGAAGGGAGAGTGCCGTAGGTTGTGAGAGGTTGTGGAGGTGAGAGGAGGATTCTTGGAGGAGGTAAAGAGGTCATTGGGGAGGAGATAGAGGAGGAAGAAGAAGGGGAAGAGGAGGAGGAGGTATAGGAAGATGAGGAGGTATTTGAAGAGGAGGAGGAGGAATCGAAGGTGTGGGAGGGAAAAGTGGAAGAGGAAGAAGAGGAAGACAGTGGTCCCCTTGGAGTCATAAACAACCTGGTGAGGAACACGACCAGCTTCTGCCCTCCTCCTCCTGCTGACCTGACACCTGACCTGACCTGACCTGGGGGAAGTGTGTGTGTGTGTGTGTGTGTGTGAAGATTGGACATCCTAGGACATTTCACCTGTGGATTAACTAACCTAACCTAACCTAACCCAACCTAACCCGCCCAGGTAACATTAAATTAACCTTGGGGTGTCTAATCCCCAGGTCCAAAAATTAATTAACTTGGGGACACAAGACTAAACTCCAGTTGTATGTCTGGCAAACGTACCACACCTCCAACACGGGCAATCAACAGTGCCTGGCGTTCCCTCAACCTGGTAAATCAACGCCAGACTAAGGTTCGCTCGGCTTGTGCCTGCAGTGGCGGTGTTTTATGGTTTGTTGCAATAGAGTGAAGCGTGCAACAACAGCTCCCGTGAGTCCAGTTCTCAATATTGCAATCTAATCTTCTCTCTGTTGACCACCTCACTACTCCTACCAGTGAGGGAGAGATGGAGGGAAGGAGGGAGATGGAGGGAAGGAGGGAGATGGAGGGAAGGAGGGAGATGGAGGGAAGGAGGGAGATGGAGGGAGGAGGGAGATGGAGGGAAGGGGAGGGAGATGGAGGGAGGGAGGGAGATGGAGGGAAGGAGGGAGATGGAGGGGAGGAGGGAGATGGAGGGAAGGAGGGAGATGGAGGGAGGGAGGGAGATGGAGGAAGGAGGAGATGGAGGAAGGAGGAGATGTGAGGATATGGAGAGATGATGTGAGACAAGATGGAGGGAGATGGCTGGGTGTGTGTGTGTGTGTGTGTGTGTGTGTGTGTGTGTGTGTGTGTAGTATTCCTCACTTCTCCTGTGAGTGAGGGAGAGATGGAGGAAGGAGAAACTGAGGAGAAACACACACACACACACACACACACACACACACACACACACACACACACACACACACACACACCACCACACCCACACACACAGGGTCGCCTCAAAGGATCTCAAGTACCTGAGTTACTTAGCAAAGTCTTATACAAGTCTTTTTCTCCTTATTTACAGATGATCTTAAGGTTAAATTTTCCCTCACAGTTACGAGAATATCTTGAACTGACTCACCTAAGTACGATACTATGATGGTTGGTTGTGACTGGCTAACTTAACTTAGGTGAATATTGTCGCAAGTTACGAAAAATCCTAAACCTACTTCACTCGATGGTCAAGTAGGAGTCTCATCTATCTCTGTCTCTTTGTCTATCTATCGTAGCGAGATATAGTCTCTTTATATACAGCTAGGGACAATTAACTCTCTCTCAACGTAAGAGGTGGCGGAGAGTTTGTTACAGAGGCGGGACAATCAAGAAGGTTATATCAGTCTGTTGATGACCTGCTGTAAGTCTTGATTACTTTGGTGTCGTGGTCGTACTAGTGGTCGGTGTGGTTGTGGTCGTAGTAGTGGTCGTAGTGTGGTCGTTGAAATGGTTGTCCAGTATTGGTGGTCGTGTTGTGTTATGGTCGTAATAGTGGTAGTGTGGTCGTACTAATGGTCGTGTGTTGTTTCGTGGTCGTGGTTGTACTAATGGTTGTGTAGTCGTACTAGTGGTGTTGTGGTTGTAGTAGCATGTGGTCATAATTGTGGTCGCGTGGTCGTATCCTCTATCACCACACACCACCACACTCCTCCTTCACCACCATCACCACGCACTAACACCACACTCCTTCACCACACACTACACACCACCACTCACCACAGTCCTCACCACACACCACCACCACACCTCACCACACACTACACACCATCACCTGTAAGACTGATGTCACCATAACTTATTTGCCAAATTAAACACAAACTTCACTGCTGACCTAACTTACTTCATTCTTTCTGTGCCTTACTGGTTTAGGGAGGAGGGGGAGGAGGAGAGGTAGGCTGAGGGGGGAAGAGGAGGAGAGGTGGGGATGAGGGGGGGAGAGGAGGAGAGGGGGATGAGGGGAAGAGGAGGAGAGGTAGGATGAGGGGGAGAGAGAGGATGAGGGGAAGAGGAGGAGGGTAGGATGAGGGGAAGAGTAGTAAGAAGAGAGGGCGAAGAGGTGGAGAAGGAGGATGGAGAAAAGAGGGAATGAGGGAGAGAGGAGAGAGAGGAGAGGGGGAAGAAGACAGAGAGGTAGGAGGAAGAGGAAGAAGAGGGGAGGAAGAGAGTGTAAGAGGAAGAATAGAGATAGAGATAACTGCAAGAAGCGAGGAGAGAGAGAGAGAGAGAGAGAGAGAGGAAGGAGGAAGAGTTTGTGTTTTGGTATTTTATTGTGTAAACTTGTTTGGCATTTTGTTCTCTTTGGTAAAACTAAGGAGATTACATAAGGCTGATGGAGGGCGAGGGAGGAGTGGGAGGGAGAGGGAGGAGGGAGAGGAGGAGGGAGAGGAGGAGAGAGGGAGAAGTGAGGGTATGAGAAGTGAGAACGAGGAGGGAGTGGTAGAGGAGAAGAAGAAGGAGAGAGAGAGAGGTAGAGGAGGTGGGAGAGTGAGAGAAGGAAGAGGAAGACAAGGAGGAGGGAAGAAGAAGGGGTTAGAGAAGGAGGGTAAATAAAGAGGGACGAGAGAGAGAGGGAAGAACATAGAACAAAAAGAAGGAGGAGGAGGAGGAGGTGTTGGTGATAGAGGGGAGAGAAGAGAGGCCTGAAGTGAAAAATTATTTACTCTCTTCCATCTACTATTTTCATTTGTTTCTCATGTCTTCTTTTCTCCATCTCTTCCTTATTCTCCATCTCTTCTCCTTTCGTCACCCTTTCCCCTCACTCCCCCCCCCACCTACACTCAGCCACCGACTAAACAAGATGAGAACGTCTTCAAAATTCTCCCCTGACCCACGAAGCTGCTCCTATAGTGACCATTAACTGTGTATAATTATTACCATTCATCTGGTATCCTAATCACCACCCATTTGATTGGCTAATTGACTTAAGCTCCGCCCATCAAACCTCATAGTCGTAGTTGATTGGTCGCTGTTTGATCACTTGACAACCAGTAACCAATCAACTAATTTGCCCCCTGTGGTTGCTAAGGACGCTGAAAAGTGGTGGATGGGGTTGAGTCAATTCACCATCCATGTCAGTCAGTCAGTCAGTTAAGCAGTCAGTCATTTAGTCAATCAGTCAGTCAGATCAGTTCTTCTCCTTAACTCTGATTTCTTCCTCCTCCTCCTCCTCCTCCTCCTCCTCCTCCTCCTCCTCCTCTTACGCTTCCTTCTTCTTCTTCTTCTTCTTCTTCTTCTTACTGTCACTATATACCAGGGTGGTTAAGCTGAGGCCCTGGTACTCATTTTAGAGGGCCACGATAACATAGAGAGAGAGAGAGATTTATCTGAAGGATTTCCCACCCACCCCAACACAACAAACCCACCCTACCCACCCCACCCACCCTACCCACTCCTCCCACCCTACCCACCCCCCCACCCACCCCAACCTACTCCCACCCACTAAATCACCCCAGTTCACCCTACCTACCCAACCCAACCAACCTACTCCCACCACCCAACCTACCCCACCCACTAAATCCCACCTCACTCCTACCCACCCTACCTAGCAACATCTACCCACCCAACCCACCAACACTCCCACGGTAAAAGAAATCAAATTTTTTTTTACGACATAAAAGATTTGCATCACAATAGTCTTGATATTTTGATCACGTGACTGTCCTTTAAAGTGAGGATTTATAGTTATATTCTAGTTTACTCTCTCAATTTTATTCTATCCTTCTTTCTCTCACTTTCTCCTGTCTCTTTCATTCTGTCATCATCTTTATGCTTTTTTTCTGTCTCTCTGTGGCTAAAATAAGGAAGAATTGATAATATGAATAAAGATTATAGAAAAAATATATAATGAAAATATTAATAATGATTTAAACACGAAAAAAATTTTACTCAAGGGGTTAAATCATCGTACTTTGTCATTGTACTCAATCGTTTAAATCACTGTACTAAGAGGTTAAATCAACACAACCCCTGCCACCACCACTATCCTGACCAATCTCACCACACTACCACCACTACTCTCCGCCATTATCTCCACCACTACCACCGCCAGAAGAACAACCACCACCACCACCACAACAACAACTACAACAACCACCACCACATCAACAACAACAACAACCACAACAACAACAGCTACAACACCCTCAATAACAACAACCACCACAACAACCACCTCCACAACAGCAACACTAACACCCTCACAACAACAACAACAACCACAACCACCACAACAACCACCTCCACAACAGCAAAACTAACACCTCAACAACAACAACAACAACCACAACCACCACAACAACCACTATCACTACAACCACAACCACCACAACAACTTCACAACCACAACCACCACAAGACAGGAGAATAGCATCAGGGGATTACAATAGTGATCTATACAACTTACCACAACTTGACGTGTTCAACTAAGTTTACTGGACACACGGGAGAGAGGAGAGAGATAGAGATAAGAGAGAGAGAGAGGGGGGAGAGAGAGACCAAAGTTGACCTCACCTCAAAGCGTTACAAAACACCACCCACAACAGAGATCTGTACAGTTCAAACATCGAGGATTCCAACCTGTGTCCTCGACTTTGTGGCTACCAATGACTATTTACCCTACCACCTCACTAGTGCCTTGTGTGTGTGTGTGTGTGTGTCTGAGTGATGTGTACTTCCATTAGTGTGTGTATGTGAACTAGTGTGTGTGTGTGTGTGTGTGTGTACTAACAGTGGTGTGTGTGTGTGTGTATGAACTAGTGGTGTGTGTGTGTGTGTGTGTGTGTGTGTGTATTAACATTAGTGTGTTATTGTGTGTGTATGAACTAGTGAGTGTGTGTGTGTGTCCTCCGCTTCAGTAATTCAATTTAAAAACCCAGAGGTCGAACACTCCTTAGCTTAAGACAGACAGGTTACACTCACCACAACACCCACACGACCTCTGACAGCCTCATGCATGTGTGTGTGTGTGTGTGTGTGTGTGTGTGTGTGTGTGTGTGTGTGTGTGTGTGTGTGTCTGGTTGGCTGGCCGGGTGGGAGGTTGGGGAGTTGTTGTTAGAAGATGGCTGAAATGGCTTGAGATGGCTGAAGTTTACCCACTCCTGAAGGCTACTGGAGCTCTAAGTAGTTCCTCAATATATATACTGTAGAGTCTGTGTGTGTGTGTGCCTCTCTGTCTGTCTGTATGTGTGTCTCTGTGTCTGTCTGTCTGTGTGTCTCTCTGTCTGTCTGTCTGTGTGTCTCTCTGTCTGTCTGTCTGTCTTGGTGGGGGTTATGTTGTGAGGAGACGGAGTTCCTTCTCGTGAGTACGAGGACTTTTTTACGATATCCATGTACTCAATCCAGGTGTGGGCTGCTGCCAGGAGTCATCGTACTCAAGAGACAGACAGGCAAAAGACAGAGGAGAAGAGTGGCAGACAGAGAGAGAGAGAGAGAAAGAGAGATAGAAAGAAAAAAATAAGCAGATAGGTAAATAGAGAGAGAATAATTACTCTACAGCTACAAGCAGGCTGGTCGGATTACATTAAGCAGTCGTTCCTGGAATTGGAACCATTGAAGAAGCAATCTGAGTTCACGCTTTATCGCTTAGGGGAGGGGAAAGGGATAGGGTGGGGAAGGGAGAGGTGGGGAAGGGAGAGGGTTGGGGAAGGAGAGTGGCTGGAGGGGGGTAGACTGGAGGGAGGCTGTTAGCGACGGCATATTGGAAAGGGTAATGAAAAGGAGGTGGTAGGAGGAAGAAGAATGGGGGAAGGGTTGAGGGGTGGGGGAGGAGGAGGGGAAACTAATTGGTGACGGCATAAGCGGAGAGGGTGACTGAAGAGGTAGAGGGGAGGGGGGAGAGAGGGGTAGGATAAATGGGAGGAGGGGTTGTGATGTAGGGAAGGGGCAGGGGGAGATGGATAAGAGGGGGGAGGAAAGGAAAGGAGGAAGGTAAGAATGATTAGTAGAGGAAGATTAAGAGGTGTCTTAATTCAACAAGGCTGAGAGAATACAGTTTAAGTAGTAACAATTACGTAAGAGGATTCGCTGAAATTATCTGAATAAAGTTATGGTACGATTGCACAAAGAAGAATGTAAGCTTTCTGGCCAAAATTAGAGTGGGCAGAGAATGTGTGTGTGTGGGGTGTGTGTGTGTGTGTGTGTGTGTGTGTGTGTGTGTGTGTGTGTTTGTGTGTGTGTGTGTGTGTGTGTGTGTGTGTGTGTGTGTGTGTGTGTGTGTGTGTGTGTGTGTGTGTGAAGTAAAATGTTTGGAGGAGTGAGAAAGTTGGTCTGGTTTATGTTGGAATGTTTTGATGTGTGAGAATGTGGTGTGACTTCTTAATGTAATTATACTTGGGAAGTGGAGTTAAATTCTATTGACTGACCAGAACCACTCACTCTTTTTGAAAGGAGAAGAAAGGAAGGAAGAGAAGGGCAGATAGAAGGCAGGGAGGGAGCAAAGAAGGGAGGGATGGAGAAGGGAATAGAAAGGGGAGGAGAAATGAGGGATGGAGAGAAAGGAAATAAGGGGGGGAGAGGAAATAGAGAGTGGGAGGATGGAAAGGAGGTAGGGAGGATGGGAGGAGGATGGTAGGGGAGCCGGGAGACATCATCTGGAGGAGTGAGGAGGGAGAAAAAGGAGAGGGAGGGAGGGGGGGACATGGGGTGGTTGGAGCCTTCACTGCGAGAGAAAGGGAGAGGAGGGGCCAGGGAAGGTGTTGGTTGTCTAGAGTATCACCTAGGGAGGGAAGGGAGGGAGGAGGGAGGAATGAAGAGTCAGAGGGAGCCATGCATCACCTGGAGGGGAGGGAGGGAGGAAAGAAGGGTCAGAGGGACTACAGCATCACCTGGAGGGAGGGAGGGAGGAGGAGGCTGCTGCATCTCTTGGAGGAGGGGAGGGAGGGGGCTGCAGCAGCGCCTGGAGGGGAGGGGAGGAGGGAGGCTGGCATCACCTGAGGGAGGAGGGAGGAGGCTGCATATCTTCTGGAGGGGAGGGGGAGAAAGAAGGGTTGGGAGGAGAGGCTGGCATCACCTGGAGGGAGGGAGGGAGAAGGCTGCAGCATCACCTGGAGGAGGGAGGGAGGCTGCAGCATCACCTGGAGGGGAGGGAGGGAGGAGGCTGCAGCATCCTGGAGAGGAGGGAGGGAGGAAAGAGGGTCGAGAGGAGGCTGCAGCATCACCTGGGGGGGAGGGAGGTGGGGGGAGGCTGCAGCATCACCTGGAGGGGGAGGGAGGGGGCTGCACACGCCTGGAGGGAGGAGGAGGAGGGAGGCTGCAGCTTCTCCTGGAGGGAGGGAGGGAGGAGGTGCTGCATCCTGGAGGGGGGGGGGGCTGCGCATCCTGGAGGAGGGAGGCTGTCTGTCTGGAGGAGGGAGGGGGCTGGCATCACCTGGAGGGGAGGGATGTTTCATCACTTCCCTGCATCGTTATCAGGGCATGTTGCCTTGCTTATCTCCTCAGTTGAGATTGGAGTCTCTACGCACACACAGCCTGCCTGTGTTTGGGTGGGGGGTGTTGGTGGGGGTGGGTAGTGGGTGGTGGTGGTGGTGGTATGGTGGAGGGTGGTAGTAATGTGGGGTGGGGTGATATGTGGGTGTTGGTGGTGGTGGTAGTGGTGGTGGTGGTATGGTGGGGGTGGGTAGTAATGGGGGTAGAGGAGTAGTGATGGTGTTGGTGGGGGGTGGTAGGTGGTGGTGGTGGTATGGTGGGGGTGGTAGTAATGGGGTGAGGTGATAGTGATGGTGTTGGTGGGGGGGTGGTAGTGGTGGTGGTGGTGGCTGGTGGGGTGTAGCATGGGGGTAAGTAACATGTAACTGAACGAAGCATATCA
>NW_024718311.1:5000-10648 GCF_018991925.1 Homarus americanus | reverse complement strand
GAAGTTACGTATTGTTGTATCACTATCCACCACATAGGCTTGCAGGGCCTCTTTTGTCAAACCCTCAAAGTCCATATAAGTCCATATCTTCACTATCACTGACTTAGGCCGGCTGTGGTGGGTGGCGGGTGAAGAACTCGGTAATGTTTTGATGACTGGGCGACCGTATGCGCATCTCGCCCGCGCCGCTTCCCGTATATGAGTAGATGCACCGCGGAAAGTGAAAGTTCGATTCTGGCGAGGTACCGCGTAAATGAGAAATCGTGGAAAGTGAAACCGCTTTTAAAGGGGTAATACTATTAAGAATTACCTGTAATAACTTCAAGTCAACACAATATTCTCATTCTGTAAACAACAAAAATAGTTCAAAACATTTAAATTAGCTTATTGAACATTGAAATGCTTATGTACTGTGACAAGTTTATATGCCTTTTCCTGTCCTGGGCGATTTCTTTACCTTTTGAGTGTACAACCATATGGGAAAAAATTCTCTCAACCCTGCTGATGATGCAACAGCTGTAAATAATTGCCTAGGAACATCCATTACATTTTCTGTCATATTATTGGCAAAATACTGCCACCAAGCAAGGGGTGAGAGATTTTACAACTCTTACCAAAATAGACCTCTTTAAATGGTGCACTTCTTCCATGGGAAGGACATTAATGTTGAAAGGAATGTGGAAGAGACTCCGCACACATACTGTTCTGCAATGTCTCGTGCTCAGAGTCAGATGTCTGCCCTGATACCTTGGATCTATCACATTAGCTAGAAAATGGGCAGGTGTCAATGCTACTTGATTCTTTTTTTCAAAATTATCCATATCCTTCTTATCTGTTAAATACTCCTAATATCATTTTTCAGTTTTACCCAGATTTCTACAGCATCATCACTTAATAGGGTTATGTTCTCTCTGACACAGTCCAATGCCACAGCAATAGGCTTAAGTCTCAATAGTCTTCTGCAGTTCTTTTAATGCCTTATCATTAACTTTCCTTCAATTTTCTTATCAATGTCTTCACTATTTTCTTGCACACTTTGACAAGGGTCTCCCAGTTCTTAAATAAGATTCAATAGAATCTGTCACTGTGTTCCATCGTGTGTCTGATGGCATTACTAGCATTGTTCCTCCTGCTCTTCTATACAAAGATCCTGATGATGATTTCTGAAGTACTTAATGATTTCAGTATTGTGCTCCTTAATGTTCTTGATTTGCAGGTCTTGTGAAAAGCAATTTAACAGGTGTGCAGAGCAACCATGTTATAATGGATTTATCTTGTCCGAATTCACTTCTCATTTTTGCCATATTAGCAGCATTATCTGTTACACAGCTTCTACTGTACATCCAAATTTGTCTTCACTTTTTTGTAGCACATTTAGCTAATTTCAACAGATATTCAGCTGTGTGTCTTGATTCTGTGTCTATAGAGTCAACAAGATAAATACGGTTGTCCGCTGTTAAAGTATATACTATAGGCTCATTATGACATTACTCCATCCATCCATGGCCATGCAAAATGTTTTCCCACTAAGTTCTTCTGAATAATTCTTAATCACTGAATCGTAGGCTTGATCCAAAAGAGACCCTCCAATTTAATGTCTATTAGGTGGAACATATCCTGGTCTTAGCATTTTAATCATCTTAATAAACTCTTCGTGCCCACTGTTCGGAAGGGTGAATTTGTTGCATACATATAATGAGCAACTTTTATCCAAAGTGACTTTTTCAGACTTAGTAGTTTTTATCACAAAACAGACTATAGTACAGTACATAATTATGTAAATCCAAATAATGTTATTAGCCTGTTGCATTGCATATACTTTTCAATCATGTAGAATAAAAGAGAAAAACAGTTATTAATAAAAAAATCATTTTGATTTAAATCATGATTTTTTACTCCGATTTAAATCGATTTAAATCATGTGATTTAAATCATTTGATTTAAATCATAACAACCCTGGCATCTAGCCAACATTAGTGCTTGTTAAGGCATCAACACAAGCTTACAGTGTAGAGATTTCTTTAACCGAAACACAACGAAGCCAGCTATATATGCAACAATTTTGTTGGAACATTGGGACAAATGGAAACTGCTAGGAACATAAGTATAATCATGCTCCTCCCTCATTAGCTAAAGATGATTCAGACAACACGTTATCTATAACTGTGTCTCAAAACAGAGGTATTAATAGCATTCACAGAGTCTACCATAACATTATTTGCACAGCTGCTCGGCACAGTCAGTACTGGTACAGTTTCTAGTGGTGAACAGTTGCCACGAACTATGTCATTCACGTCATTATGTACCATAGATCTTTATAAGCAACAGAAAACTGCCTAACTGTGCGGTTGTTATTACATCCTCCCCATGCTTCTAATTTTTCCGGAGAAACAATTCAATTCAAAAGCCTAAAACAAGATTAGGACATCAAATTTCATATAGTTCTGCTAACCTGCATGCAAAATATGAAACCAAGAAAACCAGTTTTACGGTTGACTTCAGTAGCTCTTGACCATCAGGGATCTTAAGGATAGATATATGTTTCTGCTTTTCTCAGAAATCTTATGATTTCATCAGCATTCTTCTGAAGTGGACATTTGTAGCTACTGGCATGCAAATTCCTTGAGTTTATTATGTCAAGCAGTGTATTAAAAATCATAATGAATTAATAGTAGCTTCACAGCCTTCAAATTCACTTATTGTTTCATCAAACAAAACATCAAAGATTCACTAAGTAGCTGTGTAGCTAATTTGACATTCATTCTTTTCTTTATCCATGCAATGTGTACAATTCTCAGTTTGTTGCCTAAATGAAGTCCTTCGTGTTCTTGGAGGGTATGCAACTGTTCAATGTACTCCCATTTCACAAACTTACCATGGCCATCAATGAAGGCTGACTTATCTCCGAAAGAATTTCTCACAAGCTTTAACATGTGACAAGGATCAAGAAATACACAAATTGGCTGCTGTGTCACTGGGTGGGAAAAGATTACTTTAGACTGTCATGCTCGAGACTACAACCAAAGTGCTTAATCATAGACAAATTTGATGCTCCTCCGTCAAAGTGGGGATGTAACGGTAACATCTACTGAATGAAGCTTAGTTAAACACTGTTGAACTAAATTTCTTGTCGAACCTAGCAGTACACGTTACTGGCATGTTTATATGTTATACACACGGAGAAACATGTGCACCTGTGAGCTGGTGACTGTTAAGTGGCGGGACACGGCCGCGACCTTGCCCCTTTGCCAACCACAATATACGCCGGCAGCTCAGAGTGACCTCCACTTTCTGAGCGGATGCCGCCTCCACCCTATTATACCTCCAAGACTGCGGTTAGCTCTAGGACAGTTCACTGCCAATATGTTACATTTGGCCGTCACTTTTTACGTTATATGTGTACCCGAGGCTGTCAGTGAGCTTGACTCGGCCGTGTTTCGTACCTCTCCTCCACGACTTTGAACGTAACATCACTCTGGCTGCTCGTCAGTGTCTGGTATGGGCGGCTCTTCAATTGAAGACTCTAGTTCCATTGGAAGGGGGCTGGTTCCGGTGTGTCTTGTAAATAATAAAGCAATGTTCCATTACCACGTATGTTGAGGTTATACTACGAAGGAAATTGTATTGTACAAAATTACATTGTAGAAAATGTCCGGATTAAAGTGATACTCGCCTTCAGTCCTGGGGCGGATAATCATGATACTGTCGGTGCACGAATTGCAACCCAGATCTATGGAATGACCGGATCTAACAGCTACCCGATACTCAGCTCGAGGTACACCAGTATTATATATCTTGTGCTGCCACTTACCACTGCAGACCTCTTGCCATGCCAGTAAATGCACATTGCATTGAATGCAATAATCTTGACAGTCTGCCATCTTGCCATTGACTGACTAAATCCGCTGGACTTTAACATTACGAAACCTGCAGACGATTTTTTCATAGTTTCGAAAACTTTATTTAAGTTCAGTTCTTTACATTAATACATTACTAAACCTAAGTAAAACAGGTAACAAAACAGGTGTGGGCGAACCGACTCACAGTGTGGGCGAAGTGACCTGCTCATTAAACACATGTCACTCCATTAATTCTCAAAACAACCATCTATATTTACCTAAGAGTAGTACATTAAAACTCCCATCCTCTGATAATTACAGGTGACAACTAATGTTCAAAGGTCATTAAGGTATCAAATATATCACCTGATGCTTTGATAATGATGTTTAGTTTATATGTTTAAACAATTATAGGTCACTAACACTATATGATGACGTCAACAGGTGTGTTGTTTAGGTGAGAGGTGAGGGAAGTGTGAGAGAGAGAGGGTGAACAGGTGAAGGAAGTGAGAGAGAGAGAGGGGGTGAACAGGTGAGGGAAGTGAGAGAGAGAGAGGGTGAACAGGTGAGGGAGAGTATGGAGAGAGAGAGGGTGAACAGGTGAGGGGAAGTGAGAGAGAGAGAGGGGGGTGAACAGGTGAGGGAAGTGAGAGAGAGAGAGAGGGTGAACAGGTGAGGGAGAGTATGAGAGAGAGAGGGTGAACAGGTGAGGGGAAGTGTGAGAGAGAGAGGGTGAACAGGTGGGAGGGAGAGGAGAGAGAGAGAGGGTGAACAGGTGAGGGAAGTGAGAGATGGTGAACAGGTGAGGGGTGAGAGAGAGAGAGGGTGAACAGGTGAGGGAGAGTGAGAGAGAGAGGGTGAACAGGTGAGGGGAAGTGAGAGAGGGGTGGAACAGGTGAGGGAGAGGAGAGAGAGAGAGGGGGGTGAACAGGTGAGGGGAAGTGAGAGAGAGAGAGGGTGAACAGGTGAGGGAGAGTATGAGAGAGAGGGTGAACAGGTGAGGGAAGGAGAGAGAGAGAGGGTGGAACAGGTGAGGGAAGTGTGGGAGAGAGAGAGGGTGAACAGGTGAGGGGAAGTGAGAGAGAGAGAGGGGGTGAACAGGTGAGGGGAAGTGAGAGAGAGAGGGTGAACAGGTGAGGGAGAGTATGAGAGAGAGGGGTGAACAGGTGAGGGGAAGAGAGAGAGAGGGTGAACAGGTGAGGGAGAGAGTGTGAGAGAGAGAGAGAGGGGGTGAACAGGTGGAGGGGAGAGGAGAGAGAGGGAACAGGTGAGGGGAAGTGAGAGAGAGAGGAGGGTGAACAGGTGAGGGAAAGTGAGGGGAAGTGTGAGAGAGAGGGTGAACAGGTGAGGGAAGGGAGAGAGAGAGAGAGAGAGGGGTGAACAGGTGAGGGAAGTGAGAGAGAGAGAGAGAGGGGTGAACAGGTGAGGGAAAGTGAGGGGAAGTGTGAGAGAGAGAGGGTGAACAGGTGAGGGGAAGTGAGAGAGGGTGAACAGGTGAGGGAGAGTGAGAGAGAGGGTGAACAGGTGAGGGAAGTGAGAGAGGGTGAACAGGTGAGGGAGAGGAGAGAGGGAAACAGGTGAGGGAGAGTGAGAGAGAGAGAGAGAGAGGATTATATTTAACTTTTTTTTACCTTATGTGTCTAAATACCATGTGTCTAACTCTTGTCTACCATGTGTCTAACTCTTGTCTACCATGTGTCTAACTCTTGTCTACCATGTGTCTAACTCTTGTCTACCATGTGTCTAACTCTTGTCTACCATGTGTCTAACTCTTGTCTACCATGTGTCTAACTCTTGTCTACCATGTGT
>NW_024718310.1:0-18892 GCF_018991925.1 Homarus americanus | reverse complement strand
CTGCTTTGGGTCTTTTGGTTGGACCTGCTTTGGGTCTTCTGAGTGGGCCTGCTTTGGGTCTTCTGAGTGGGCCTGCTTTGGGTCTTCTGGTTGGACCTGCTTTGGGTCTTCTGGTTGGACCTGCTTTGGGTCTTTTGGACCTGGTTTTGGTCTTCTGAGTGGGCCTGCATTTTTGTTTATGGTGACTAATATTTTGCTATTCTAGATTTTGTTTAATTTTTTATGAACTGGTACAAGATATAACAATGTGTTCACATTTTCAGTGATTCCTTACTTTCAGGTCGTTCGTATATGGTTTATTTTTGTTTTTCAAAACGACATAGAACTGTGTCCTACCAAGAACAACATGGATTAACTGTTCAAATCAGTGTTCGCAATGCGGGGGGGGGGGTTTACCCCCCAGATACACTTAAAACCCATGGAAATTGACTTTTCTGTAGGGCCCACCGTGGGTCCTAAAAAGACCCCCTCAAATAAGATGTATTTATTATTATTATGAAGGAAATATATATTTTATATATGTGATCATTCAGAAAATGAATAAAAACGTAATCTTTATATTTTTATCATAGTGATGAAAAACGTTAAATTTGCAAGAGCATTCTGCACTCTGGTATGAAGTCTGCAATCTGCATCACTATGCTTTTTGGTACACGTTCGGTACGGGTACTCTCTGTCGAGTTCTCATGGTTTGTGCGGGACATCGTGGGAGCACCTCTCTACCCAAGACACCGTGGGAGGCCAGACGACATGAGACTGCCAAGTCCCAAGAACATGGGACTGCCAGCTCCCAAGAACAACGTGGGCCTGCCAGCTCCCAAGAACAACTTGGGACTGCCAGCTCCCAAGAACAACATGGGACTGCCAACTCCCAAGAACAACAAGGGAATGCCTGCTCCCAAGAACATGGGAGAACCTGCAAGACACTATGGGAGCACCTCTATGCAGGACACTGTGGGAGCACCCTTTACACGGGACACTGGGAACGCAGGAGACAATGGAAACTTGCTCTCCACAGGAGACAGTGGGAACTTGCTCTATACAGGAGACAGTGGGAACTTGCTCTCCACAGAAGACAGTGGGAACTTGCCCTCCACAGGAGACGGTGGGAACTTGCTCTCCACAGCAGACAATGGGAACTTGCTCTCCACAGGAGACAGTGGGAACTTGCTCTCCACAGGAGACGGTGGGAACTTGCTCTCCACAGGAGACATGGGGGACTTGCTCTCCACAGGAGATCGTGGGAACTTGGTCTCCACAGGAGACAGTGGCAACTTGCTCTCCACAGGAGACAGTGGGAACTTGCTCTCCACAGGAGACAGTGGGAACTCCCTCACCGGAGTTTGTGGGAACTTGCTCTCCACAGGAGACAGTGGCAACTTGCTCTCGACAGGAGACAGTGGGAACTCCCTCACCGGAGTTTGTGGGAACTTGCTCTCCACAGGAGACAGTGGCAACTTGCTCTCCACAGGAGACAGTGGGAATTTGCTCTCCACAGGAGAGTGAGAACTTCAGCTTCCACAGGAGCGAGTAACCTCACCGTAGTTTCAGGAAATTGTTTCCACAGGAGACAGTGGGAACTTGCTCTCCACAGGAGACTGGGTAACTCTCAATGGAGTTTGAGGGAACTTGTTTCCACAGGAGACAGGTGAGAACTTGCTCTCCACAGGAGCGAGTGGGAACTCCCTCACCGGAGTTTGTAGGAAATTGCTCTCCACAGGAGACAGTGGGAACTTGATCTCCACAGGAGATCGTGGGAACTTGATCTCCACAGGAGATCGTGGGAACTTACTCTCCACAGGAGACAGTGGGAACTTGCTCTCCACAGGAGACAGTGGGAACTTGGTCTCCACAGGAGACTGGGAACTCCCTCATCGGAGTTTGTGGGAACTTGCTCTCCAAAGGAGATCGTGGGAACTTGCTCTCCACAGGAGACAGTCGGAACTTGGTCTCCACAGGAGACTGGGAACTCCCTCATCGGAGTTTGTGGGAACTTGCTCTCCACAGGAGACAGTGGGAACTTGATCTCCACAGGAGATCGTGGGAACTTGATCTCCACAGGAGATCGTGAGAACTTGCTCTCCAAAGGGAGACAGTGGGAACTTGATCTCCACAGGAGATCGTGGGAACTTGTTCTCCACAGGAGACAGTGGGAACTCCCTCACCGGAGATCATGAGAACTTGCTCTCCACAGGAGACCGTGGGTACAACCTCTGCAGGAGACCTTGGGTAGTCTGCAGTGCCAAACCAGGTTTATTCTACTCACAACCTCGGGGAGGCTCACTTTGCTCACAATGTGAGCTCTTTATCCTTGTCATCCCCTCTCACACCCTGGGGGTTTGATGCTTTCCCGCCAATTCCTCCTCCTCCATGGGGGAGTTGGTGTTCCTCACCATTACCTTCTTCTCTATTCCCGGGAAGTTGGTATCCTGCCCCATCCTCATCGCCAGCTTCCAGTTTATGGTTGTTGGTTTCCTTCCTTCCTCTTTTACTTGCCACTCCTTGTGGGTGGTCTCCAGCATATCACCCTTGGGTGAGCAATTCACTTTGGTAACATAGCTACCATTGGGAATTCCAGAGTACTCCTTCGGGCACCGTGGTTTGGGGTTCCGCGGACGAAAGGTTTACCTTTTGGACGATTAGCCCCGGTCCGATCCCGTAGTCGCAGACCTCAACGCGGTGGATCGGTGAACATGAAATATAATACATAGTCAATTCTTATAGAATTTAGGAAAGTTTCATTTCCCAATTCCTTAAGAATTAGGACGGTATTATTTCATGGCCAACGTGCGACTGAGTCTTCTGGTTGGGCCTGCTTTGGGTCTTCTGGTTGGACCTGCTTTGGGTCTTCTGGTTGGACCAGCTTTGGGTCTTCTGAGTGGACCTGCTTTGGGTCTTCTGGTTGGACCTGCTTTCGGTCTTCTGAGTGGGCCTGCTTAGGGTCTTCTGGTTGGACCTGCTTTGGGTCTTCTGGTTGGACCTGCTTTAGGTCTTCTGACTGCGTCTGCTTTGGGTCTTCTGGTTGGACCTGCTTTGCGTCTTCTGGTTGGACCTGCTTTGGGTCTTCTGTTTGGACCTGCTTTGGGTCTTCTGTTTGGTCCTGCTTTGGGTCTTGTGAGTGGGCCTGCTTGTCTTCTGGTTGGACCAGCTTTGGGGTCTTCTGGAGGGAACTGCTTTTGGGTCTTCTGGTTGACCTGCTTTTGGTCTTCTGAGTGGGGCCTGCTTAGGGTCTTCTGGTTGGACCTGCTTTGGGTCTTCTGGGTTGGACCTGCTTGGGTCTTCTGGTTGACCTGCTTTGGGTCTTCTGAGAGCGTCTGTTTTGGGTCTTCTGGCTGGACCTGCTTTTGGGTCTTTTGGTTGGACCCCCTTGGTCTTCTGGTTGATCTGTTTTGGGTCTTCTTGGTTGGACCTGCTTTTGGGTCTTCTTGAGTGTGTCTGTTGTTTTGGGTCTTTCTTCTGGTTGGACCTGCTTTGGGTCTTCTGGTTGGACCTGCTTTCGGTCTTCTGAGTGGGCCTGCTTAGGGTCTTCTGGTTGGACCTGCTTTGGGTCTTCTGGTTGGACCTGCTTTAGGTCTTCTGACTGCGTCTGCTTTGGGTCTTCTGGTTGGACCTGCTTTGGGTCTTCTGGTTGGACCTGCTTTGGGTCTTCTGGTTGGACCTGCTTTGGGTCTTCTGTTTGGACCTGCTTTGGCCCTTGTTTGGTCCTGCTTTGGTCTTGTGAGTGGACCTGCTTTGGGTCTTCTGGTTGGACCTGCTGGTCTTCTCTGGAGGGGCCTGCTTAGGTCTTTGGTTGGACCTGCTTTGGGGTCTTCTGGGTTGGACCTGCTTTGGGTCTTCTGGTTGACCTGCTGGTCTTCTGGAGTGCGTCTGCTTTGGGTCTTCTGGGTTGGACCTGCTTTGGGGTCTTTTGGTTGACCTCCTTGGCTTCTGTTGATCTGCTTTGGGTCTTCTGGTCTGGACCCTGCTTTGGCCCTGAGTGTGTCTGCTTTTGGGTCTTCTGGTTGGACCTCCTTTTGGGTCTTCTGGTTGGACCTGCTTTTGGGTCTTCTGGAGGACCTGCTTTGGCCTTGGTTGGACCTGCTTTTGGGTCTTGAGTGCCTGCTTTGGGTCTTCTGGTTGGACCTGTTTTGGGTCTTTGGTTGACCTGCTTTGGGTCTTCTGGAGGGCCTGCTTTGGGCCTTCTGGTTGGACCTGCTTTGGGTCTTCTGGTTGGACCTGCTTTGGGTCTTTTGGACCTGGTTTTGGTCTTCTGAGTGGGCCTGCATTTTTGTTTATGGTGACTAATATTTTGCTATTCTAGATTTTGTTTAATTTTTTATGAACTGGTACAAGATATAACAATGTGTTCACATTTTCAGTGATTCCTTACTTTCAGGTCGTTCGTATATGGTTTATTTTTGTTTTTCAAAACGACATAGAACTGTGTCCTACCAAGAACAACATGGATTAACTGTTCAAATCAGTGTTCGCAATGCGGGGGGGTGGGGGGGGTTTACCCCCCAGATACACTTAAAACCCATGGAAATTGACTTTTCTGTAGGGCCCACCGTGGGTCCTAAAAAGACCCCCTCAAATAAGATGTATTTATTATTATTATGAAGGAAATATATATTTTATATATGTGATCATTCAGAAAATGAATATAAACGTAATCTTTATATTTTTATCATAGTGATGAAAAACGTTAAATTTGCAAGAGTATTCTGCACTCTGGTATGAAGTCTGCAATCTGCATCACTATGCTTTTTGGTACACGTTCGGTACGGGTACTCTCTGTCGAGTTCTGATGGTTTGTGCGGGACGTCGTGGGAGCACCTCTCTACCCAAGACACCGTGGGAGGCCAGACGACATGAGACTGCCAAGTCCCAAGAACATGGGACTGCCAGCTCCCAAGAACAACGTGGGACTGCCAGCTCCCAAGAACAACTTGGGACTGCCAGCTCCCAAGAACAACATGGGTCTGCCAACTCCCAAGAACAACAAGGGAATGCCTGCTCCCAAGAACATGGGAGAACCTGCAAAACACTATGGGAGCACCTCTATGCAGGACACTGGAAGCACCCTTTACACGGGACACTGGGAACGCAGGAGACAATGGGAACTTGCTCTCCACAGGAGACAGTGGGAACTTGCTCTATACAGGAGACAGTGGGAACTTGCTCTCCACAGAAGACAGTGGGAACTTGCTCTCCACAGGAGACGGTGGGAACTTGCTCTCCACAGGAGACATGGGGGACTTGCTCTCCACAGGAGATCGTGGGAAATTGGTCTCCACAGGAGACAGTGGCAACTTGCTCTCCACAGGAGACAGTGGGAATTCCCTCACCGGAGTTTGTGGGAACTTGCTCTCCACAGGAGACAGTGGCAACTTGCTCTCCACAGGAGACAGTGGGAATTTGCTCTCCACAGGAGACCGTGGGAACTCCCTCACCGGAGTTTGTGGGAACTTGCTCTCCAAAGGAGATCATGGGAACTTGCTCTCCACAGGTGATCGTGGGAACTTGCTCTCAACAGGAGACTGTGGGAACTTGCTCTCAACAGGAGACTGTGGGAACTTGCTCTCCACAGGAGACAGACGGAACTTGCTCTCCACAGGAGACAGTGAGAACTTGCACTCCACAGGAGACAGTGAGAACTTGCTCTCCACAGGAGCGAGTGGGAACTCCCTCACCGTAGTTTGTAGGAAATTGCTCTCCACAGGAGACAGTGGGAACTTGCTCTCCACAGGAGACTGGTAACTCCCTCATCGGAGTTTGTGGGAACTTGCTCTCCACAGGAGACAGTGAGAACTTGCTCTCCACAGGAGCGAGTGGGAACTCCCTCACCGGAGTTTGTAGGAAATTGCTCTCCACAGGAGACAGTGGGAACTTGATCTCCACAGGAGATCGTGGGAACTTGATCTCCACAGGAGATCGTGGGAACTTACTCTCCACAGGAGACAGTGGGAACTTGCTCTCCACAGGAGACAGTGGGAACTTGGTCTCCACAGGAGACTGGGAACTCCCTCATCGGAGTTTGTGGGAACTTGCTCTCCAAAGGAGATCGTGGGAACTTGCTCTCCACAGGAGACAGTCGGAACTTGGTCTCCACAGGAGACTGGGAACTCCCTCATCGGAGATTGTGGGAACTTGCTCTCCACAGGAGACAGTGGGAACTTGATCTCCACAGGAGATCGTGGGAACTTGATCTCCACAGGAGATCGTGAGAACTTGCTCTCCAAAGGGAGACAGTGGGAACTTGATCTCCACAGGAGATCGTGGGAACTTGTTCTCCACAGGAGACAGTGGGAACTCCCTCACCGGAGATCATGGGAACTTGCTCTCCACAGGAGACCGTGGGTACAACCTCTGCAGGAGACCTTGGGTAGTCTGCAGTGCCAAACCAGGTTTATTCTACTCACAACCTCGGGGAGGCTCACTTTGCTCACAATGTGAGCTCTTTATCCTTGTCATCCCCTCTCACACCCTGGGGGTTTGATGCTTTCCCGCCAATTCCTCCTCCTCCATGGGGGAGTTGGTGTTCCTCACCATTACCTTCTTCTCTATTCCCGGGAAGTTGGTATCCTGCCCCATCCTCATCGCCAGCTTCCAGTTTATGGTTGTTGGTTTCCTTCCTTCCTCTTTTACTTGCCACTCCTTGTGGGTGGTCTCCAGCATATCACCCTTGGGTGAGCAATTCACTTTGGTAACATAGCTACCATTGGGAATTCCAGAGTACTCCTTCGGGCACCGTGGTTTGGGGTTCCGCGGACGAAAGGTTTACCTTTTGGACGATTAGCCCCGGTCCGATCCCGTAGTCGCAGACCTCAACGCGGTGGATCGGTGAACATGAAATATCATACATAGTCAATTCTTAAAGAATTTGGGAAAGTTTCATTTCCTAATTCCTTAGGAATTAGGACGGTATTATTTCATGGCCAACGTGCGACAAGGTCTTCTGGTTGGGCCTGCTTTGGGTCTTCTGGTTGGACCTGCTTTGGGTCTTCTGGTTGGACCTGCTTTGGTTCTTCTGGTTGGACCTGCTTTGGGTCTTCTGGTTGGACCTCTTTTGCGTCTTCTGATTGGGCCTGCTTTGGGTCTTCTGATTGGGCCTGCTTTGGGTCTTCTGAGTGGATCTGCTTTGGGTCTTCTCGTTGGACCTGCTTTGGGTCTTCTGAGTGGACCTGCTTTGGGTCTTCTGGTTGGACCTGCTTTGGGTCTTTTGGTTGGACCTCCTTTGGGTCTTCTGGTTGGATCTGTTTTGGGTCTTCTGGTTGGACCTGCTTTGGGTCTTCTGAGTCGGCCTCTTTGGGTCTTCTGGTTGGAGTCAACTTTGGGTCTTCTGAATTGGGACTGCTTTGGGTCTTCTGGTTGGACCTGCTTTCGGTCTTCTGGTGGGCCTGCTTGGGGTCTTCTGGTTGAACCTGCTTTGGGTCTTCTGGTTGGACCTGCTTTGGGTCTTCTGGTTGGACCTGCTTTGGGTCTTCTGGTGCCGTCTGCTTGGGTCTTCTGGTTGGACCTAACTTTGGGTCTTTTGGTTGGACCTCCTTTGGGTCTTCTGGTTGAATCAGTTTGGGTCTTCTGGTTGAACCTGCTTTGGGTCTTCTGAGTGTGTGTCTCTTTGGGTCTTCTGGTTGGACCTCCTTTGGGTCTTCTGGTTGGACCTGTTTGGGGTCCTTCTAGTGGACCTGCTTTTGGTCTTCTGGTTGGGCCTGCTTTGGGTCTTCTGGTTGGACCTGCTTTGGGTCTTCTGGTTGGACCTGCTTTCGGTCTTCTGAGTGGGCCTGCTTAGGGTCTTCTGGTTGGACCTGCTTTGGGTCTTCTGGTTGGACCTGCTTTAGGTCTTCTGACTGCGTCTGCTTTGGGTCTTCTGGTTGGACCTGCTTTGGGTCTTCTGGTTGGACCTGCTTTGGGTCTTCTGGTTGGACCTGCTTTGGGTCTCTGTTTGGACCTGCTTTGATTCTTCTGTTTAGTCTCTTTGGGTCTGTGAGTGGGCCTGCTTTGGGTCTTCTGGTTGGACCAGCTTTGGGTCTTCTCAGGTGG
Source organism: Homarus americanus (assembly GCF_018991925.1). Classification (NCBI taxonomy): domain Eukaryota; kingdom Metazoa; phylum Arthropoda; class Malacostraca; order Decapoda; family Nephropidae; genus Homarus; species Homarus americanus. The sequence continues at coordinate 10,870 of NW_024718310.1, read as the reverse complement.
TTCACTTTGGAATCTTCTGGTTGGACCTCTTTCAGTCTTCTGGTGGGCCTGCTTAGGGGTCTTCTTTGGTTGGACCTGCTTTGGGTCTTCTGGTGCAGACCTCTTTGGGTGTTATAGTTGGACCTGCTTTTGGGTCTTCTGAATGCGTCTTAGCTTTGGGTCTTCTGGTTGGATTATAGCTTTGGGTCTTTTAGTTGGACCTCCTTTGGGTCTTCTGGTTGGATCTCTTTGGGTCTTCCTGGTTGGACCTGCTTTGGGTCTTCTGGTGTGTCACTTTGGGTCTTCTAGTTTGGACCTCCTTTGGGTCTTCTAGTTAGACCTGCTTTGGGTCTTCTGGTGGACCTGCTTTGGGTCTTCTGGTTGGACCTGGCAGGTCTTCTGGAGTGCGTCTGTTTGGGTCTTCTGGTTGGACCTCTTTGGGTCTTCTGGTTGGACCTGCTTTGGAGTCTTCTGGTTGGACCTGCTTTGGGTCTTTTGGTTGGACCTGCTTTGGGTCTTCTGAGTGGGCCTGCTTTGGGTCTTCTGAGTGGGCCTGCTTTGGGTCTTCTGGTTGGACCTGCTTTGGGTCTTCTGGTTGGACCTGCTTTGGGTCTTTTGGACCTGGTTTTGGTCTTCTGAGTGGGCCTGCATTTTTGTTTATGGTGACTAATATTTTGCTATTCTAGATTTTGTTTAATTTTTTATGAACTGGTACAAGATATAACAATGTGTTCACATTTTCAGTGATTCCTTACTTTCAGGTCGTTCGTATATGGTTTATTTTTGTTTTTCAAAACGACATAGAACTGTGTCCTACCAAGAACAACATGGATTAACTGTTCAAATCAGTGTTCGCAATGCGGGGGGGTGGGGGGGGTTTACCCCCCAGATACACTTAAAACCCATGGAAATTGACTTTTCTGTAGGGCCCACCGTGGGTCCTAAAAAGACCCCCTCAAATAAGATGTATTTATTATTATTATGAAGGAAATATATATTTTATATATGTGATCATTCAGAAAATGAATAAAAACGTAATCTTTATATTTTTATCATAGTGATGAAAAACGTTAAATTTGCAAGAGTATTCTGCACTCTGGTATGAAGTCTGCAATCTGCATCACTATGCTTTTTGGTACACGTTCGGTACGGGTACTCTCTGTCGAGTTCTGATGGTTTGTGCGGGACGTCGTGGGAGCACCTCTCTACCCAAGACACCGTGGGAGGCCAGACGACATGAGACTGCCAAGTCCCAAGAACATGGGACTGCCAGCTCCCAAGAACAACGTGGGACTGCCAGCTCCCAAGAACAACTTGGGACTGCCAGCTCCCAAGAACAACATGGGTCTGCCAACTCCCAAGAACAACAAGGGAATGCCTGCTCCCAAGAACATGGGAGAACCTGCAAAACACTATGGGAGCACCTCTATGCAGGACACTGGAAGCACCCTTTACACGGGACACTGGGAACGCAGGAGACAATGGGAACTTGCTCTCCACAGGAGACAGTGGGAACTTGCTCTATACAGGAGACAGTGGGAACTTGCTCTCCACAGAAGACAGTGGGAACTTGCTCTCCACAGGAGACGGTGGGAACTTGCTCTCCACAGGAGACATGGGGGACTTGCTCTCCACAGGAGATCGTGGGAAATTGGTCTCCACAGGAGACAGTGGCAACTTGCTCTCCACAGGAGACAGTGGGAATTCCCTCACCGGAGTTTGTGGGAACTTGCTCTCCACAGGAGACAGTGGCAACTTGCTCTCCACAGGAGACAGTGGGAATTTGCTCTCCACAGGAGACCGTGGGAACTCCCTCACCGGAGTTTGTGGGAACTTGCTCTCCAAAGGAGATCATGGGAACTTGCTCTCCACAGGTGATCGTGGGAACTTGCTCTCAACAGGAGACTGTGGGAACTTGCTCTCAACAGGAGACTGTGGGAACTTGCTCTCCACAGGAGACAGACGGAACTTGCTCTCCACAGGAGACAGTGAGATCTTGCACTCCACAGGAGACAGTGGGAACTTGCTTTCCACAGGAGACTGGGATCTCCCTCACCGGAGTTTGTTGAAAATTGCTCTAAACAGGAGATCGTGGGAACTTGCTCTCCACAGGAGACAGTGGGAACTTGCTCTCCACAGGAAACAGTGGGAGCTTGGTCTCCAAAGGAGACCGTGGGAACAACCTCTAGGAGAACGTGAGAACTCCCTCACCGGAGTTTGTGGGAACTTGCTCTCCACAGGAGACAGTGGGAACTTGCTCTCCACAGGAGACAGTGGGAACTTGCTCTCCACATGAGACAGACGGAACTTGCTCTCCACAGGAAACTGGGAACTTGGTCTCCACAGGAGACCGTGGGAACAACCTCTCTAGGAGACCCTGGGAACTCCCTCACCGGAGTTTGTGGGAACTTGATCTCCAAAGGAGATCGTGGGAACTTGCTCTCCACAGGAGACAGTCGGAACTTGTTCTCCACAGGGCTGGGAACTCCCTCATCGGAGATTGTAGGAACTGCTCCTCCCTGAGAGACAGTGCAGAACTTGATCTACAGGAGATCGTAGAACTTGATCTCCACGGAATCGTGAAACTGCATTCAAAAGGGAGACAATTAGGAACAGTCTCCACAGGAGATCTGATGAACATTCTCCCCCAGGGGCCAGTGGGAACTCCTCACCCGCGATCATGAGACTTGCTCTCCACAGGAGACCAAATGGTACAACCTCTGCAGGAGACTGGCAGGTAGTCTGCAGGCACAGGCTCAGGTTTATTCTCCTGGCCTCCAGGGAGGCTCACTTTGCTCACAATGTGAGCTCTTTATCCTTGTCATCCCCTCTCACACCCTGGGGGTTTGATGCTTTCCCGCCAATTCCTCCTCCTCCATGGGGGAGTTGGTGTTCCTCACCATTACCTTCTTCTCTATTCCCGGGAAGTTGGTATCCTGCCCCATCCTCATCGCCAGCTTCCAGTTTATGGTTGTTGGTTTCCTTCCTTCCTCTTTTACTTGCCACTCCTTGTGGGTGGTCTCCAGCATATCACCCTTGGGTGAGCAATTCACTTTGGTAACATAGCTACCATTGGGAATTCCAGAGTACTCCTTCGGGCACCGTGGTTTGGGGTTCCGCGGACGAAAGGTTTACCTTTTGGACGATTAGCCCCGGTCCGATCCCGTAGTCGCAGACCTCAACGCGGTGGATCGGTGAACATGAAATATAATACATAGTCAATTCTTATAGAATTTAGGAAAGTTTCATTTCCCAATTCCTTAAGAATTAGGACGGTATTATTTCATGGCCAACGTGCGACTGAGTCTTCTGGTTGGGCCTGCTTTGGGTCTTCTGGTTGGACCTGCTTTGGGTCTTCTGGTTGGACCAGCTTTGGGTCTTCTGAGTGGACCTGCTTTGGGTCTTCTGGTTGGACCTGCTTTCGGTCTTCTGAGTGGGCCTGCTTAGGGTCTTCTGGTTGGACCTGCTTTGGGTCTTCTGGTTGGACCTGCTTTAGGTCTTCTGACTGCGTCTGCTTTGGGTCTTCTGGTTGGACCTGCTTTGCGTCTTCTGGTTGGACCTGCTTTGGGTCTTCTGTTTGGACCTGCTTTGGGTCTTCTGTTTGGTCCTGCTTTGGGTCTTGTGAGTGGGCCTGCTTTGGGTCTTCTGGTTGGACCAACTTGGATCTTCTGGAGTGGACCTGCTTTGGGTCTTCTGGTTGGACCTGCTTTCGGTCTTCTGAGTGGGCCTGCTTAGGGTCTTCTGGTTGGACCTGCTTTGGGTCTTCTGGTTGGACCTGCTTTGGGTCTTCTGGTTGGACCTGCTTTGGGTCTTCTGAGTGCGTCTGCTTTGGGTCTTCTGGTTGGACCTGCTTTGGGTCTTTTGGTTGGACCTCCTTTGGGTCTTCTGGTTGGATCTGTTTTGGGTCTTCTGGTTGGACCTGCTTTGGGTCTTCTGAGTGTGTCTGCTTTGGGTCTTCTGGTTGGACCTCCTTTGGGTCTTCTGGTTGGACCTGCTTTGGGTCTTCTGAGTGGACCTGCTTTTGGGTCTTCTGGTTGGACCTGCTTTGGGTCTTCAGTGTGTCTGCTTTTGGGTCTTCTGGTTGGACCTGCTTTGGGTCTTCTGGTTGGACCTGCTTTGGGTCTTCTGGTTGGACCTGCTTTGGGTCTTCTAGTTGGACCTGCTTTTGGGTCTTTTGGTTGGACCTGCTTTGGGTCTTCTGAGTGGGCCTGCTTTGGGTCTTCTGAGTGGGCCTGCTTTGGGTCTTCTGGTTGGTCCTGCTTTGGGTCTTCTGGTTGGACCTGCTTTGGGTCTTTTGGACCTGGTTTGGGTCTTCTGAGTGGGCCTGCATTTTTGTTTATGGTGACTAATATTTTGCTATTCTAGATTTTGTTTAATTTTTTATGAACTGGTACAAGATATAACAATGTGTTCACATTTTCAGTGATTCCTTACTTTCAGGTCGTTCGTAAATGGTTTATTTTTGTTTTTCAAAACGACATAGAACTGTGTCCTACCAAGAACAACATGGATTAACTGTTCAAATCAGTGTTCGCAATGCGGGGGGGGGGGGGGTTGACCCCCCAGATACACTTAAAACCCATGGAAATTGACTTTTCTGTAGGGCCCACCGTGGGTCCTAAAAAGACCCCCTCAAATAAGATGTATTTATTATTATTATGAAGGAAATATATATTTTATATATGTGATCATTCAGAAAATGAATATAAACGTAATCTTTATATTTTTATCATAGTGATGAAAAACGTTAAATTTGCAAGAGTATTCTGCACTCTGGTATGAAGTCTGCAATCTGCATCACTATGCTTTTTGGTACACGTTCGGTGAGTCTCTTTGTCGAGATTCCCAAGTGGTTTGCGGGACGTCGTGGGAGCACCTCTCTACCCAAGACACCGTGGGAGGCCAGACGACATGAGACTGCCAAGTCCCAAGAACATGGGACTGCCAGCTCCCAAGAACAACGTGGGACTGCCAGCTCCCAAGAACAACTTGGGACTGCCAGCTCCCAAGAACAACATGGGACTGCCAACTCTCAAGAACAACAAGGGACTGCCTGCTCCCAAGAACATGGAAGAACCTGCAAAACACTATGGGAGCACCTCTATGCAGGACACTGGAAGCACCCTTTACACGGGACACTGGGAACGCAGGAGACAATGGGAACTTGCTCTCCACAGGAGACGGTGGGAACTTGCTCTCCACAGGAGACATGGGGGACTTGCTCTCCACAGGAGATCGTGGGAAATTGGTCTCCACAGGAGACAGTGGCAACTTGCTCTCCACAGGAGACAGTGGGAACTTGCTCTCCACAGGAGACAGTGGGAACTCCCTCACCGGAGTTTGTGGGAACTTGCTCTCCACAGGAGACAGTGGCAACTTGCTCTCCACAGGAGACAGTGGGAATTTGCTCTCCACAGGAGACCGTGGGAACTCCCTCACCGGAGTTTGTGGGAACTTGCTCTCCAAAGGAGATCATGGGAACTTGCTCTCCACAGGTGATCGTGGGAACTTGCTCTCAACAGGAGACTGTGGGAACTTGCTCTCAACAGGCGACTGTGGGAACTTGCTCTCCACAGGAGACAGACGGAACTTGCTCTCCACAGGAGACAGTGAGAACTTGCACTCCACAGGAGACAGTGAGAACTTGCTCTCCACAGGAGCGAGTGGGAACTCCCTCACCGTAGTTTGTAGGAAATTGCTCTCCACAGGAGACAGTGGGAACTTGCTCTCCACAGGAGACTGGTAACTCCCTCATCGGAGTTTGTGGGAACTTGCTCTCCACAGGAGACAGTGAGAACTTGCTCTCCACAGGAGCGAGTGGGAACTCCCTCACCGGAGTTTGTAGGAAATTGCTCTCCACAGGAGACAGTGGGAACTTGATCTCCACAGGAGATCGTGGGAACTTGATCTCCACAGGAGATCGTGGGAACTTACTCTCCACAGGAGACAGTGGGAACTTGCTCTCCACAGGAGACAGTGGGAACTTGGTCTCCACAGGAGACTGGGAACTCCCTCATCGGAGTTTGTGGGAACTTGCTCTCCAAAGGAGATCGTGGGAACTTGCTCTCCACAGGAGACAGTCGGAACTTGGTCTCCACAGGAGACTGGGAACTCCCTCATCGGAGATTGTGGGAACTTGCTCTCCACAGGAGACAGTGGGAACTTGATCTCCACAGGAGATCGTGGGAACTTGATCTCCACAGGAGATCGTGAGAACTTGCTCTCCAAAGGGAGACAGTGGGAACTTGATCTCCACAGGAGATCGTGGGAACTTGTTCTCCACAGGAGACAGTGGGAACTCCCTCACCGGAGATCATGGGAACTTGCTCTCCACAGGAGACCGTGGGTACAACCTCTGCAGGAGACCTTGGGTAGTCTGCAGTGCCAAACCAGGTTTATTCTACTCACAACCTCGGGGAGGCTCACTTTGCTCACAATGTGAGCTCTTTATCCTTGTCATCCCCTCTCACACCCTGGGGGTTTGATGCTTTCCCGCCAATTCCTCCTCCTCCATGGGGGAGTTGGTGTTCCTCACCATTACCTTCTTCTCTATTCCCGGGAAGTTGGTATCCTGCCCCATCCTCATCGCCAGCTTCCAGTTTATGGTTGTTGGTTTCCTTCCTTCCTCTTTTACTTGCCACTCCTTGTGGGTGGTCTCCAGCATATCACCCTTGGGTGAGCAATTCACTTTGGTAACATAGCTACCATTGGGAATTCCAGAGTACTCCTTCGGGCACCGTGGTTTGGGGTTCCGCGGACGAAAGGTTTACCTTTTGGACGATTAGCCCCGGTCCGATCCCGTAGTCGCAGACCTCAACGCGGTGGATCGGTGAACATGAAATATAATACATAGTCAATTCTTATAGAATTTAGGAAAGTTTCATTTCCCAATTCCTTAAGAATTAGGACGGTATTATTTCATGGCCAACGTGCGACTGAGTCTTCTGGTTGGGCCTGCTTTGGGTCTTCTGGTTGGACCTGCTTTGGGTCTTCTGGTTGGACCAGCTTTGGGTCTTCTGAGTGGACCTGCTTTGGGTCTTCTGGTTGGACCTGCTTTCGGTCTTCTGAGTGGGCCTGCTTAGGGTCTTCTGGTTGGACCTGCTTTGGGTCTTCTGGTTGGACCTGCTTTAGGTCTTCTGACTGCGTCTGCTTTGGGTCTTCTGGTTGGACCTGCTTTGCGTCTTCTGGTTGGACCTGCTTTGGGTCTTCTGTTTGGACCTGCTTTGGGTCTTCTGTTTGGTCCTGCTTTGGGTCTTGTGAGTCTGACACCTTTGGGTCTTCTGGTTGGGCTTCCAGCTTTGGGTCTTCTGAGTGGAACTGCTTTGGGTCTTCTGGTTGCACCTGCTCAGTCCTTCTGAGTGGGCCTGCTTAGGGTCTTCTGGTTGGACCTGCTTTGGGTCTTCTGGTTGGACCTGCTTTGGGTCTTCTGGTTGGACCTGCTTTGGGTCTTCTGAGTGCGTCTGCTTTGGGTCTTCTGGTTGGACCTGCTTTGGGTCTTTTGGTTGGACCTCCTTTGGGTCTTCTGGTTGGATCTGTTTTGGGTCTTCTGGTTGGACCTGCTTTGGGTCTTCTGAGTGTGTCTGCTTTGGGTCTTCTGGTTGGACCTCCTTTGGGTCTTCTGGTTGGACCTGCTTTGGGTCTTCTGAGTGGACCTGCTTTGTCTTTTGGTTGGACCTGCTTTGGAATATTCTGACTGCGTCTCTTTGGGTCTTCTGGTTGGGCCTGCTTTGGGTCTTCTGGTTGGACCTGCTTTGGGTCTTCTGGTTGGACCTGCTTTCGGTCTTCTGAGTGGGCCTGCTTAGGGTCTTCTGGTTGGACCTGCTTTGGGTCTTCTGGTTGGACCTGCTTTAGGTCTTCTGACTGCGTCTGCTTTGGGTCTTCTGGTTGGACCTGCTTTGGGTCTTCTGGTTGGACCTGCTTTGGGTCTTCTGGTTGGACCTGCTTTGGGTCTTCTGTTTGGACCTGCTTTAGGGTCTTCTGTTTGGTCCCTGCTTGGGTCTTGTGGTGGGCCTGCTGGGTCTTCTGGTTGGACCAGCTTTGGGTCTTCTGGAGTGGACTGCTTTGGGTCTTCTGGTTGGACCTGCTTTGGGTCTTCTGAGTGCGTCACTTTGGGTCTTCTGGTTGGACCTGCTTTGGGTCTTTTGGTTGGACCTGCTTTGGGTCTTCTGAATGGGCCTGCTTTGGGTCTTCTGAATGGGCCTGCTTTGGGTCTTCTGGTTGGACCTGCTTTGGGTCTTCTGGTTGGACCTGCTTTGGGTCTTTTGGACCTGGTTTGGGTCTTCTGAGTGGGCCTGCATTTTTGTTTATGGTGACTAATATTTTGCTATTCTAGATTTTGTTTAATTTTTTATGAACTGGTACAAGATATAACAATGTGTTCACATTTTCAGTGATTCCTTACTTTCAGGTCGTTCGTAAATGGTTTATTTTTGTTTTTCAAAACGACATAGAACTGTGTCCTACCAAGAACAACATGGATTAACTGTTCAAATCAGTGTTCGCAATGCGGGGGGGGGGGGGGTTGACCCCCCAGATACACTTAAAACCCATGGAAATTGACTTTTCTGTAGGGCCCACCGTGGGTCCTAAAAAGACCCCCTCAAATAAGATGTATTTATTATTATTATGAAGGAAATATATATTTTATATATGTGATCATTCAGAAAATGAATATAAACGTAATCTTTATATTTTTATCATAGTGATGAAAAACGTTAAATTTGCAAGAGTATTCTGCACTCTGGTATGAAGTCTGCAATCTGCATCACTATGCTTTTTGGTACACGTTCGGTACGGGTACTCTCTGTCGAGTTCTGATGGTTTGTGCGGGACGTCGTGGGAGCACCTCTCTACCCAAGACACCGTGGGAGGCCAGACGACATGAGACTGCCAAGTCCCAAGAACATGGGACTGCCAGCTCCCAAGAACAACGTGGGACTGCCAGCTCCCAAGAACAACTTGGGACTGCCAGCTCCCAAGAACAACATGGGTCTGCCAACTCCCAAGAACAACAAGGGAATGCCTGCTCCCAAGAACATGGGAGAACCTGCAAAACACTTTGGGAGCACCTCTATGCAGGACACTGGAAGCACCCTTTACACGGGACACTGGGAACGCAGGAGACAATGGGAACTTGCTCTCCACAGGAGACAGTGGGAACTTGCTCTATACAGGAGACAGTGGGAACTTGCTCTCCACAGAAGACAGTGGGAACTTGCTCTCCACAGGAGACGGTGGGAACTTGCTCTCCACAGGAGACATGGGGGACTTGCTCTCCACAGGAGATCGTGGGAAATTGGTCTCCACAGGAGACAGTGGCAACTTGCTCTCCACAGGAGACAGTGGGAACTTGCTCTCCACAGGAGACAGTGGGAACTCCCTCACCGGAGTTTGTGGGAACTTGCTCTCCACAGGAGACAGTGGCAACTTGCTCTCCACAGGAGACAGTGGGAATTTGCTCTCCACAGGAGACCGTGGGAACTCCCTCACCGGAGTTTGTGGGAACTTGCTCTCCAAAGGAGATCATGGGAACTTGCTCTCCACAGGTGATCGTGGGAACTTGCTCTCAACAGGAGACTGTGGGAACTTGCTCTCAACAGGAGACTGTGGGAACTTGCTCTCCACAGGAGACAGACGGAACTTGCTCTCCACAGGAGACAGTGAGAACTTGCACTCCACAGGAGACAGTGAGAACTTGCTCTCCACAGGAGCGAGTGGGAACTCCCTCACCGTAGTTTGTAGGAAATTGCTCTCCACAGGAGACAGTGGGAACTTGCTCTCCACAGGAGACTGGTAACTCCCTCATCGGAGTTTGTGGGAACTTGCTCTCCACAGGAGACAGTGAGAACTTGCTCTCCACAGGAGCGAGTGGGAACTCCCTCACCGGAGTTTGTAGGAAATTGCTCTCCACAGGAGACAGTGGGAACTTGATCTCCACAGGAGATCGTGGGAACTTGATCTCCACAGGAGATCGTGGGAACTTACTCTCCACAGGAGACAGTGGGAACTTGCTCTCCACAGGAGACAGTGGGAACTTGGTCTCCACAGGAGACTGGGAACTCCCTCATCGGAGTTTGTGGGAACTTGCTCTCCAAAGGAGATCGTGGGAACTTGCTCTCCACAGGAGACAGTCGGAACTTGGTCTCCACAGGAGACTGGGAACTCCCTCATCGGAGTTTGTGGGAACTTGCTCTCCACAGGAGACAGTGGGAACTTGATCTCCACAGGAGATCGTGGGAACTTGATCTCCACAGGAGATCGTGAGAACTTGCTCTCCAAAGGGAGACAGTGGGAACTTGATCTCCACAGGAGATCGTGGGAACTTGTTCTCCACAGGAGACAGTGGGAACTCCCTCACCGGAGATCATGAGAACTTGCTCTCCACAGGAGACCGTGGGTACAACCTCTGCAGGAGACCTTGGGTAGTCTGCAGTGCCAAACCAGGTTTATTCTACTCACAACCTCGGGGAGGCTCACTTTGCTCACAATGTGAGCTCTTTATCCTTGTCATCCCCTCTCACACCCTGGGGGTTTGATGCTTTCCCGCCAATTCCTCCTCCTCCATGGGGGAGTTGGTGTTCCTCACCATTACCTTCTTCTCTATTCCCGGGAAGTTGGTATCCTGCCCCATCCTCATCGCCAGCTTCCAGTTTATGGTTGTTGGTTTCCTTCCTTCCTCTTTTACTTGCCACTCCTTGTGGGTGGTCTCCAGCATATCACCCTTGGGTGAGCAATTCACTTTGGTAACATAGCTACCATTGGGAATTCCAGAGTACTCCTTCGGGCACCGTGGTTTGGGGTTCCGCGGACGAAAGGTTTACCTTTTGGACGATTAGCCCCGGTCCGATCCCGTAGTCGCAGACCTCAACGCGGTGGATCGGTGAACATGAAA
>NW_024718309.1:0-9621 GCF_018991925.1 Homarus americanus | reverse complement strand
ATATGTCCATATACTATGCCTAAAGTTCTACTCTCTGATAATGGAACAGAGTTCAAGAATGAGCTAATAGAGCATATATGTTTACAATATGGAATTAAACAAACTTTTGTGACAGCTTATCATCCACAGGCTAATGGCCTTGTTGAAAGAACCAATCGTAAAATCCTAGAAATGCTGCGTCCAATTGTTAGTGGTTTTCAATACGCATGGGAGGATTGGTTACCGCAGGTTGCAGCGTCGATTAATGGGTCAGTTAATAGCTCTACGGGCAAAACACCCTACTATATTGTCTATGGCACAGATAAACGTCTGCCTTACGACATCCTTACAGAGGCGCCATACCCGGTATATAATACGGATGATTTTGCGGCAAAACAAATTCATGTCTTTACAGAAATTCATAACCAAGTACGATCACAGCTAGCGGCGTCACGCGCCGAAATGATCATCAAGCAGCATAAACATGCTAAACCTATCGCACTGAACGTTGGGGACGCTGTTATGTTACAGGTACCTGAAAGGAACTCCAAACTTTCGGCGAACTTTTCTGGTCCATTCCGCATAATCTCAAAAGAAGCAGGCAACAAATTCAAAATATGGAAGCCTAATGCACAGATCGCAGATGTCGTGCACGCGGATCGTCTGAAGAAGACCCAGATAAATGTCTTACCTCAAGTTGATGATAATGTGATTGATACATCCTTACAGACTGTTCAGAAGCAAAATGTCCCAAATGACTATTGTATGAAACTACGTTCTGCGAGTAGAAGTTAACTCGTACTTTCGCGTCAGATGGAAGACGTCGACGACCAACTACAATCAACATTGGACATTCTTCATGGTCTCAGCACAGCTTCGATGAATTCGACAATAGTTTCATGGACGTTGTCGTTCAAGCTGTATCTCAACAGAATCGTGTTATTTCTCAAACCTTTCACGCGATTACTGCTCTAGAATCAAAGGTTAATGCAATCATAATGGAGTCTAACCAAGTTTCGAGGATTGTTACTAGGTTACAGAAAGCAATCCCGACGTTAGAATGGCTCCTTTACTTCACAGAATATTTGCATGCTGCTGAAATTTCAGTTCATAAAATTGTAACATCTAAAAATGAACTAATAGACAGCATTGTAGATGCCGGGATAGGACGTGTGGACGCGAAGCTTGTGCCTGTGCAGACGCTTCTTGAAGCTTTAAAAAATAGCCAAGTTGCAGTATCATTTAACTCCGATTTTCAATGACAATGAGGTTCAATATCATTACCCACTGTTGGAGTCAACCCTCACGCACAATTCTGATCCACATTCCTATGCGAGGGCAACATGAATTTAATGCATGGCATTTAGAACCCTTCCCCTGGTTTGTGAACGACACACTGTATACCCTAGATAGGCCTAAAGAACTTTTCTTAGTAGATGAAGAATATTCATTGTTATCAATAGAGGATTCTGAGGTGCTGTCACGGTGTAAGTCGTCTTATCTACACCTACACGTATGTCCAGCCTACATTGTTTGCATTTATTCCTGCTGCAGAGGGAATATGTGAATTGGCAGTCATACAACCAAATGTACGCACAGCGTTAGCGCAATGCAGTTATAGGCCAGTTAGTCTAAAGACTGTGTTCCACGCTCACCTTCACAATGTGCAGTATTTGTTCTTTCCAAATCTCACTACTGTAATTTTAAAATGCCAAAATGGTGTTAAGCAGCTAGTTGTGAAAGTGCATTACAAGGCTCCTGATTACTGTGAAATCACTTGTAGTACATTACGGACCTTGCCTACTCATCAGCATTTTGCGTTAAATCGAAAACTCAAGTCTGCTTTAATTCCACTTCCTATAATGAATTTCACTATCAAGGATATTCAAATAGTATCAGAGAAATTAAAAGTGTTAGCTTTCTTCAACGAGACACATTTTGCTGATTTGAATAATAACTTGCCATTTTATCTGTCACGGGAATTTGCACTACCAAGTCTTACGATTCCCTCTATTCTGTTAATTCTGGCAATAATGTTCCTGTTCTGTTATTACCGGGCAGTATCGTCCAAATTCAACATTGTTCATAACATACTAACCCGTACGACACAAAAGTCTAGGTCCCCTGTAGTAGAGAATACCCCTACAGTAATATCCCCAGCTTAGTGTCTACATATCTGTTTATAACATGGTTAGAGTTGTCTAGGATGTACTGTACTCTGTGAGTTATTTAGGCCTCACTGAGCTCGGCTGGTAGGTGACCGAGCGATGTAATAGGCCCCTGTCTCATCAACAGAACTTATTATATAAATGGGTCAATACATCTGATGTTATATTCAGATTCACCACCCTGTAACTTTCCACTGTCTATGAGTAAGACATGAGATTGACACGTGAGCTGGTAACTTACCCAAGAGGGCGAGACCCATAGCTCAGCATTTCTGTAAGCACGCACTGCGATGCCCCTAAGCTTCAGTAGCTCACCTCAACTCATATCGAAAGGACGTGACCAAACGTTTATCATTCATAAACGCCGTCCCTTTCTCATTCACTCCTAGACAGTGAGACTTACGGTTGATATACACTCAGGAATTATATATACAACCTTTTATAATAAAACAAAAGAACTACCGTTTGGGATTCGTTACTTAAAACCCAAATATAAATATGTGTGAACGGACTGGTTAATTGGACAAGCAGCCGATTCAGTCATGGCACTGAAGGGGTGCCTGGCCCTCACACCCCGGGTCATGGACCTAAAGGGGTGCCCGGCCCTTACACCCCGGTTCATAACACTGTAGGGGTGCCCTGCCCCTACACCCCGTTTCATGTCACTGAAGGCGTGCCCGGCCCTAAAACCCTGATCATGTCACTTATGGGGTGCCCGGCCCTCACACCCGGGTTCATAACACTGTAGGGGTGCCCTTCCCCCACACCCCGTTTCATGACACTGAAAGGGTGCCCGGCCCTCACACCCCAGGCCATGGTGCTGGAGGGGTGCCCGGCCCTCACACCCGGGTCATGTCACTGAAAGGGTGCCCGACCCTCCCACCCCGGGCCATGGTGCTGGAGGGGTGCCCGGCCCTCACATACCGGGTCATGGAGATGAAGGGGTGCCCGGACATCACACCCCTATTCATGGCACTGAACGGGTGCCCAGCCCTCACATCCCGGGTCATAGCACTGAAGGGGAGCCCGGCCCTCACACCCCGGGTCATGGTGCTGGAGGGGTGCCCGGGCTTCACACCCCGGTTCATGTCACTGAAAGGGTGCCCGGCCCTCGCACTCCGGGTCATGTCACTGAAGGGGTGCCCGGCCCTCACACCCAGGGTCATGTCACTGAAGTGGTGCCCGGCCCTCACACCCAGGGTCATGGCACTGATGAGGTGCCCGGCCCTCTTGCTCTCTGGCCGCGCTTTTGAAGGTTGCCCAGCCCCTCACACCCCTAGTCCATGTGCCCTGTGTGGTGCAACCCTCACACCCCGGGTCATGCTAAGTCAGCCTCACCCCAGGTCATATCACTGAAGTGGTGCCAGCCCTCCACCCAGGTCATGGCACTGATGAGGTGCCCGGCCCTCACACCCCTGGCCATGGCACTGAAGGTTTGCCCGGCCTCACACCCCTGGTCATGTACCTAAAGTGGTGCGCGGCCCTCACACCCCGGGTCATAGCACTAAAAAGGTGCCCGGCCCTCACACCCGGGGTCATGTCACTGAAGTGGTGTCCGGCCCTCACACCCCGGGTCATGGCACTGATGAGGTGCCCGGCCCTCACACCCCTGGCCATGGCACTTAAGGTTTGCCCGGCCCTCACACCCCTGGTCATGTACCTAAAGTGGTGCCCGACCCTCACACCCTGGTCATGTACCTAAATTGGTGCCCAGCCCTCACCCCAGGTCATAGCACTAAAAAGGGTGCCCAGCCCTCACCCCGGGTCATGGTGCTGGAGGGGTGCCCGGCCTTCACACCCCGGGTCATGTCACTGAAAGGGTGCCCTGACCTCACACTCCGGGTCATGTTAATGAAGGGGTGCCCGGCCCTCATACCCCGGGTCATGGTGCTGGAGGGGTGCCCGGCCCTCACACCCCGGGTCATGGTGCTGGAGGGGTGTCCGGTCCTGACACCCCGGTTCTTGACACTGAAGGGGTGCCCGTCCCTTACACCCCGGGCCATGGTGCTGGAGGGGTGCACGGGCCTCACACCCCGGGCCATGGTGCTGGAGGAGTGCCCGGCCCAAACATACCGGGTCATGGAGCTGAAGGGGTGCCCGGCCATCACACCCCGAATCATGGCACTGAAAGGGTGCCCGGCCCTCACACCACGGGCCATGGTGCTGGAGGGGTGTCAGGCCGTGACACACCCTGGTCATGACACTGAAGGGGTGCCCGGCCCTCCTTAGGCCATGGTGCTGGAGGGGTGCCCGGCCCTCACACCCCGGGTAATGTCACTGAAAGGGTGCCCGGCCCTCACAACCCGGGCCATGGTGCTGGAGGGGTGCCCGGCCCTCACATACCTGGTCATGGAGATGAAGGGGTGCCCGGACATCACACCCCGATTCATGGCACTGAACGGGTGCCCGGTCCTCACACCTTTGGTCATGTCACTGAAGGGGTGCCCAGCCCTCACACCCCGGGTCATGGCACTAAAGGGCTGCCCGGCCCTCACACCCCGGGTCATGTCACTGAAGTGGTGCCCGGCCTTCACACCCCGGGTCATGGCACTGAAGTGGTGCCCGGCCCTTACACCCCGGGTCATGGCACTGAAGGTTTGCCCGGCCCTCACACCCCTGGTCATGTACCTAAAGTGGTGCCCGGCAATCACACCCCGGGTCATAGCACTAAAGGGGTGCCCGGCCCTCATACCCCGGGTCATGGTGATGGAGGGGTGCCCGGCCCTCACACCCGGGGTCATGTCACTGAATGGGTGCTCGGCCCTCATACCCCAGGTCATGGTGCTGGAGGGGTGACCGGCCCTCACACCCCGGGTCATGTCACTGAAAGGGTGCCCGGCCCTCACACCCCGGGTCATGTCACTGAAGGGGTGCCCATCCCTCACACCCAGGGTCATGGCACTGAAGGGGTTGCTGGCCCCTCACCCGGGTCATGTCACTGAAGGGGTGCCCGGCCGTCACATCCCGGGCCATGGTGCTCGATTGGTGCCCGGCAATCACACCACGGGTCATGGTGCTGAAGGGGATGCCCGGCCCTCACACCCTGATTCATGGCATTGAAAGGGTGCCCGGCCCTCACACCCCGGTTCGCAGCACTGTAGGGGTGCCCGGCCCTCAAACCCCATTTCATGGCACTGAAAGGGTTCCCGGCCCTCACACCCCGATTCGTGACACTGAAGGAGTGCCCGGCCCTCACACCCCGGGTCATAGTACTGAAGGGGTGCCCGGCCCTCACACCCCGGGTCATGGTGCTGGAGGGGTGCCCGGCCCTCACACCCCGGGTCATGTCACTGAAAGGGTGCCCGGCCCTCACACCCCGGGTCATGTCACTGAAGGGGTGGCCAGCTCTCACACTCCGGGTCATGGCACTGGAGGGGTGCCCGGCCCTCACACCCCGGGTCATGTCACTGAAGGGGTGTCCGGCCCTCACACCCCGGGTCATGGCACTAAAGGGGTGCCCGGCCCTCACACCCCAAGTCATGGTGCTGGAGGGGTGCCCAGCTCTCACACTCTGGGTAATGGCACTGAAGGGGTGCCTGGCCCTCACACCCTGGGTCACGGTGCTGAAGGGGTGTCCGGCACTCACACCCCGTGCCATGGTGCTGGATTGGTGCCCGGCCATCACACCCCATTTCATGGCACTGAAATAGTGCCCGGCACTCACACCCCGGGTCATGTCACTGAAGGGGTGCACGGCGCTCACACCCCGGGTCATGGACCTAAAGGGGTGCCCGGCCCTCACTACCCGGGTCCTGGGGTTGAAGCGGTTCCCGGTCCTCACACCACGGGTCATGGAGCTGAAGGGAAGCCCGGCCATCACACACCGATTCATGTGAAGGGGTGAGCGGCCCTCACACCCCGGTTCATAGCTCTGTAGGGGTGCCCGGCCCCCACACCCCGTTTCATGGCACTAGAGGGCTGCCCGGCCTTCACACCCCGGCTCATGGCACTGAAGGGGGGCCCTGCCCTGACGCCTCGGGTCATGTCACTGAAGGGGTGCCCGGCCCTCACACCCCGGGTCATGGCACTGATGCGGTGCCCGGCCGTCAAACCCCTGGCCATGGCACTGAAGGTATGCACGGCCCTCACACCACGGGTCATGGAGCTGAAGGGGTTCCCGGCCCTTACACCCAGGGTCATGGGGCTGAAGGGGTGCCCAGCCCTCACACCCCGGGTCATGGCACTGAAGGAGTGACCGACCCTCACTCACCGGGTCATGGCACTGAAAGGGTGCCCGGCCCACACACTCAGTGTCATGTCATTGAAGTGGTGCCCGGCCCTCACACCCCGGGTCATGTCACTGAAAGGGTGCCAGGCCCTCACTCCCCGGGTGATAGCACTGAAGGGGTGCCCGGCCCTCATACCCCGGGTCATGGTGCTGGAGGGGTGCCCGGCGCTTACACCCCGATTCATGTCACTGAAATCGAGCCCGGCCCTCACACCCCAGGTCATGGCACTGAAAAGGTGCCCGGCCCTCACACCCCGTGTCATGTGAAGGGGTGCCCGGCCCTCACACCCCAGTTCATAGCTCTGTAGGGGTGCCCGGCCCCTCACACCCCGTTTCATGGCACTAAAGGCGTGCCCGGCCCTCACAACCCGGCTCATGGCACTGAAGGGGTGCCCGGCCCTCACACCTCGGGTCATGGCACTGAAGCGGTGCCCGGCCGTCACACCCCGGGCCATGGTACTGGAGGGGTGTCCGGCCCTGACACACCGGGCCATGGTGCTGTAGGGGTGCCCGGGCCTCACACCCCGGGCCATGGTGCTGAAGGGGTGCCCGTCCCTTACACCCCGGGCCATGGTGCTGGAGGGGTGCCCGGCCCTCACACCCCGGGTCATGTCACTGTAAGGGTGACCGGCCCTCACACCCCGGGTCATGTCACTGAAGGGGTGCCCATCCCTCACACCCCGGGTCATGGCACTGAAGGGGTGCCTGGCCCTCAAACCCCGGGTCATGTCACTGAAGGCGTGCCCGGCCGTCATGTCACTGAAGGCGTGCCCGGCCGTCACACCCCAGGTCATGTCACTGAAAGGGTGTCCGGCCCTCACATCCCGGGCCATGGTGCTCGATTGGTGCCCGGCACTCACACCACGGGTCATGGTGCTGAAGGGGTGCCCGGCCCTCACACCCGGATTCATGGCATTGAAAGGGTGCCCGGCCCTCACACCCCAGTTCGCAGCACTGTAGGGGTGCCCGGCCCTCACACCCCATTTCATGGCACTGAAAGGGTGCCCGGCCCTCACACCCCGATTCGTGACACTGAAGGAGTGCCCGGCCCTCACACCCCGGGTCATAGTACTGAAGGGGTGCCCGGCCCTCACACCCCGGGTCACGTCACTGAAGGGGTGCCAGCCCACCCTCATTCTGAAAGTGCCAGCCCTCACACCCAGGTCATGTCACTGAAGGGGTGCCCAGCCCTCACACACCGGGTCATGGCACTAAGGGCTGCCCGGCCCCTCACCCAGGTCTCATGTCACTGGAAGGGTGACCGGCCCTCATACCCCAGGTCATGGTGCAGGAGGGGTGACCGGCCCTCACACCCCGGGTCATGTCACAGAAAGGGTGCCCGGCCCTCACACCCCGGGTCATGTCACTGAACGGGTGCCCATCCCTCACACCCAGGGTCATGGCACTGAAGGGGTGCCTGGCCCCTCACACCCCGGGTCATGTCACTGAAGGGGTGCCCGGCCGTCACATCCCGGGCCATGGTGCTCGATTGGTGCCCGGCAATCACACCACGGTTCATGGTGCTGAAGGGGTGCCCGGCCCTCACACCCTGATTCATGGCATTGAAAGGGTGCCCGGCCCTCACACCCCGGTTCGCAGCACTGTAGGGGTGCCCGGCCCTCAAACCCCATTTCATGGCACTGAAAGGGTTCCCGGCCCTCACACCCCGATTCGTGACATGCTGGAGGGGTGTCAGGCCCTGACACATCCGGGTCATGACACTGAAGGGGTGCCCGGCCCTCACACCCGGGTCATAGTGCTGGAGGGGTGCCCGGCCCTCACACCCCGGGTCATGTCACTGAAGGGGTGCCCAGCTCTCACACTCTGGGTAATGGCACTGAGGTGCCCAGCTCTCCACCTCCAGGTCATAGCACTGGAGGGGTGCCGGCCCTCACACGGGTCACTTGTCACTGAAGGGTGCCAGCCCTCCACACACCCCAGGTCATGGCACTAAAGGGGTGCCCGGCCCTCACACCCCAAGTCATGGTGCTGGAGGGGTGCCCAGCTCTCACACTCTGGGTAATGGCACTGAAGGGGTGCCTGGCCCTCACACCCTGGGTCACGGTGCTGAAGGGGTGTCCGTCACTCACACCCCGTGCCATGGTGCTGGATTGGTGCCCGGCCATCACACCCCATTTCATGGCACTGAAATAGTGCCCGGCACTCACACCCCGGGTCATGTCACTGAAGGGGTGCACGGCGCTCACACCCCGGGTCATGGACCTAAAGGGGTGCCCGGCCCTCACTACCCGGGTCATGGGGTTGAAGCGGTTCCCGGTCCTCACACCACGGGTCATGGAGCTGAAGGGAAGCCCGGCCATCACACACCGATTCATAGCTCTGTAGGGGTGCCCGGCCCCCACACCCCGTTTCATGGCACTAGAGGGCTGCCCGGCCCTCACACCCCGGCTCATGGCACTGAAGGGGGGCCCTGCCCTGACGCCTCGGGTCATGTCACTGAAGGGGTGCCCGGCCCTCACACCCCGGGTCATGGCACTGATGCGGTGCCCGGCCGTCACACCCCTGGCCATGGCACTGAAGGTATGCACGGCCCTCACACCACGGGTCATGGAGCTGAAGGGGTTCCCGGCCCTTACACCCGGGGTCATGGGGCTGAAGGGGTGCCCAGCCATCACACCCCGGGTCATGACACTGAAGGAGTGACCGACCCTCACTCACCGGGTCATGGCACTGAAAGGGTGCCCGGCCCACACACTCAGTGTTATGTCATTGAAGTGGTGCCCGGCCCTCACACCCTGGGTCATGTCACTGAAAGGGTGCCAGGCTCTCACTCCCCGGGTGATAGCACTGAAGGGGTGCCCGGCCCTCATACCCCGGGTCATGGTGCTGGAGGGGTGCTCGGCGCTCACACCCCGATTCATGTCACTGAAATCGAGCCCGGCCCTCACACCCCAGGTCATGGCACTGAAAAGGTGCCCGGCCCTCACACCCCGTGTCATGTCACTGAAGGGGTGCCCGGCCGTCACACCCCAGGTCATGTCACTGAAAGGGTGTCCGGCCCTCACATCCCGGGCCATGGTGCTCGATTGCTGCCCGGCACTCACACCACGGGTCATGGTGCTGAAGGTGTGCCCGGCCCTCACACCCCGATTCATGGCATTGAAAGGGTGCCCGGCCCTCGAACCCCGGTTCACAGCACTGTAGGGGTGCCCGGCCCTCACAACCCATTTCATGGCACTGAAAGGGTGCCCGGCCCTCACACCCCGATTCGTGACACTGAAGGAG
>NW_024718308.1:0-7279 GCF_018991925.1 Homarus americanus | reverse complement strand
CTCCCAGGTACACGTCCGACACTCCTGGATACACCTCTGACACTCCCAGTACACCTCAACACTCCCAGGTACACCTCTGACACCCCAGGTACACTCTTGACACTCCCAGGTACACCTCTGACACTCTCAGGTACACCTTGACACTCCCAGGTACCCACTGACATTCCCTGGTACACCTCTGACACTCGTGCACACTTCTGACACTCCCATGGTACACCTCTGACGCCCCAGGTACACCTCTGACACTCCCAGGTACACCTCTGACACCTCCGAGTTACACCTCTGACACTCCCAGGTACACCTCCGACACTCCCAGGAACATCTCACACCTCCCAGGTACACCTCCGACACTCCCAGGTACACCTCTGACACTCCCAGTTACACTTCTCACACTCCTAGTTACACCTCCGACACTCCCAGGTACAACTCGACACTGCCAGGTAAACCTCCGATACTCCTAGGTACACCTCTCACACTCCCAAGTGCACCCTCTGACACTCCCAGGTACTCCTGTGACACTTCAGGTACATCTCTGACACTCCCAGGTACACCCTCTGAAATTCCCAGGTACACCTCTGACACTCCCAGGTACACCTCTGACACTCCCAAGTACACCTCTGACACTCCCAGGTACACCTCTGACACTCCAGTGCCTTGTCACTCCCATACACCCTTAACACTCAGGTGCACTGCTGACACCCCAGGTACACCGCCGACACTGTCAGTTACACCTAAGACAATGCCAGGTACACCACCACAGCCAGGTACACCTCAGACACTCCCAGGTACACCTCAGACACCTGCTGCACCTCACCTCACAAGTGCACCTCTGACACTCCAGGCACACCGTCTGACACCCAGGTACACCTCAGACACTCCCAGGTACACCGCTGACACTCCCAGATACACCTGACACTCCCAAGTGTACCTCTGACATTCCCAGGCACACCTCCGACACTCCCAGGTACACCTCCTGACACCCCAGGTACACTTCTCACACTCCCAGGCCACCTCCGGACACTTGTGCCACCGCTGACACCCCAGGTACACCTCTTGACACTCCCAGGGACACTTGACACCAGGTACACCTCTGTCACCCCAGGTACATCTCTGACACTCCCAGGTACACCTCTCACACTCCCAAATACACCTCTGACACTCACTGGTACACCTCCAACATTCCCAGGTACACATCCGACACTCCCAGGTAACTTCTACACTCCCAAGTACACCTCTGACACTCCTGTACACCTTTGACACCCCAGGTATACCTCCGACACTCCCAGATACTCCTCCGACACTCCCAGGTACACCTCTTACACTCCCAGTGTACACCACAATCACAGGTACACCTCTGACACTCCCAGGTACACCTCCGACACTCCCAGGTACACCTCTGACACTCTCAGGCCACCCGTGACACTCCCAGGTACATTTCTCACACTCCCAGGTACACCTCCGGACACTCCCAGGCCACCTCTGACACTCCCAGGCCACCTCTGACACTCCCAGGCCACCTCTGACACTCTCAGGTACACCTTGACACTCCCGTACCCACTGACATTCCTGGTACACCTCTGACACTCCCTAGGTACACCTCTGACACTCCCAGGTACACCTCTTCACACTCCCGTACACCCCGACACTCCCAGGTACACCTCTCTGACACTCCCAGGTACACCTCTGACACCCCAAGTACTCCACTGACATTCCCTGGTACACCTCTACACTCCCAGGTACGTCCGACACTCCCAGGTACACCTCTGACACCTCCAGGAACACCTCTGACATTCTCGGGTACACCTGATACTCCCGGTACTCCACTGACACTCCAGGTATTTGTGACACTCCCAGGTACACCTCTGACACTGCCAGGTACACCTCTGACAATCCCAGGTACTCCTGTGACACTCGTACACCTCGAGACCCCCAGGTACACCAATGACACTCCCAGGTACACCTCCGATATTCCAGGTACACCTCCGATATTCCCAGGTACACCTCCGATACTCCCAGGTACACCTCTGAGACTCCCAGTACTCCTGTGACACACCCAGGTACATCTCTGACACCCCAGGTACACCCCTAAAACTCCCAGGTACACTTCTGACACTTCCAGGTACACCCCTGACACTGCCAGGTATACCTCTGACAATCCCAGGTACTCCTGTGACACTCCCAGTTACATCTCTGACACTCCCAGGTACACCTCTGACACTTCTGCAAACCTCTGAAACTCCCAGGTACACCTCTGATACTCCCAGGTACACCTCTGATACCCCAGGTACACCTCTGACACTCCCAGGTACTACTTGACACTCTGTTTCACCTCTGAGAATTCCGGTACACCCCTGACACTTCCAGGTACACCCATGATATTCCGGTACACCTCCGATATTCCCAGGTACAAATTTGAGACTCCTGGGTACTTCACTGACACTCCCGGTATACCTCTGACATTCCCAGGTACGCCTCTGACACTCCCTGTACACCCTGTTATTCCCAGGTACACCTCTGACACTCCCAGGTCCGCCTCCGACACTCGCAGGTACAACTGACACTCACAGGTACACCTCGACACTCCCAGGTACACCTCTGACACTCCTAGGTACACCTCTCTGACACTACCAGGTACACCTCTGACACTCCCAGGTACACCTTGGACACTCCCAGGTACACCTCTGACACCCCAGGTACACCTCTGACAGTCCCAGGTACTCACACTGACATTCCGGGTTCACATCTGACATTCAGAGGTACACACGTCTGACACCCCAGATACACCTCTGACACCTCGTAGGTACATTCCTGACACTCCCAGGTACACCTCTGACACTCCCAGGTACACCTCTGACACTCTGAGGTACACCTCTGACACTCCCAGGTACACCTCCAACACTCCCAGGAACACTTCTCACACTGTACACCTCCGACACTCCCAGTACACCTCTGACACTCCCAGTTACACTTCTCACACTCCTAGTTGCCACCTCCGACACTCCCAGGTACAACTCACACCCCAGGTAAACCTCCGATACTCCTAGGTACACCTCTCACACCCCGAGTACACCTCTGACACTCCCAGGTACCTGTGACACTCTCAGGTACATCTCTGACACTCCCAGGTACACCTCTGAAATCCCAGGTACACCCTGACACCCCGTACACCTCCTGACACCCAGGTACACCTCCGACACTCCCAGGCACACTTACACTCCTAGGTACTCCACTGACACTCCCTGATACACCTCTAACACTCCCAGGTACACTCTCTGACACTCCCAGGTACACCTCTGACACTCCAGGTACACCTCTGACACTCTCAGGTACACTTGACACTCCCGTACTCCACTGACATTCCCAGGTACACCTCTGACACTCTTAGGTACACTTCACACTGGTGGCCACCCTGATGCTCCCAGCACACCTCTGACACTCCCAGGTAAACCTCTGACACTCGGTGTACCACTGACACCTTGGTACGCCTCTGACACTCCCAGGTACACGTCCGACACCCTCAGTACACCTCTGACACTCCCAGGTACACTGCAAACACTCCCAGGGCCACCTCTGACACTCCCAAGAACACCTTAACACTCCCAGGTATACCTCCGACACTCCCAGATACACCTCCGACACCTCCCAGGTACACTTCTTACACTCCCAGGTACACCTCCGACAATCACAGGTACACCTCTGACACTCCCAGGTACACCTCCGACACTCACAGGTACACCCCTGACACTCGGTGCACCTGAGCACACCTCAGGTACACTTTCACACTCCCAGTGCACCTCTGACACTCTCGTACACTCTGACACTCCCAGGTACACCTCTGACACTCCCAGGTACACCTCTGACACATTCAGGTACACCTTTGACACTCCCAGGTACCCACTGACATTCCCTGGTACACCCTGACACTCTCAGGTACACCTCCTGACACCCCAGGCCACCTCTGACACTCCCAGGCACACCTCTGACACTCCCAGGTACACCTCTGACACTCCCAGGTACACCTCTGACACCCAAGGTACACCTCTGACACCCCAGGTACACCTCTGACACTCCCAAGTACTCCACTGACATTCCCTGGTACACCACTGACACTCCCAGGTGCACGTCCGACACTCCCAGGTACACCTCTGACACTCCCAGGTACACCTCTGACACTGCCAAGTACCCACTGACATTCCCTGGTACACCTCTGGACACTCCCAGGTGCACGTCCGACACTCCCAGGTACACCTCTGACACTCCCGGGTACACCTCTGACATTCTCAGGCACCCTTGTTACTCCCATTTACTCCACTGACACTCCCGGGCACATTTGTGACACTCCCAGGTACACCTCTGACACTGCCAGGTACACCTCTGAAAATCCCAGGTACTCCTGTGACACTCCCAGGTACACCTCCGACACTCCCAGGTACACCAATGACACTCCCAGGTACACCTCCGATATTCCCAGGTACACCTGATATTCCCAGGTACGCCTCCGATACTCCCAGGTACACCTGAGACCCCAAGTACTCCTGTGACACACCAGGCACATCTCTGACACCCCAGGTACACCTCTAAAACTCCAGGCACACTTGACACTTCCAGGTACACCCCTGACACTGCCAGGTACCTCTGACAACCCCAGGTACCCTGTACACTCCCAGTTACTCCTGACACTCCCAGGAACACCTCTGACACTCCCAGGTACACCTCTGAAACTCCCGGGTACACCTCCGATACCCCAGGTACACCTCTGTTGCCCCAGGTACACCTCTGACACTCCCAGGTACCTCTGACACTCCCTGTTTCACCTCTGAGACTCCCAGGTATACCTCTGACACTCCCAGGTACACCTCCGGATATTCCCAGGTACACCTCCGATATTCCCAGGTACAAATTTGAGACCCCAGGTACTTCACTGACACTCCCTGGCATACCTCTGACACCCCAGGTACGCCTCTGGACACTCAGGTACACCTTTGTTATTCCCAGGTACACCTCTGACACTCCCGTCCGCCTGACACTGCATGTACAACTTCGACACTCACAGGTACACCTCACACCCCAGGCACACCTCTAACACCTCTAGGTACACCTCTGACACTCCTGGTGCACCTCTGACACCCCAGGTACACCTTGACACTCCCAGGTACACCTCTGACACTCCTGTACACCTCTGACAGTCCCAGGTACTCACTGATATTCCGTGGTTCACCTCTGACACTCCCAGGTACACGTCCGACACTCCCAGATACACCTCTGACACTCCCAGGTACCATCCTCTGACACTCCCAGGTACACACCCTCTGACACTCCCAGGTACACCTCTGACACCTGAGGTACACCTCTGACACTCCCAGGTACACCTCCAACACTCCCGGGAACACTACCTCCCGTACACCTCCGACACTCCCAGGTACACCTCTGACACTCCGTCTGCTACTTCTCACACTTCCTAGTTACACCTCCGGACACTCCCAGGCCAACTCCGACACTCCGCAAACCTCGATACTCCTAGGTACACACTCTCACACTCCCAAGTACACCTCTGACACTCCCAGGTACACCTCTGAAATTCCGGTACACTTGACACTCCCAGATACATCTCTGACACTCCCTAGGTACACCTCTGACACTGCCAGGTACACCTCTGACAATCCAGGTACTCCTGTACACCAGTCACACCTTCCGACACTCCCAGGTCACTCTGTCACCTCCAGGTACACCTCCGATATTCCCAGGTATGCCTCCGATATTCCGTGCCACCGATATTCCCAGGTACACCTCTGACACTCCCAGGTACACCTCTGACATTCTCCAGGTACACCTTGACACTCACAGGTGACTCCTGTGACACCCCCACATCTCTGACACTCCCAGTACACCTCTAAAACTCCCAAGTACACCTCTGACACTCCCAGATACACCTCTGACACTGCCAGGTACACCTCTGACAACCAGGTACTCCTGTGACACTCCCAGGCATACAGAACTCCCAGGTACATTTCTGACACTCCCAGGTACACCTCTGACACTGCCAGGTACACCTCGACAATCCCAGGTACTCCTGTGACACTCTCGTGTACATCTCTGACACTCCCAGGTACACCTTGACACTGCCAGGTACACCTCTGACACTCCCAGTACACCTCTGACAGTCCCAGGTACTCCACCGACTTGCCCCGTGGTTCACCTGACACTCCCAGGTACACGTCCGACATTCTCCAGACACCTTGGACACCCCAGGTACATCTTCGACACTCCCAGGTACACCTCTGACACTCCCAGGTACACCTCTGACACTCTGAGGTACACCTCTGACAATTCAGGTGCCACCTCAGACACTCCCAGGTCAATCGCTGACACTCCTGGGTACACCTCTGACACTCCCAGGTACACTCCCTGACACTCCCAGGTACACCTCTGGACAGTCACAGGTACTCCACTGACAATCCGGGTTCACCTCTGACACTCCCAGGTACATGTCTGACACTCCAGATACACCTCTGACACTCCCAGGTACATCCCTGGACACTCCTGGTGCACCCTCTGACACCCTAGGTACACTTGACACTCTGAGGTACACTCTCTGGACACTCTTGTGTGCACCTCAGACCTCCCAGGTACACTGCTGACACTCCCAGGTACACCTCTGACACTCCCAAGTACACCTCCTTGACACTCCCAGGTGCACCTCCGACACTCCTGGTGTACACCTCCGACACTCCCAGGTACACTTCTACACTCCCACGCACACTCCGACAATCACAGGTGCCACCTCTGACACTCCCAGGTACACCTCCGACACTCCCAGGTCCACCTCTGACACTCCCAGTGTACACCCAGACAATCCCAGGTACACTTCTCACACTCCCAGGTACACCTCTGACACTCCCATGCATACCTCTGGACACACTCCGGTACACTCTAGACACTTCCAGGACACCTCTGACACTCCGGTGTACACCTTGACACTCCCGTACTCACTGACATTCCTGGTACACCTCTGACACTCCCGGGTACACTGCTGACACTGCCAGGTACACCTCTGACACTCCCAGGCATCACTGACCTTCCTTGCACACCTCTGACACTCCCAGGTACACGTCCCACTCCCAAGCACACTCCCGGACACTTCCAGGTACACCTCTCGACACCCCAGGTCACACCTTGACACTCCCAGGTACACTTCTGACACTCCCAGGTACACCTCTGACGCTCCCAGGTACATCCTCTGACACTCCCAAGTACACCTCTGACACTTCCGGTACTCCAC
>NW_024718307.1:0-19913 GCF_018991925.1 Homarus americanus | reverse complement strand
GATACACTCTCCATGAACCAAGGTTTCAAATAAACTTTGTTTGGCAATGGTTCACACAAATCTACAATATTATATTCACACAACATCTGACAAAGTTTTTTAGTACAAGTATTCATCTTAAAATTACTAGTAATTGCATTAGTAAATTTATCAACAGCAGACTTCAGATACCCATCACCACGCCTAATAAGCCTTCGAGTTGAAATGACAGTCAACTCCCTAATTCTGTGTACTGTATTATGCTCGGGACATTTAGCTCCATCCTCATAATCTCTATTCTTGTCGTCTTTGGACAACCAAGCACAATCCTCATTGCTTCATTCTGAATAAGCTCTAATAGCCTAAGATCTTTTCCTGAGTAAGAAGCTAGAACTGGAGCTGAATAATCAATGATACTCCTAACTGTACTCAAGTACGTACATAGATCTTAAAACTGGTATACCAACACCATTTGCTCTATTTGACAAAACTTTCAGAGGTTTTAGCCTCGCTCTACATATATTTTTGACATAAGTAATTTGATCCTTAACATTATTATTTACACCCGCAAACATTCCCAGATATTTGTAACTGGATACTTTTTGCAATTTTATTCCATTTAGCCAAAATTCTCTTCCATTTACTGCCCTTCACTGAGATTTGGTTTTATTTTAATTAATGACCAGTCCCAAGGAGAGACAAAGATACTGCAGCTGATTAATGACCCTAGACATATCTTCCTCATTCTTACATCAGATCAGAATGTCATCAGCATAAATACATACTTGGGACTCGCCCTGAAATTTGTAACTAGCTATTCTGTCCATAAGAATATTAAAAAGCATAGGGCTAAGAACGCCACCTTGTGGGGTACCCAACCCTAGACTTTTTTCTTCCGATTCATGACCTTGAAACCAGACACTCACTTTTCTGTTAGTTAAGTAATCTGTAATCCACATCAATAATTTCCCTTTTATACAAGACTTTCTAAGATCACTTCCTTATTTGCCGTATGAAAGGCACTTTTAAGGTCTACAAACAGTCTGCAGTTGACATTAGCATTACTAGGACATATAATCACACAATGTGTAGTGCTTTTACCCTTTAAAAATCCAAACACATTACTAGACAAGAGACCATCATTGTATACAATATATTTAATATGATCCTCCCCATACTGGCCAGATATTTTGTAAATAATATTGATTATGTGCTAAAGGAATATCCTTCCTTCCTTAGGCTTTAGTAAGCCCCTTTATAATATTTATACTGTATATACTTGTCACACTTGCCACATGCTTCTGGTGTCATTGTACAGGGGTACCTAGTGACAGCAGTTGGATCCCGCTTCCTCTATCAAAGAATAAACAATTGAAATTGAAGTTGAATTAATACCATTCGCTCCATCATTGTAGATAGACAAGATGTAAAGGATATGGGTCTTTGATCACTATCACCCTTAGGCACAGGAACAATGAGTGCCATTTTCCATTTCACTGGCAGTCTTCCATTTTCACATGACAAATTAAAGAGATCTAGAATTGGGTTGTCCTCCTTACTTATAAGATAATTGATAGCATCATAAGTTAGACCATCCCTGCCAGGAGCACTAGACTTCCCTTTCTTTACAGCATTCAGAATTTCCTCCTTAATAAAAGGAACGCAGGTTTCCTCACTTACAGAACTTTGGATATTCACCAACCTTTGCCTCAAAGATCTTGAATTCCTCAAGCAAATCTGGACATTACATTTGAGACACTCATAATTAAATGCATACGCCTACTTATTCATTAGTTCATTATCTTTGGCGTTTGGATTGGGATGAACATTAAATTTCTTCTTGACTCCTCTTACCCTATTCACACCATCCCAAACCTGATTCAAAGATTTTGATTGAGCGATCTCTCTCAAAAAACCACTCCAATACATACTTCTGGCTTTCTGGTTTAACTCTGTTGTACACTCTGCCACTTCAATCAGAGTTTCCCGGTTTTTTCTCATTGCTGAGATCTTTACTCCACTTACTATGACATTTCCTCAGTAACTTATTCCACCCCTTTACAATCTTATCATTATAATACCTCGGTTTAGGGTTTGTGGTATTTCCATACTGTTTTCTTGGCTTATTCAAAATGGAATCAATCACTCCTAACAATCATCATAAAATATGTTTTCATCTTTAATTCCAAGCTTTTTGTACTCTTTATACCACTCGCCGACTTTTGCTACAAATTCACTATGTTGGCCTACTGTTATTGTATACCTTTTCCTATTGTTAACATAAAAATTTGTGTTCAAATGAAGCTTCACTTTAATTGCAAAGTGATCACTCAAAAGCGTATCCACAATATCCAAATTTGCTTGAACATCTAACATATTAAAAAGTATTGCATAATCAAGTCTACCCCCTTTAACATGTGTCGGCTCACCAGCTCCAAGGACCCTAGCATCTTCTATAGAGTCTAAGATATTTTTCAGAACCATTCCATTGTGATTTTGAGAACCTCTACTGCCAAGATTGATGTGCCTAGCGTTCAAATCACCAATTAGTAAACAATCATCAGCAAAAATAATGTCCGGCAGATCATCAATGAATCCGCATGCACATAAGCATTAATAGTGAACAGTGTAGCATCTTGAAGCGTAATACTAACACACAAATACTCGGTACCGTTTATTTTTTGAGCGGAATGAAGTGATGCTGGAATATCATCTTTGATATAAGTCGTCACACCTCTACAATTTAGTCAGATCAGCTGGTAATTCAAAACTTTGATAACCTCTTAGTTGCAATGATATTCCATTTGTCTCAACCTCTTGCAAAGCTATGACATCAATACTACTAGAATGAACATATGCATGAAGATCCGTTAGCCTTTTTTTCAAACTATTAACATTCCAGGAAATTAAGCTGACATTATGATACATTAGAATAAATTTCCCCCCTCATATTCTTCACCGAAATAAGAACATTCTTTTTGACGTCGTTCTTTGTATTTTCCATTTATTCCAAAACAGAGTCAAGAATGTTCGTCAGGTCACCAAGCATTTCCTTGTTTACAACATTCTCTTTAGAAACCGAACCAACTCTATTTCCTAACTCACTATGATTACTATTTTGCTCTAGATTGCTATCCACAATATTTGATTCCATCTCTACTAATGTTTCATTTTCTTTTGAACTATCTTTATTAACAAGAGCAACATCACTATATGGCACAAGATTCACCAAGCATTTCTTGATATCCAATACTGCTTGTTTGAGCTCACCAATCTCCTTACAGCGTTCTACTAGAATGTTAGGGGCTGTAAGGTTATTGTCCCCGTTACCTATGTCCTTCTGTGCTGCTGCATTTCGTGTTTCCATACGCTTTTCCCACACATTTACAGCACTTGGTGTCCCTGCAACATCGCTCCTTACAGCATCACCTTTATCCTCTTCATTAGTGGACTGAGCTCGTGATTGCAATTGCTGAACTTTCGGTTTTTTAGGACACACCCACGAGCTGGCATTGTGAACCCCCCCCCCGCAATTACAGCATTTTGGTGTAATTTTCTTCTTTGCCTTAATTTTATCTCCACATACCTTAGATTCAAGCATTTTTCCACAGAATCTACACCGAAAATCATTATGGCATTTCCACGCCATATGCCCCCACTTGTAACACTTATAACATATTACTGGAGATTCGTTGTAGACAGCAACCCGTTTATATCCCACACATCTCACAAAGACCTTCTCTGGCGCTGGACCTTTGATTAGCGCAATTAGCTGTGGCATAGGTACTAGTTCTCCATCAATTTTAATTACACGTCTCTTGGCCCCAAAAAATCTATCGTCAGCCAACACATCCACGGGGTCGAGGTAAACAGGATAATCAAAAAGAATGATCTTCATACATTTCCCAATGGACTCCACAGGCTTTTCCATCACTACATTCTCAAATCCTTCTGTAGTTAAATATCTAACTGCTGCCTCATCCTTCATAGTTATATAAGGAATATGTTTACCTTCTTTAAAGAGCACTTGATGGCACTTAGCGAGTCTAACTGACCACTTTACCTCATCATGAAAATCCAGGCCATTATTCTTGGGGAAGTAAAGACGTGGCCTCCTTGATGAGTTGCTGCAGTCTACAGCATCAATGGGGTTTAAACTCGTACTGATCATGGTTGAAGAATGACTCACACCATCAATTTTCTTTCTCTTATCCACCAAGAGGGAAATATTATCTTCACTACTTGTACCTTCTCTATTCCTCCTTTTATTCTTCTTTTCGTATTAACAACTTTAAACGGCTCTTGTTCTTCACATTCACTGCTGCTGGACAGCTCCAAATCCGACAACAGTCCTCCTGCAGTACCCTGGGTTACATTGCTGTGTCTGCTGTATCCACCACCCAATTCAGGAATTTAATAAGCGACCTGCTCGCTGAAGCTCTTCCGTCAGCCATAACAGTTCGTGTCCAACCAGGGAGGCGTACGAGAGCGCCCTCACTACACTAGTACAGCTTCACTACACTAGTACATCTTCACTACACTAGTACATCTTCACTACACTAGTACATCTTCACTACACTAGTACATCTTCACTACACTAGTACATCTTCACTACACTAGTACATCTTCACTACACTAGTACATCTTCCCTACAACAATAGTACATCTTCACTACACTATTTCATGTTCACTACAACACTAGTACATCTTCACTACACTAGTACATCTTCACTACAACACTAGTACATCTTCACTAAACTAGTACATCTTCACTACACTAGTACATCTTCACTACACTAGTACATCTTCCCTACAACAATAGTACATCTTCACTACACTATTTCATGTTCACTACAACACTAGTACATCTTCACTACACTAGTACATCTTCACTACAACACTAGTACATCTTCACTACACTATTTCATGTTCACTACAACACTAGTACATCTTCACTACACTAGTACATGTTCACTACACTAGTACATGTTCACTACAACACTAGTACATCTTCACTACACTCGTACATCTTCACTACAACAATAGTACATCTTCACTCACTACACACTACACTAGTACATCTTCACTACACTCGTACATCTTCACTACAACACTAGTACATCTTCACTACACTCGTACATCTTCACTACAACACTAGTACATCTTCACTACAACACTAGTACATCTTCACTACACTCGTACATCTTCACTACAACACTAGTACATCTTCACTACACTAGTACATGTTCACTACACTAGTACATCTTCACTACACTCGTACATCTTCACTACAACACTAGTACATGTTCACTGCACTAGTACATCTTCACTACACTAGTACATCTTCACTACACTCGTACATCTTCACTACAACACTAGTACATGTTCACTACACTAGTACATCTTCACTACACTAGTACATGTTCACTACAACACTAGTACATCTTCACTACACTAGTACATGTTCACTACAACACTAGTACATCTTCACTACACTCGTACATCTTCACTACAACACTAGTACATCTTCACTACACTAGTACATGTTCACTACACTAGTACATCTTCACTACAACACTAGTACATCTTCACTACAACACTAGTACATGTTCACTACACTAGTACATCTTCACTGCACTAGTACATGTTCACTACACTAGTACATCTTCACTACACTCGTACATCTTCACTACACTAGTACATCTTCACTACACTAGTACTTCATGTCCTCAATATTAATTCAAATATTGTAAAATTCCAACCATATTAGTTTAAAACTGAACCAAGTCCGGAATTTTGAAATTGACCTCACCAGACATTACAAAGAAACCAACCATCACCATCATGCGCTTTGCAATTGTTGAAGGTAAGGGTCAAGATGCCTTATTGGTGTTCATACCCAATAATCACCTGGAGTGGCTTAACCCCAGGGTGATCCTTGAATACGACCCCACCATGGACGCTGAGGAGTACCCACCTAAGGCTGTGATTTGGGTCCCTGATCAGTTCATCATCTCTGTTAATTTGGAGATGGTGTCCTCCAGACCACAGACCATAACCCACATGCTACCACCAGCTACACCCTGCCGGGAACCTCACAGGCGCCACGAGGACCACAGGCATGAGGACCACAGCGCCACGAGGAGCAACAGTTCCACAGGCGCCACGAGGAGC
Organism: Homarus americanus; assembly: GCF_018991925.1. Taxonomy (NCBI): domain Eukaryota; kingdom Metazoa; phylum Arthropoda; class Malacostraca; order Decapoda; family Nephropidae; genus Homarus; species Homarus americanus. The sequence continues at coordinate 13,760 of NW_024718307.1, read as the reverse complement.
AACAGTTCCACAGGCGCCACGAGGAGCAGCGGTTCCACAAGCGCCGTGACGAGCGGTTCTATGAAGAGCGGCGGTTCCGCGAAGAGCCGCGATTCCAAGGCCTCTGTCACAACTGCTCAGAGCTACGATGCCGCAGTCGTCAGGCACCGCGGTTCCACGACCATTACTGATACAATTGCTGATCAGTCGCGTCAACCCAAATATAATAAATTGTAAAACATTAATAAAATTTTGTTTTTGTTTAATTGTTTTCTTTGTTCTTTATTACATTTTATGGAACAAGTACTGATTTATTTGATTATATTCACACGAATATTATTTTTTAAATTGTTTTACTTGAAAAAAACAAATTCCAATTAGAGTACAATGATGACTGTGGTGTAGTGAAGAATAATGATAGCATTCCACACGTCTTGGTGGAAACTCTTCAGGTGATCCAAAAATATAAAAGGTTTAAAATATCATAAAATAGAGTATTTTTAATTTCTTAATGCAAATAAAATCTAAATAAAAGATAAAATTAAACAATAAAAAAGGAATTTAAAAGCCAATTTATGTAACTTAGAGAACGCTTCTCTCTCACTCTCTCACCTCTCTAACCTTCTCTCTCTCTCTCACCTTGTCTCTCACCTTCCCTCTCTGTTAACTATTTTTTTGCACTAAATGGAGAAAATTAAATATTTTTTCATATTCAAACATTTATGATTTTTTCTTTTCTTTTCTTGTGAAAACAAATAGACTCTTTCAACTTATTTTGTGCTGCAATGTCAGGTCTGTGATACTGTGTTTTGTACACTCATACTTATTGGAGAATTTTAATTGCTTATGGAGGAGTGTACAACGTCAGGCATGTCATTTAAGAAACAAACAACAACAGGCCCAATACACTGCTTGGGGTCATGTAGAAAATCTTCTATCCACGCTAGGACATTTCCCCGAATTCCGTACCCTTCCAGTTTGATTGTTAGCCTTTCGTGGGGTACACTGTCGAAAGCCTTGGCAAAATCTATGTAAATATTGTCTATATTACCAGCCTGTTCCAGAATATGGGTCCAAATATCCAATACCTTGAGCAATTGTGTTAAGCAGGAGCGCCCCTGCATAAAACCGTGATGGCAATCCTTTACAAGGTTGTTTCGTATTAGATGTTCCATCGCAGCATCTCTGATAATACTCTCAAGTACTTTACATACAGTAGTTATAATCAGGAATTTATAAATACAAATACATATTATATCCTTATAGACCATAATTAAGAGGAATAGGATATCATTATTCACACCTCCTTGAATATTATTAACTCTGGATATAGTAAAGCATAGACAGTGACTGAGATCACCACATTCCAAAATATCCAAACACTTTTCAGAGCTAAATCTTCCTTTAATCTGAGTTAGTCCACCCATGATGCTGTCTGTGTTTAACAAGCCCCAAACATTGACTGTCACATGATTCGCTTCTTGCCACCTTGTTGATGTTGTGACGTTGATAACCTGGTGTTTGGCCGCCACAGTGGAGAGGACCCTGGGTGGTGGATGCTAAGGTCATCTCATCTAAGATCACCTGACCCCAAAAGTCTGTCTTCACCCTCATATTGCCGGTAAACTGGAGGCTAGTAGTTAGGGTGTGTCAATTTTGTCAACATGTTAAAAATCAAATTTGGTAGTCAAAATATTGTGCCTCTTTATGTCTAAACTTGAGATTAGCAAACAAAAATGAATTGAAATAACCCTCACCTACATCAATTATACCTTAAAGTTTCAAATATCAGTATTTCAACAAATTAATGAGACTTGATTAGAATTATTCACTTGATATTAACTAATCTCATGTAAGCATATGGATTATGGAGTATTTTATGGTTCTATAGCTTGTGTACAATATGCATGTCAGAACATGAACATGAACAGGCTCTCCGTGTGGGACAGTTTAATTCTTGTTTTGACTTGTACCAAGCGTGAGGATAAGGCGCCCGGCTCACTCTCCTTCTAGATATCATAGACGGTGGTTTGCTCTCATTGCACTTGCACCTACTCTACCAGACGAATTCTACATTTTAATTATTGTAAGTAGGGCATATTGATTGTCGCAGTTACTTATATCATTGTATAAATCATTATGTTCTAAGAAATTATTATGTTATTTCTGTTACAGCATTTTTGATAAACAAATTGATATTTTTTGAAACAACAATTGAATTATGAAACATTGAAATATTTTTCTATTTGTCATATAGTGTGAAGATGTCAAAATTGAAGACAAGAAGTCAGATGTCAACCCACTTGAGCCTGCTAGTTGGTAAAGGGAAGGAGCTTCCTGTATCAGAACTTCCAACAGTGAGAGACATGCTAAGATTAGGGTTACTCCTTCGAGAAAAAAATGCAAAGGACAGAAGGAACTATACAGATAAAGAACTCATAAATGACATGATAGTCCCTCTTCTGCATCAATGGACAAAAGCTAATGCACTATTCAAACCACCTGTGATTAATCAGTGTCGAACTATTGAGCTAAAACTAACGAAATTATGGCACAAAGCAGTTGAAACATCACTTGGTAAAGGAAACTTGGCCAGGAAAAATGAATTTCTGCACACACTTGATACTCTGTTTGACATTTTGACCTGCAAGTGCTCCATACAATTATGTTCTGAATCCAACTGTTCTCACTCAGGTAAGAGAGAAAATAATTCCCACATTGATTGTGGTTGTCCTCGTGAAAAGAAGATCCCTGTTTTAGAGCTTGAATTTATAAAGGCACAGAGGACAATGGCAGAAGGCCAAGGAAGTATGCAAATGGGTTCAATAGATTATTCAGAAACAAAGAAGCAGATTGCTAATGCCAAGAAGAGAGAACAAATCCGAGAGAGGGAACAAAAGAAGAAAATGAAGAGTGAAGAAGCCATCCAAAGAGAGGAAGAGCTGTGTCAAGATGTTTATCACTTCTTTGATAGTTCTTCTGATGAACAGGAAGCAACATCAGATGATAGTTCCAAAGAGCCATCTGAACCTTTACCAAAGAAAATGAAATACAACACAAGAAATATTTCAAACATTGCTTTAGCTAGTATTCGCCACCATGCTGGACTTCGTGAGGCTGCAGAAATTGCAACTGCCGCTTGGATAGATGCAGGCCTCATCAGCCGAGAGGATGTATCTTTGGTGATAGATCATAATAAAATTAGGAGAGCACAAGAAAAAATAATGAAGGCAATATCTGATCAGCATGAAAAAGATTTAAGCGAGGGAGGGCTCTCCTGTCTTTTGTTTGATGGAAGAATAGATGACACAAAAGTTTTGCTAGAAGTAGAGGGAGTGAACAGAAAGTTTCCAGGTCTCATCAAAGAAGAACACTACTCTGTCTGTTCTGAGCCTGGTGGTCGGTTTTTGTTTCACTTTGCTCCCGAAACTGAAGTAGAAGGGAAGAAACATGCAGAGGTCATTGCTGATCATATTTTATGTTGGGTTCAGGAGAGAGGACTTGGCAGTTCACTGCAGGCTGTTGGTGGAGATTCAACTGCAGTGAACACCGGATGGCAGGGGGGTGTAATGACGCATTTAGAGAAAAAACTAGGAAGAAGACTTGTTTGGATTGTATGTGATTTACATACAGGCGAGCTACCTCTTCGTCATCTCATCCAGGAACTTGATGGTCCTACAAAGAGCAACAACAAGTGGTCAGGTCCCCTTGGCATCATGCTGGATGAAGCAACACAACTAGAAATAAATACAACCTTTCCAAAGGTCGAAGTTGGCCCTCCCCTTCCGGCGTTGTCTGAAGGAGTCATCAAAGATCTCAGCACAGATCAATCCTATGCTTATCGTATTGCCCAAGCAATAAGATCAGGAGAAGTGCCTCAGTCATTGGCTCTCTTGGAGATTGGACCTGTCAGTCACAGCCGTTGGTTAACTACAGCTCTTCGTTTCTGCAGGATTTGGATTTCCAAACACGAATTGAAGGGCAAAGTGCTGAAGAATTTGAGGTTAATTGTTGAATTTATTATTGGAGTTTATCTTCCCCAGTGGTTTAGTGTGAAACTTAATCCTATGTGGGTGGATGGGCCCAATCACCTTTTGTTTCAATTGCAGCTAGTAAGAACACAGAGGAAGGTAGTGAGGGACATCGTGTTACCTGTGGCAAGAAGGTCCGCTTGGTATGCTCGATCAGAAGCAGTTTTGCAAGCAATGCTTTGCAGTCAATGTACCAATCTCCGAACCGAGGCTGTAGAAGTCATTCTAAAGATTAGAGGAACGCTAATAGATGACGACCAGTTGGGAGACTGTTCGTTTCATTCAAGAAAAGTTCCCCCAATAAACGTCAATGCCACCAAATTGTCAGAATTGGTTGACTTGAGTTTGGAAGTCTTAGAGCCACCATTGACAACAAGTCTAACTAGCCAAGAATTGAGAAACCTTAAAGAGACTCCAATGCAGGTGCCGAAGTGGCCTTCCCACACTCAAAGTGTGGAGAGATGTGTGAAAATGGTCACAGAAGCAGCGGGCCATGTTTACAGCCACGAGAGGCGAGAAGGTTACATCAAAGCACAAATAGCAAGCAGACTACTGATGACAAGAAACCAAAGCAAAGAGAGTATGAAGGCATTGGTTACTTTCAAATAGACTACGGATAATAAAATATAATAATTTGAAACTTGAAACAGTAACATGTGTGCAAACGCTGGTTATGTTATAAATTCACAAATATGTACATTTAAAAATCCATTTGATGTAGGTAGGACTTATTATAAAAAAAAATTTATGCCAGAATATTGTTTTGCATGCTTAAAGACTACAATAAATTGCTACCAAATTACTCGATTTTCAATTTAGCCAGTTCACCCCCTAAATTGACACACCCTAATCCACATGCAAGTGGGTCTATGCGCCGTCCCTCCGGGGCCCACTGCTACTCTGAGATCCCCTACTGGTCTAGCCTGGGCCCATGAGTTACCCAGTTACCGTGTGTTGCCACAAGGAGGCACAACAAGAGTCTTGATGGTGAAGCAGCTGTGGATTGGCAGGGAAAGACTTATGCAAGTTGTTTCCCTGTTCGCCACTAGGGCTAGCCAGCGGCGGTAGCTGAAAGCGAGAGGGAGCAAACAGTGCTTGCACCTTAACACTAACATAATGCTACCACACTCGACACATTACACTACCATGTGTGCGTGCACACACACACACACACACACACACACCACGTGATTGGCCGCCTCTCTCTCTCTCTCTCGTAGGTAACTTTCCCCCAGGTGCCTTTGAGACACGCTGTATACCCTCTTTAAGACACGCTGTTTATCCTCTTTGAGTTACGCTGTACAGTGTACAGTATATCCTAAGGTGTAGTAGAGGCACTACTCACCATTACGTCCTAACTTACGGGTATCTGTCAATAGTAATGGTAGTAATGTGAGAAGATTTTCATATGAGATTCCTTCCTTTTGAGAATCTGTTAATATTACGTCATTCATTATCTATCGCCTACGTGGTGTTACAGATAACTTACTTCATTTACAGTGAAGGGTTTAGTTCCCTTCACAAGTGCGTTTACAGAGGCTCATCATATAAACAATCCACAGATCATTGGGCCATTGAGATATTTGTTTTAATATTGATTTAATTTGAATCCACAATATGTTTACAATTGTGAGTTTCCTTCTGTCGAATATCAACAAACACAGGGTTGCCACACTGCACAAAACTTGATGAGCCCTGTAAACGCACTAGTGAAGGGGACAACATTTACATGGGCTTTCCTGATTTGCTATGCTGTCGTGGAATGTTTTTTAATTCATGAAGGAATGTATGTTTATGATGGTTGTCCTGAATTAGCTTGTTGAGAGAACTTACGTGATTTACAATGGGAAGTAAATTCCATATGTTTAGGGTGAACTTTCTTAATATTCAATGAAGCTCAACTTTACCTGAATATCAAAAGTAATTCAGTTTACACTACACTACACTACCTCTATCTCTCACTCTTGTAAATGATATAATTCCTTTAATAAATACATTGCAATAGTTGAGTTACCCGCCTTGGTCCATTATAATGATGAGTGATTGGAAATATTGGTTTGAAATGGAGAATATTATGTCATTCTCTTAAAGTGTTAACAGGTCTTTGGATGTCTCTCAGGATTTACTGACTGAGACACGCTTTTTTCCTGCCATTTTTCGGTACTCGGGAGATATTGTGTATAAGGAACAGGAAATGAAGTGATATTGTTGGTTGACTAAAGATGATATTTGTAAGCGATAGCAAGAACAACCTCAAACGCACAGTGTAACGCTTTGTTAATAAGCTCAAGAGTAGGACGCAGGCTTGTTGGTGACGTGAATAGGCCGGTCAGTGCTGGCTGTATCTAGCTCTCTGGCAGCACGTCCACGGTGTGTTTGTCCGCAGCATAACTTGAGAACGAGAAGAGATACAATATTTATACTTGACACACATATTCAAGACAATCCCATTGGCTGATATGTTTTTAAGGTCGATTGATATGTTGTGTTTCTTGTACATTTAATAGCAGTGATGGACGCAGTGTGTGTGTTCCTGATATATAAATCATTCAAATGTACATGAATTTATATTATGGAGTGTAACTAAAGAGGAATGACCAGGAAATGAGTGGGGATTTTTTTTTTGGGGGGGGGGGGAAATGTGTCAAAAATGCGTAAAAAATGTGTGTAAATCAGAGGAAACGCTTGAAATTGCATCAACAATAAGTGTACAGTAGCTTTAAATTTTTAGGGAACGTTGTAAAAAATGTGTCAAAAATGGCTGTAATTTTAGGTAACTCTTAAATATATGTGAAAATTTTTTGTTATTTTTTATTTTTTTAAGAAATGTGTCAAAAATGCGTCAAATATTTCCTTGTCTATTTTTGTTGTTTATAGGAGAAAGGTTTTAAATCTTTGACTCGTGCCTAAGTTAAAGACTCCCGTTATATTCAAAGATATACAAGTCAACAGCACACAGTCAGATCACAGGTCGAGACAACGGACAAACCTAACCCCGTGGCAATACTTCATTCACCTCTTCCCTTGTTTGTACATAAACCTTTGAAATCGACTATGAAATTCCAGGTGATATTAACTGGAATCACAAGAATACATTACAGATAAAACTGACTTGTTTACGCCTGGTTATACAAGAAGAAATGAAGTTTTATCTTATAATTCAGGTGACTCTACTAAAGGGGGAGGAACGTTGTCTGATTGAGCCTCCCTGACCTGAAGAAGAGGCAGCCTGAAGGAGGTAAAGTCGTCGCGGGAGGGTATAGATACGGGGAGGGAGGGGGTGAGGTAGGGAGTGGTTATCTTCACCGAGGAATCTCTTTGACGTGTAATTCAGTCGTGCTGTATGTAAGTTAGTCCTGGAACATCAAGAACACGTCAATGGTCACCTGGGAAATATTCTGTGCTGCAATAGTCGAAAATCAAAGTATTTTCGAGGGATGAAAAAAAAAACTTGGTTTAAAAATTACTTGAGATTCAGTACACAGGTTATCGTAAGTGCCGAGAGTAGAAATATTGACGTTGTTTATAAAAATAAAATTAATCTGTACGTGATTTTTGTGTTTTCTTATTTGTTTCTTATATATTTTCTTTCTTTATGCCATCGTCTTTTATTAGTAATTCTCTTTCCCCTCTCTTCTTTCCCCTCTTTCTATTTTCTTTTCCAATTACATTTACGTCTTTTCCCTTTATCACTAATCCTCTTTCTTCCTCGTGTGTTTGTCTCTTCCTTTGTCTCTTTCTTTCCTTCTCTCAGTTTTATCCTAATTGCTTGTCCTTTTTACCTCCTCTTTCCTTTGTCAGTGATTCTCTCTCTCTCTCTCTGTCTGTCTGTCTGTTTTCCCTCTTCGCTTTTTTCGTTACTCTCTTTCTCTCTCTCTTGTTTGTTTATCTATTTTTATTTTCTCGTTTCGCTATTTTATATTTTGTATTATATTTCCCTCTCTTTCTTTACTCTTATCTCTCTTTCTCGTTTATCTAATTTTTTCCTTTCTCCATCTTTCCCTCACCTCTACCTTCTTCTCGCATAGTAGTTCCATTAAGTGAGGACACGTGTCATCTTGTTTACCATTCACAGCTGGTGTCCTTAACAAGACTCTCCTCAGCAGCTGTCCTTCAATAGTCAACAAAATCATACCGATCCGCACATCTCCTACAGCCAAACTCGAAACTCTCAGACTTTCACAAAACACAATAGCGATGGACCGTCCGTTGTCCACTTTTGACTGACTCTCTGCTTCTGGACAATATTTTTTTTATGTGAGTAGTTCATTGATCAGCAGTGATGAGTCAGATCACTGTATTCATCAACTCATACCGTAAATGTGATTAAATAAACATAAGTTTCACAAATAACAATTTAGTTTATTCAATACTGTACAATAATCAGTTGTTACCACTAAGTTAAGACAGACCAATATTTTTATAGAGAAAAGAAATGGAAATTTATGACATGAAAATCTAAAGAGGGCGAGTGTAGAAGAGGGAAGTGTATGCGAGAGTGAGGGAATGAATGGACACTTAAGTCTGAGTAACAATGAATGACTCACGACCTTCACCGTATATAAATATCACCACCAAATTATAAAATATTAAGACTAGTGGACGGCAGAGACTCATGGTCGGTGTTGGTGAGCGACGTTTGGCTGTGATAACAGGGCACCTTGTGTGTGTTCCTCCCTGACTTGGCTAGTCACCTCACCACCCTTCTCTTAAGCTCCTCTACGTGTGTGTTGGTGTGGGGATTAGTGGATGTCATCATTTTGACCTGACCTCATGTTTTTAGGTCACCCTGTATATTTAAGCCTCTCTCTGTCCATATAATCCAGTTGCCTCTGAAGATGTCTTGAATAAAGACGAAAGCTAAGGTACTCCGTTGTTTCCATTTTCCCGTGTGACTTTATCAAGATATATATATATATATATATATATATATATATATATATATATATATATATATATATATATATATATATATATATATATATATATTATTTCCTGTAGTAGTTTGAAAGTTCCTGATATTAGTAAAACTATTTCATTCAAAAACCTTGTACGAGCAATAGGTAACTGAGACGGCTATGGTGTTGATGAACGCCGATGAGACTACCTCCCTTGTACTCATTATTATCGGTGGGAAAACTAGGGTAAAGAAATTCATATAGCGTCTAGTCGTCCAGTATTCCAAATGCCTTTCACTTAACTTACGATAATGGCCTCCCTGGGGTCCAAATAGTGACGCGTCCTTACCATGATGGTCAGCCAGCTCTCTCTCATCTCCGTGTAGTCTGGGAGAGGATTGCACTACCTCCGGCCACCTGCTACTTACCAGGAATGGAACGTTTGTCACTGTGTTAATACCAGGGGCAAATCCCGGGACTTGTAATTTGCTACAATTGTTGGGGTTTATGGTCACATTTGCAAATACTGTATTCAGCAGGCGAGGTGCGGACGTTGTTGAGGGGGGCGTGACTCTGTACTGTACTGTACCTTACATGGCCTCCCACAGTGACCTCGACTGGTTACGGTAAGTGGGGAGCAACTCAACGATAGGGAGGCGGCAGTAGAGACCCACAAACACGCCCCGAACACAGTACTGTATAGTCTCCGAGGTGTCAAGGGGATGGTGTTACCGTCTGGCATTATAGATATGATAATCCCGAGGCGCTCTCAGTCCACCTAGCTGTAATTGGGGAAGTGAAGGCGGTTGAGTGCAGTCTTGGCTACAGGGCCTCCTTTACTTTCCGAAGACATGCTATGTAGTGTGCCGTATCCACACTGTCCCTAACTGGCAGCCATGTCTATGGGACTCACTATCACTTTTTCACAATTGAGTAACTACTCGAACACCTTCAGACAATCGCTCTTCTTAGGCAAAGGGTGGTCAGGCAGGAGCCCGACAGCTGCCACAGATCGCTGGACTTTAATAAGAACATAAGAACATAAGAAAGTGGGATACTGCAGGAGGCCGACTGGCCCATACAGGGCAGATCCCTTTCACACCCATCCCAGCACTTCCATGTGCCTATCCAACTTCGTCTTGAAGCTCCCTAGCGTCCCCGATCCTACTATAGCACTCGGTAGCCTATTCCACATATCCACAACTCTATTACCAAACCAGTGCTTGCTTATATCCTTTCTGAATCGGAATTTATCTAATTTAAAGCCATTTGTTCTAGTTATTTCGTTATTACTGAGCTTCAGAACATCTTCCATTTTACCCTTGTTAATCCCACTTACCCACTTGTACACCTCTATCATATCTCCCCTAACTCTACGCCTCTCTAATGAATGTAAGCCTAAGCTTTTCAGTCTTTCTTCATATGGAAGGTTTCTTATATTATGGATCATTTTTGTCATTCTTCTTGTACTTCCAAAGAATCTATGTCCATCTCTATAATAAGGACAATCTCAGAACTGAACCAAGATAATCCATGTGTGGCCTCACTAATGCTAGGTAAAGTTTCAAGATAACGTCAGCAGTTCTGTTACTCACAGACCTAGATATGAACCCAAGAATCCTTGTTTGCCTTGTTGCGAACGCTAATACATTGTTTTCTAGGGTTTCCCAAGTCGTTGGGCACAAGTACACCTAGATCTTTTTCACAAACTTCGAGTTTTCTATTCCGCCATGGTTACCTAGTTTATACTTAACGTTTGTATTCGTCTTCCCAATCTGTAGTACCTGCATTTATCAGTATTAAATTCATTTGCCAGTCTACTGACCACCTATGTAAGCAGGTATCTAGATCTCTTTAGTGCCCCAAGTCACTGTCTGAATTTATCACTCTCCCCATTTTGGTATCATCTGCAAATTTACTAACTCTACTAGTTATGCCTAAATCAAGATCATTAATGAATATACAAAACAGCAGGAGAGGGGCCTCTTGGCTACAGATCCCTGGGGGAACTCCCCGCGCTTTGGACCAAGCACCCCAGTCTGACTTTAATCCATTTTATGCTGACTCTTTGTTTCCCTACCAGTTAACCATGGCCTAATCCATTTTAATACTGATCCACCTATTCCATGTGCTTCTCTACCTTCCTTATCAATCTCTCTCATGAGGGACTCTATCGAATGCTTTACTGAAATCTAAATAAATTATATCATATGACTTATCATTATCTACCGCTTCATATACTTCTGAGAAAAAGCTAAGCAAATTTGTGAGACAAGAACGTCCCTGGGTGAACCCGTGCTGAGAAGAATGAATTAAGTTGAATGTTTCAAGGTGGCTTCTGATTTTCGTAGCAATAATTGACTCTAGCAACTTGCCTATGATTGACGTGAGACTAATGGGACGGTAATTTGATGCAATTGATTTATCACCTTTTTTGAAAATCGGAACTACATTTGCAAGTTTCCAAGCTTCTGGCACTAGGCCCGATTCTAATGACTTATTAAATAAAACTGCTAATGGATTACTCAACTCATCTCTACATTCTTTTAATATTCTAGCATATACCTCGTCTGGACCAGGCGATTTATGAGGCTTCAGTTTGTTAATTCTTTAAGCACATCGTTACTAGTAATATTGATATTCATCAACATATTTTCTATACTGTCGTTATATACCTTATGAACTTCTGGAAACTGTGCTAGGTTTTCATTTGTGAATACGGAGCGAAAATGACTATTTAACGCATACACATTTCTAACTCATCATCAGTCATTTCTCCTGTCGTAGTTTTAAGGGGACCTATTGTATCTCTAACCTTTGATTTATACAGTTGATAAAAAGCTTTGGGTTATTTTTTCGATTCGTTTGCTACCTTGATTTCATAATTTCTCTTTGCTTTCCTAATTTCTGTTTTTACCTGTCTTGTTAGGTTCTGATAGTAACCAAGTAAGTGATTTTCGCCTTTCTTAACTTTTCTATATACTCCTTTCTTTTTCCCTAGAAGATCTAAGAGTCTATTATTCATCCATTTTGGTTGGTTCCGTATCGATCTGAATTTTCTTTTAGGGATGTGTTTATTTTGGGCATTATTGATTGTCGCAATAAATTGTTCATAAGTAGCTGCTAAATTAAATTCGGGGTTATCCCGTCCTAAGTTGACAGTTTCCGGAGGTGTGGGGGGGATTAATCTTTTGACCATAGGGTCATCCCTTAGGTCTCTCCTTAAGCTACCGTAATTAGCCTTCCTAAAATCCGGGATCAAGGCCGAATTTTCCTTCTTCCTGCCATCCCATATCATGTTAAAATATATGGCTTTATGATCACTGTTTCCTAGTTCGTCTCCAATCCCAACATCTTTTACTAGATTTTCATTATTACTGAGAACTAAATCGAGGATATTATTTCCTCTAGTGGGCGAGTTTATGAATTGATATAAAAAACTATCTTGTACTACTTCTAGAAAATCTTCAGATTCATTATCGCTAAGTTGATTTTTCCAATCTATGCCTGAAAAGTTGAAATCGCCTAGAATACATACATTGTTTCTATCAGATGCCTTCTTTATTTCCTCCCATAGCAATTTACCATCGTTCCTACTCAAATTAGGTGGTCTATATATAACACCAATGACTACGGACTCATTGCCCTCACCAATCTCTACCCAAATACTTTCATTGTCGCTATTTGTTTTAATGTTTTAATGTAGCACAAAATGTCCGACACAGCTTACACGAAACAGATGACGATCCAAACATTTTCAGTTCGTAATTCGCTAATCCATGGCCAACTGAGCTATAGCGTGAAGTGCTCTTAAAACTCCACATACCTGCCGCCTCGCATGCTGTAAAACATACAATGCTCCGGAAACGCACCAAATATTTTGTAAACGACTCTAAAGTATTTTAACGAGGGTTTTACATCATCAGTAAACAGAAAGGTATTAAACCTTCAGCAAACATTGTATATGCATACTGCATGAAATATGACCTATAATGTTGTTAACACTGAACAAACTGAAAAAGACTTAAAAGAATAATATTTCTTTTTGCAACCGACCTTTTTACACATCACTTTAGCTCGTGTTGTTATACAATACTGTTGTTAGGGTAATGTTTTAATATTTGCAAGACGAATGTGAATTTGTTGCCATCCTGTATAACTTACTGTACACTCCCATACTTAGTGTACATTATGTAAGAGAAAATAAACAGTTATAAACAGTAAGATAAACAATAAAAGTAAAAGTAAATTGTCCTTTTACAGATAAAGTTTACTGCAACACGAGGCAACTTCACTCAGCTGATCGTACGTGGGTGGACGGTGAGGCGAAGGAGTTCTTCTCTGGCTGGTTCACACGGGGATGATGATTACTGCCTTCCTGTGTATCGTCTGCTCTGCCTCCTCCTTATTTCCACTTTCACGGGTATTGTTTTTTCTTTCTGTTTTCGATTTTGTTGTATTATTTGTATTTTTAACTAAATATTTTCCAGATATTTTGGTTATCTAATACTTTCAAATATGTGAAATTTGGATATATGAGATAGCGCTGAGACAAGGGCGTTAAGGCACGTTTACAGTTGAAAATAATAAAAGTATAAATAATACAAACAAAATCAATTAATATGTTTTTTATTATTTTTAAATATCAGAAATGTTGGGTCAACGCTTCTTGTTGTTCTTTGTCTTTTTCCCAGTGAAGATGTAGTCTCCCCATGGCAGGTACTGGTCCTTTTGTACATGGCAGAAAGTGGTAGTTTCCTTCTTCTTCTTGTTGTTTTGAGGTTTAGTGTGCTTTGTGGTTTGCAGTTTGTTAGATCGGGGGCCCTTCTCCTTCACCTGGCAAGGCTTCACC
>NW_024718306.1:0-11537 GCF_018991925.1 Homarus americanus | reverse complement strand
TTTATTTTGTGTAGTTATTATTATTATTATTATTATTATTAGTGAAGCCAGAACATTACGAACGGGCATTGGAGGTTTTTGGCGGAAGTGAGGTCAAAATAACTAAGGACGGCCAAAGACATCTAGGCGCAGTAATTGGCACTGTGGACTTCAAGACCGAGTACGTAGCGGGAAAGGTGAATGAGTGAGTTAGTGAAATCCAAGCTCTGTCTGAGATTGCTAACTCAGAGCCACATGCGGCCTTTGCTGCATTCACCCATGGAGTCAAGCATCGTTGGAGCTACCTGATGCGTACTATCCCTGATATCGGACCCCTCCTCCACCCTCTGGAAGAAGTTATCAGTGCCAATTTCATTCCTAAATTAGTGAAACACCCTGACTTAACCCCAGCAGAAGGAGCACTTCTAGCACTTCCATCAAGACTGGGAGGGATGGGACTAACAAATCCAGAGGAGATTGCTGCTACTGAACATCAAAATTCACTTAAGCTCACGGCAGCCCTCACGGACCACATAATAGCCCAGAATGCAACAGGGGAAGTGGATACCAGTGAAGTAAATAAGATTCGTAGGTCCATTACGACAGATCGAGAGCACTGCCAAAATGATAAGTTGCAGCAACTGTTGCTGCAGGTACCAGAAAATTTGAAAAAAAAAGTAGCTATAGCACAGGAGGTGGGCGCCTCGAACTGGTTAACTACGTTACCGATAAGGGCAAATGGTTTCAGTCTTAATAAACAAGAATTTACAGATGTCATTGCTCTAAGGTACGGTTGGCCGGTAGAAGGTTTGCCCTCCCAATGCGTGTGTGGCTCTTCCTATGATGGCGATCACGCCATGGTGTGCAAGAAGGGGGCTTCATATGCATGAGGCATGACGAGGTAAGGGACCTCACAGCAAATATGTTAAAGGAAATCTGCCGGGATGTCATGGTAGAACCGACCCTCCTTCCATTGGATGATGAGATCTTCCAACACAGGACTTCAAACACATCTAACGAAGCCCGTGTGGACGTCAGTGCTCGAGGATTCTGGACACGGGGACAGCGAGATTTCTTCGACATCAGGATTTTTGATCCCATGGCCGCATGTCACCGTAACCTAGCTCTCGATGCTGCACATAGGAGGAACGAGAACGACAAGAGAAGGGCATATGGGGAGAGAATTCAAAACGTTGATCAAGGCAGCTTCACTCCTCTAGTGTTCACAACCTCTGGTGGGATGAGACCAAGTGCAAGATGTTTCTACGCCAGACTCGCGGAGTTGATCTCCGAATAGAAGCAGCAGCCCAGAAGTTATGCTACAGCCTGGATGAGATGTCGACTGTCTTTCTCTCTCCTTCGGTCGGCTTTGCTCTGCCTCAGGGGAACGAGAGCTTCTGCCCCAACTCCGACAACTGCTGCAGATATTGACTATGAGGCTACTGTCACTGAATGCCGCATTGATCTGCGGCTCAACTAATTTAACACAGATAGGATAGCTACTTATGTATTAGGATATTTAATATTAAGGTAATTAAATGGTGGCGAAGGTGTGGCTATTTGAGGAGGCCACGGTAAAAAAAAAATAGTAGTATTAGTAGTATTAGTATTAGTAGTAGTAATATTAGTATTAGTAGTATTAGTAGTAGTAGTAGTAATAATAGTATTAGTATTAGTAGATTAGTATTAGTATTTTTAGTATTAGTAGTATTAGTATTAGTATTAGTATTAGTAGTAGTAGTATTAGTATTTGCAGAATTAGTATTAATATTAGCATTAGTAATAGTAGTATTAGTAGTATTAGTATTAGCAGAATTAGTAATAGTATTAGTAATAGAAGTATTAGTATTAGTATTAGTAATAGTAGTATTAGTAGTAGTAGTATTAGTAATAGTAGTATTAGTATTAGTAGTATGAGTATTAGTAGTATTAGTATTAGTAACAGTGTATTAGTATTAGTATTAGTAATAGTAGTATTAGTATTCGTAATAGTAGTATTAGTATTAGTAATAGTAGTATTAGTAGTATTAGTATTAGTAGTATTAGTATTAGTAGTAATAGTATTAGTAGTAGAAGTAGTATTTCATAAATTACTTGGTTTTCATTATTCTACATCTACACACATGCGCACTTACACACACGATCGTATTTTTAAGCACATGCACGCACACAGACGCACTCTGACACACTATACCTATACTCTACACCCACCCCCCAATACCAACCCTCTCCCACATACACTACTACCACCGCAACACGCAGACATTGACCCCTACCTGAACACCTACCTAAAGATCCTCCTACACCAACTTCCCCCACCACACACACTCTCCCCACCACACACACCTCCCCACCACACACACACCCCCCAACACACACACACACACACACACCCCCCACCACACACACACACTCCCAAATTGACACACACACACACACACACCCCTCCCCACACACACACCCCCACACACACCTCCCACCACACACACCTCCCCACCACACACACACCCCCACCACACACACACCTCCACCACACACACACTCCCACCACACACACACCTCCCCACCACACACTCTCCCACACACACACACACCCCCACCACACACACACACCCCCACCACACACACACACTCCCCACCACACACACACACACACACACACACACACACACACACACACACTCTCTCCCACCACACACACACCCCCCTCCCCCACACACACACACTTTCCCCACCACACACACTCTCTCCCCACCACACACACCTCCCCACCACACACACACTTCCCCACCACACACACACCTCCCACCACACACACCTCCCCACCACACACACCTCCCCACCACACACACCTCCCACCACACACACCCCACCACACACACACACACACCTCCCCACCACACACTCTCTCCCACCACACACTCTCCCCACCACACTCTCCCCACCACACACACCTCCCACCACACACACACACACCTCCCCCACACCCCTCCCACCACACACCTCCCCACACACACCCCACCACACACCTCTCCCCACCACACACCTCTCCCCACCACACACACACACCTCCCACCACACACCCCTCCCCACCACACACACTCTCCCCACACACACACACTCTCCCCACCACACACTCTCTCCCCACCACACACACACTCTCCCCACCACACACTTTGTTCCCCATCACTCATCTTCGTTTCAGTCGCCTCTCTCTCTTACTATATACACTATATATATTTCTTCAATAAATAGAATTTATCTTTTACCAGCGCGGCCCTCTAACGAGCCGTGGAGCGCGCCACTACGGCATTCACCTACACCTTCAGCGCCGTGTTTGATGGTGTTTGTCACGGCGCCTTTATACCCCACAGGGAGAGAAAGGATATATATAGTGTTATGGTGCAGCACTTATGTTGTGGTGCTGCAATTATGTTATGGTGCTGCAATTATGTTATGGTGCTGCAATTACGATATGGTGCTGCAATTTACTTATGTTATTGCAATTACGTTATGGTGCTGTAATTTACTTATGTTATTGCAATTACGTTATGGTGCTGTTTACTTATGTTATTGCAATTACGTTATGGTGCTGCAATTATGTTATGGTACTGCAATTTCGTTATGGTGCTGCAATTATGTTATGGTGCTGCAATTACGTTATGGTGCTGCAATTACGTCATGGTGCTGCAATTACGTTATGATGCTGCAATTACGTTATGGTGCTGAAATTACGTTATGGTGCTGCAATTACGTTATGGTACTGCAATTACGTTATGGTGCCGTACCACAAGCAGGGCCAAAATTATGTTATGGTGCTGCAATTACGCGGCAAAAGCAACATGTTATGGGTGCTGCAATTATGTAATGGTGCTGCAATTGTGTTATAAAAGGCAATTATGTTATGGTGCTGCAATTATGTAATGGTGCTGCAATTATGTTATGGTGCTGCAATTATGTAATGGTGCTGCAATTATATATATATGGTGCTGCAATTATGTTATGGTGCTGCAATTACGTTATGGTGCTGCAATTATGTTATGGTGCTGCACTTACAGTATATACTGTATACATTGGAGATAATAGTCCTGCTTTATATGTATACTGTACATTGTATGTACTCGTATACGCAAACAAGCCTCTATCAGACGCCTCTCTACTCAATTCCTACCTAACCAAAATTTATCTAACCCACTCCCTGCCAAACACTGTCCATGTTCTGGGGTAAGAATATGGGGTGTGTGCCTAGAAGCATTATTTCTTACCACACACACACACACACACACACACACACACACACACACACACACACACATATTGTACCTCTCGACAGGGGGAAAGGATTAAGTCTGTTTTGGTAGTGATTCTCGCCTTATTGCAACAGTGAGCAGAGTCGACGAACCAAGTGACAGAACCAGAAATTGGGAAGATGGCCAAGAGAGATGTGGAATATAATTAGAGTAAATGGATGTTGAATGAATAATAGTTAATGAGACCACCTGAAAAATTTATCCCTCCAGCTTAATCTACCCAACATTTAAAATAATTTTAACACTTACCTACTCCTATTTTTACCACAATCCTCTCTCTCTCTCATTCTCTCTCTCTCTCTCTCTCTCCTAGCCATCTTGTCTCTCTGTCTCTCTCTCTCTCTCTCTCTCTCTCTCTCTCTCTCTCGCTCATCCTGTTTACCCAGTCATGAAAGCAGTGGGCAGTCATCCATCACGTTCACTGTGTGTTTATGTACGGTTCACTATCCATCATGAAGCCACAGATACAAAATCTCCATCCTCCATCCTCCTTCTTTCCTGGCACCCGTGTGATGTAGGGAGACTATCCACTGAGAGATAGGGAGACGGATAGTGATAGAGAGACAGAGTGTAAGAGATATAGATAGCTAGATAGAGAGAGATAGATAAATAAACAGATAAAGGAAGGAAAAAAAGAGAGAAAAATATGTTGAAAGGATAGACAGGTAGATAGAGAATGAGAAAGAGAAAGAAATTATACATAGGTAGGGAGATAAAGAAACTCTCTCTCTCTCTCTCTCGTCCATTGTCCACTCTTCCTCCTTTTATTCTAACCATGGTTTAGTGGTCAATGCCTCGCTGACATTTAATTAGTCCTACCTGATCACTGTGTACCGGACCCCCTTCCCCATTCCTCAAGCGCTTGTCCTGGATGCAGGGCCCACACGACATACCTACAGACGTCTTCCTTCTACTACTACTACTTCTACTACTTCTACTACGTCTACTCTTTCTCCTCCGTCAGTGTTTGAATACGAGACAGAGTGTTAGTGGTGTATTGTTTAGTTGCTGTACTTAAGATGGGAATTGGTAAATAGAAACAGATAATAATAATAATAATAATAATAATAATAATAATAATAATAATAATAATAATAATAATAATAATAATAATAATAATAATAATAATAATAATAATAATAATAATAAAATCACACACACACACACACACACACACACACACACACATCACACAGTCATCCATCACCTGCCTCCGACCAATTAATTTATACGACGCGAGATTTGTTTTTACTGCACGTCCAGTCAAGGCGATAATAACACGTGGCATTATCAATATTCTCACAGCAACACATACACAGTGTTCATATATTATCTGAACCAATTTTAAACATAATAACTTGCTGCACTTTATTAGACAGAACACTAGGCACATGTAGAAGTTTACGAAGACAAGAAGAAAAAGTTATGGGTTGTTCCTCAAGTATTATCAAACCTGTTTGTTGCATCTGTAATGTTGTTGGTGTTATTATGTTTTAAGATGGATCAGATAATTCATGGACAGCAGCTTGTATATTCTGTAATTATATTCAAATAATGCTATTGTTTCCGGCGCGATTCGAACCCACTTACCCAAGAGAGGCAAGCCAGGCATTACCACTCTACTACGTATGGCTAAAGGCCATCTTAGTGTGACCTTGAAAGCAGATTTTATTGATTCTTAATACAAAGTATCTCCTGAGGACGTTTGATGAATACCTACACCAGTGATGAATGAAATACCTCCTTTCCTTGTCAAGTGATACACCAAACCTCCAGACAGGTATACATATTGCCGAGAGTTGACCTTGACCTCTGACCTTTAAGCATTGAGGTCATAGCAGTTCCAGAGAGTTGTCATAGTGATTATATGATCCAGTTATGTACGTCTGTGTGTTGTGGAGTTAACCCGCGGTCATACTGTACTTATTTATTTAAACACAATCGGCACCAAGAGCTCTCCTGAGGGTACCCCGGCGGTAATAGTTCCTAAACTCTCTCTCTCTCTCTCATAAGAACATAAAAATGGAGGAAACTGCATCGGGCCTATTGGCCCATACAGGGCAGTCCCATATACACCCAGCCTCTATCGCTCTTATATCCATGCAACCTATGTTTGAAGCTATCCAGCGTATTCGAGTTAATGATGATGTTTGGTAATTTGTTCCACTCATCCACTACTCTATTTCCAAACAAATGTTTACCTATTTCGCGCCTAAATCTAAATTTGTCTAATTTAAAACCATTATTACGAGTTCGCTCCTGGTTGGATAGTTTGAGTACCTTTGTTATGTCCCCTTTGTTTAGCCCTGACTTCCATTTATACACCTCGATCATATCGCCCCTCACTCTACGTCTCTCGAGGGAGTGCAAATTAAGAT
Organism: Homarus americanus; assembly: GCF_018991925.1. Lineage (NCBI taxonomy): Eukaryota > Metazoa > Arthropoda > Malacostraca > Decapoda > Nephropidae > Homarus > Homarus americanus. Next base: position 4,870 of record NW_024718306.1, on the reverse strand, counting down.
GCTTTAACCTGTCTCTGTACTCAAGGTTCCTGATGCCCGGGATTAGTCTTGTCATTTTCCTCTGAATTCTTTCTAGGGACTCTCTCTCTCACCTATTCACCCAGGACGTCACAGTAAATGCCACAGGGCCAATACCAGCTTGCACTAACATTTACGTCTAATCTGCAATGCAATTACGAGATCTGGACTTAATAGTTGTACTCGTCGTCGTTCTGCTGCTAACTACCGCTCGTTCACAGAATTAAAGAGAAAGTGTAACTACGTATTATGATCAACAACGAATGTTAGGGTAGTTTGTACAAGGTAGGTTACTCGCACTTCTTGTGACAGTTGTGTGTGTGTGTGTCAGCCAGTGTTTGGGGGGAAATGGTTTGTTTAGGAGCCTTATATAATGTGTTTTTGTTGTGATGCCACCTACCAGTCATAAATGGAACTATACGATTGTTAGACTGTTTTACCGTGACAGTGATGCCACCTACCAGTCATAAACGGAACTATACGATTGTTAGACTGTTTTACCGTGACAGTGATGCCACCTACCAGTCATAAACGGAACTATAGGCTGATTGTTAGACTGTTTTAATGTGACAGTGATGCCACCACCAGTCATAACAGCAATGGAACTATACGATTGTTAGACTGTTTTACCGTGACAGTGCGATGCCACCTACCAGTCATAAACGAACTATACGATTGTTAGACTGTTTTATCGTGACAGTGATGCCACCTACCAGTCATAAATGGAACTATATTGATTGTTAGATCACGTTTTACAGTGACAGTGATGCCACCTAACAGTCATAAACGGAATCATGATGATTGTTAGACTGTTTACCGTGACAGTGATGCCACCTTACCAGTCATAAACAACGGAACTATACGATTGTTAGACTGTTTTTGCATCGTGACAGTGATGCCACCTACCAGTCATAAACGGAACTATACGATTGTTAGACTGCTTTACCGTGACAGTGATGCCACCTACCAGTCATAAACGGAACTATACGATTGTTAGACTGCTTTACAGTGACAGTGATGCCACCTACCAGTCATAAACGGAACTATACGATTGTTAGACTGTTTTACCGTGACAGTGATGCCACCTACCAGTCATAAATGGAACTATACGATTGTTAGACTGTTTTACCGTGACAGTGATGCCACCTACCAGTCATAAACGGAACTATACGATTGTTAGACTGCTTTACCGTGACAGTGATGCCACCTACCAGTCATAAACGGAACTATACGATTGTTAGACTGCTTTACAGTGACAGTGATGCCACCTACCAGTCATAAACGGAACTATACGATTGTTAGACTGTTTTACCGTGACAGTGATGCCACCTACCAGTCATAAATGGAACTATACGATTGTTAGACTGTTTTACCGTGACAGTGATGCCACCTACCAGTCATAAACGGAACTATACGATTGTTAGACTGTTTTTACCGTGACAGTGATGCCAATTTCATCAGCCATAAAACGGAACTGATACGATTGTTAGATCTGCTTTACCGTGACAGTGATGCCACCCCGTACCAGTCATAAACGGAACTATACGATTGTTAGACTGTTTTGACGTGATAAGATGCCACCTACCAGTCAAGTAAATGGAACTATACGATTGTTAGACTGTTTCTTACCGCATAAGTGATGCCACCACCAGTCATAAATGAACTATATTGATTGTTAGACTGCTTACCGTGACAGTGATGCCACCTTACCAGTCATAAACGGAACTATGATGACTTTAGACTGTTTTACCGTGACAGTGATGCCACCTACCAGTCATAAACGGAACTATACGATTGTTAGACTGTTTTACCGTGACAGTGATGCCATCTACCAGTCATAAACGGAACTATACGACTGTTAGACTGTAGCGATGCTGTCACTTAACAGTTAATAACGGCACAATAAGACAATTAACTGTAACAATGGTGTCACCTAACAGTTAATAACGGCACAATAAGACTATTAACTGTAACGATGGTGTCACCTAACAGTTAATAACACTATAAAACTTGACTGAGACAGGATAAACAAAAATAACACTTACACACCTGACACCTCCCGTACACACACCTGACACCTCTCGTACACACACCTGACACCTCCCGTACGCACACCTGACTCCTCTCGTACACACACCTGACACCTCCCGTACACACACCTGACACCTCCCGTACACACACCTGACACCTTCCGTACACACACCTGACACTCGTGTACAGAGATATATCCCGCCGTTACCTTCCTATACCAGTAAATAAACATATGATGGTTAAGTTGTTAAATGATTGACTTGTTTTCACCTTGGAGATTTGGTTGTGTTTTATTAGGTCGACTGTGTGTGTGTGTGTGTGTGTGTGTGTTTTCTCTCTCTCTCTCTCTCTCTCTCTCTCTCTCTCTCTCTCTCTCTCTCTTTCTCTTTCACTCTCTCTCTCCTCTTCTTTATTTTAATTAAATCACTCTGGCAGCTTATTAATTAAATATTTTAGCTAAAGAGATAGAAAGACAGATAGATAGGGAAATAGATAGACAGAAAGGCAGACAGAAAGGCAGGCACACAGAGAGAGAGAGAGAGAGAGAGAGAGAGAGAGAGAGAATCACCCATACAAAAGGTGTTTCAGACCTACATATAACTCAACGTTCCCGGCCTCGTTAGTGAGGACTAGAGTAATGGATTAGTGTGTTTGTCTAGTAAACAGAGGGAGGGAGGGGCTGACTGGAGGCGATAGTTCCGAGGATGAGGCGTGAATAATTAATAGTTTGTCTGTTTCTTTCTCTATCTCTTTAGCTTTGTCTACATACATACTACATACATACATACATATATACATACATACATACATACATACATACATACATACATACATACATACATACATACTGTACAGCCCTGTAAATGTATTCAATGCCTATTATATCATTTTGTCTAAATCAAATGTAAGTCTGTATATTTTCAGCCACCGGCTGCAACTCTATTAATAAACCGTTTATTATTATTATTATTATTATTATTATTACATAAACAAATTATACCTCACTTGTCGGGAATCGAGCCTTGGATCTGTGCATGTGAACAGGGGTCACTACCATAGCACTACAAGGTCAACAAAAGCAAACCTAGGAGATGTTTTATTGCACACACAGACTGTTCATTCGTCTTATTTTTAAGCAATGGGACTTTCTATCGCTGTTTTTATTATTTTTCCATTTATCACTTTTTAACTTTTCACTGTAGAGATAAATGAACGGGGTTTTATCGGTGGTCAAACAGGTGTGACAACCATTAGCTGTAGGGCGGTGGTGTCTGCCCGCCCGTAGAAAGTCGCCAGGTTTTACAATATACAGATTTACATGCAGGAAAAATATGAGAATTCGTCACAATACATATACTGTATATAGTCTTCTTCTTCTTAAGCGTAGCACAACACAAATGTTAAGCATAATATATAAAATATATATATATTTTTTTTAGTTATAACGTTTTGTTTTAATATTAGTTAGTACATAGGTATATTTCCTTTTGATTTTATCGCAAGTTCAAGTCATTCTTCTCGGTGTGGACTTGGCGAACTTCACAAAATAATCACCATCCATCTCCATTGTCCAAACGCGTTAAATTTGTTTCCCTTAGCAGAAGTACTGGTAAGGTGCCTCGTGTCTTCCATTTTATTTCTTGCCAACATTTTCATTTGGGTTGAGATCTGGTGAGTTTCCAGGCCACTCCAGCACTGGAATATTCTACTCAGGAAGCCAGGCTGTTACGGAGCATCATCAGATTGCAGGTAGTAGGTAGTAGGCAGCTACCAAACAGGGAGGTACTACCGCCTGGGAAGATATTGGAAGCATAATATGTTGTCTAATGGTAGACCCTGCTGCCATATGGCATCACGAAAATTGTGACCAAGTCCCAGGTTGCTGATCTGACTTTCTGCCTCATTTAAACACAATTGCAGGGTCTCAATTGTTCCTCTTACTATTGACAACACAATATACAAATACAGTAATACCCTGATTTACGCAGTCAATTGAACCCACGGAGGTCCGAGTAAAACGGGAAACATGTAAATGGAACAACAGAACATATTTGATTGATTAAAATAGAGACTGGGCCGACCCCCAAACTCCACTTTTTCCTGACACAATACGTACGTTGTGGTAAAAATAACATCTTAATTTTATGATGGTATGCACACACAATTACTAATTAAGAGAAATATCAATAATATTAGGTTTTTTAACACTTACATTAGTAGAAAAGATGGCTGGGCACACGGGGATGGGTGGTTGGTTCGGAGGCAGAGGGCAGATTATTGGCCCTCACCTGTATCACTTGTATCAATTGTATCACTATCCACCACAGAGGCTTTCAGGGCCTCTTTGTCAAACCCCCCAAAGTCCATATAAGACCATATCCTCACTATCACTGACTTGGGCTGGCTGTGGTGGGTGGCAGGTGAAGAACTCGGTAATGTTTTGATGACTGGGCGACCTTGTGCGCACCCTGCCCACGCCGCTTCCTGTGTATATGAGTAGATGTAGATGCACGGCGTAAAGTGGGAATTCCGGTTCTGGCCGGGTACTGCGTAAACGTGGAAACGCGTAAACGGGAACCGCATAAATCGGGGGTATTACTGTATTGTTTCTCACTTGATTCTTTTTCAATTTGTATTTCTTTATGGTTCTTAATTATAAATTATTATTATTATTATTATTATTATTATTATTATTATTATTATTATTATGATTATTATTACTACATTTTCGCCCCCTAGGCCCTGATGTGGGTCAGTAACATGTGTCTGGGTGGGCTAATTCCTATAAAAAAAATAAAAAAAAAAGATTTATGAAAATAGT
>NW_024718305.1:0-7011 GCF_018991925.1 Homarus americanus | reverse complement strand
CGGTCGAATGTACATACCTGGAGCTGGCGGATGTCCGCCCCACAAGGGGTCACAGCTCGAGGTTGAAGAAGCCACCAGTCCACAAAACTGTGAGGGCAATTTTTTTTCAGATTGAGAATTGTAAACTCTTGGAACATTCTGCCGGAGAGCGTTGTGACAGCACTGAGTGTGAGCTCATTCAAGACCAGACTTGACCAACACTGGAGTAGATTCCAATATATTCAGGAGCCAGTACATGCCCAGTATCTGCCAACAGTGTGTATTAAAGACGTTGTACAGTAATTAATTGTTAAATATGTTTGGCTAACGAGCCGATCAGTGGCGAAGAGGATTAAGGTAAACACACAAAAATGCCCCAGGTTCATGTTTACCATCCCTTTCAAGAGTCTGAATGTCTCTATAAGATCTACCATAATGTGTCTTGTCTAAATCTTTATACTTTTATCCTCTTCGCCACTGATCGGTTCATTAGCCAAACATATTTAAACAATTAATTACTGTACACACAAGGGGCACAGATTCAGATACATTCTGGAGCCAGTGCATGCCCATTGCCCTGTACTTGCCAACACTGCATAACAGTGGTGTGACTGACCACCCAGGTGGCTAATAGACCGGTCAGTGATGAAAAGGATACTGTATTCGATAAAGTAAATTCTGTAGAAGACATGCGGCCAAAATCATGGACTGTACAAGGTCGAACAAAAAGTTGTTACTTACTTTATCCTCTTTGCCTGGACAGTCGGTCATGACTCTTTTATGCACTGTTGGCGAGTGCCAGGCATGCACTGGCTCCAGAATGTGTCGATACACCAATGTTGGTCAAGTCTGAGGATCACCTAAAGAATATCCACCCCAGCTTATTTCACCTTAAGATTATCCACCCCAGCTTATTTCACCTTAAGATTATCCACCCTTTAGCTAGCCTAACCTCATCCCACAGATAGTGTTAGGGTGGTTAATCTAAAGGTTGTGCTATCACAACACTCTCTAGCAGATTATGCCAAAAGTTCACAACTCGCTCGAAAAATGTTTGCTCTGACAATTTTCCGAACATACAGACTCTTCAACCTGACGCTGTGACCCCTTGTGGGGTGGGCATCAACCAGCTCCAGGTATGAATACTCTAATGAGTACAGTACTGCCCTCTGAGGTGTTTATAGACTTTTATTAGTCATCACTTGCCCACCTATAAGTTTGGCAACAACAGGCATTCTGATCCTTCTAATGTCTTTAAGACATTTTCAACCAACTGACAGTCTCTTAGCACATACAGTATCAGAAACCAGAAGGGGTGACGGTACTCCAAAGAGGGGAGCACCTCACTTCTGAAAAGAATTATGAGGGATGGACTGTGTGAAAAGGACCTGGGTGTGCATGTTGACAATGAAGCTTTCAGGCCATTGTGAAAAGGTAAATCAAATAACTAAGCTAGTAGGTCTTATAAGATTGGTGTTCACATACTCAGATGATCCGTCCCTCATAACATTTCATAGGTGAGGTGTTTCCCCATTTGGAGGATGTTACTGGACCTTACTGGCCAAGTCCAGTACTGCACAGTAATTATATACTGTACTGGACAAAAGGATGTTCATTATTGGCAATATATATACAGTATAGTCTGCATTTACGCGGATTTGGTTTACACGTTTGGTCATTTACGCAGCACCTTGCCAGAATGAAAATTTTTAATTACGCGGGTCTTTGCATCATTTATGCGGTGAGAGGTCTAGACGCGCCGCGCCAATTATGATTCACGCGGTCCATTCTTGACCATACGCGGGAAGAGGCGCGGGGAGGGTGTGCAGTATGTCATATGACGTATCGGACTGTGATTGGGTCACGCATCCTTACCGCCCTCCGCCGCTAGCTGTGATTGGTCTAATGTAATATGACGTGCCCAGCCACGGGAAGGTAGAAGCCACTGACCTAGCCGGGCCAGTTTCATTGTTCACAGTCTCCTTGAATTACCTGGACCAAACCGCCCCAAGCCCAAGAAGATACGACGCGCCCTAAGTTACGAAGTAAATTACAAAATCGTCCAGGACTTAGAAAAGGGAACCCGACAAGTTGATCTCGCTCGCCAGCATGGAGTTAACGAATCTACGATTCGTACAATCAAGAAGGATGCCGCCAAAATAAAAGAGCACATGAACATCACAAAGTCTGCAGGTGCTTCAATGGCGAAGTGTTGTCAGAATAAGGTGCTGCTCAAGACTGAGAATTTACTGGTGAGCTACTTGATTCGTCAGGCAAGACGTCACATGGCGGTTGACACGTGGATAGTGTAGGACTACGCCCGTGAATTTTACGAATCAGTGGGGCGCAAGATGGGAATTGCAGAGCCCAAACCCTTCACTGCTTCCTCTGGGTGGCTGCAAGGGTTTAAGAAACGTAACAAGATAACCAACATTAACATTGTTGGTGAAGGAGCCAGTGCTGACCGTGCTGCCGCCATGGATTTTCCTCCATTCTTACGTGACATTATGGAGGAAGGACAGTACACCGACAACCAGGTGTTCAACATGGATGAATCCGGTCTGTTTTGGAAAAAATTACCTTCCAAGACCTTCATTGTCAAGTCTGCCAGCAAGTGTCGGGGCCGGAAGTTGCAGAAGAAGCGCATCACCGTCCTGTTTACCACCAATGCCTCTGGCACCTGTAAGCTCAAGTTGTTGGTGATCCACACAGCCCGCAAGCCGCACGCTTGATAAAGAACATGGGACATGACTAAGCCAAATGTCCACTGGCTAAATCCGCACGTAAGGGCGCGGATGTTCAATGCAGGTCTCGTCCCTCTTCCTGGTTTGACGACTGTTTTGCCTCGACGTTAAGAAATTCAGAGCAACAGAATGTCTCATTCAACATTTGTTGCTCCTTGACAACGACTCAGGACATTCTGCCCTACTGGATCGCCACCCCAGTGTAAAGTGGTCTTCTTCCTCCTGACTATGTCATTAATCCAGCCCATGGACCAGGAGTTGATATGCAACGCAGGCTGCATTCTCCTAAAGAAGTTTAAGCCCTGAACGCATCACACAAACACCAAGGATGTGTGAGTTGCAGAACCTTCTGAGTGGCACAGATAGCGGCAGAGCGCAGGACGAGGATCCAGAAGAAGAGCTGGATGGAGCATGAAGCAAGTAGTTAAAAGAAGCTGGAATAGTTTAACATCAAGAAAGTTGTTGATTTCTTGGTGAGGCATGGGGGCAGCTGTCTGTGGCAATGATTCGTATGCATGTTGCAGAGGATCCTGTGCTGGGAGGCAGAGTCACCTGTGGCTGAGAGGCTCAGTCTGTTGCAGTGGCAGTGGATCTTTGCAAGAGAAGCTGCAGAGTGTTAAGAGCTGCAGGTCTTCTCCTAGACCACCAACTACGACATCATGGAGGTAATCAGGGATCCTGAGGATTGGCCAACGTATATGCTGGAAGACGCATGACGCCAGGAGGCAGGTGGCGGTTGCAGCACGAGAACAGAAGTTAACACATGGTGGATGTGGAAGGATGCCATTGAGTTTGGCTTAGAAACTCAAGCTCATCCTTTCCAAAAGACCCTGTCAATCACCTATATGAAGTCTCCAATAATCATCTAGACCAAACTATGGAGCCAAGAAATCAAGATGTACCACCACATCAACGCTTGTCGTCAGCGAATATCACCGACTTTTTTCGCTTCGCAACTCCACAACAACACAGCCCAAGTCAGCGCTTATAGTGACAGTGATGGTGACTTTTGAGGGGGTTTGTCAGGAGGCCCGACATCTGTGGTGGATAGTGATGTAGGTGACCACCTGAGGGCCACCAATCTGCCCTCTGCTCCTCGAACCAGCCCCATCCCCGCATGCCAACTCACATCTCTCTTTCTACTAACGTAAGTATAAACCTGATTTTTTCTTTACCCGGTCTTACATATTATTCTCTTTGAGAGCTTTCTTTCTATATTATGTGTGCATACCATCATGTGCCTATGTACGGCTTTTTTACTACAACGACGACAGTTGGAAAAAGTTGAGTTTGGGGGTCGTTCAGTTCTATTTCAATTATCCTAATGCATTCTGTTATTTCGCCATTACGCTGCTTCGTTTTATGCGGACCTCTGTCGGGTATTGACCGCGGTAAATGGAGACTACACTGTATATTTTTTACAGGAATAGCCCACCGGGCACAGGTCATCGACCCACAACAGGGCCTAGGGAAAAAATAAGAGTAAAAAGGAATTAAAATAGAAAAGAAAAAGATTACTGTATATTATTCTCCACCACAAAGATACTGGAAAACCAGCTTTTTAAGTGAGTATGGAAACACAGAAGAATGCAGAGCATTCCACTGTTTGGCTGTGTGAGGAAGAAGTACATACTATAATGGGTTATTCTAGTGTGACCAACATCCAGAGAAAAGGTGGGCACGAGGCAAGATGAGTGTTACGAGCCCACGGCCTTACCGGGTACACAGGATGCCAACCACCTAACATTGCCCATTAAAGTACCTGTAAAAGAGAGAGTGAAGCAACATTCCAGTGAAGGGGAAGGAGAAGAGTCAACTAAAGGAAGAGAGTTAATAAAATGAATGAACCCTTATAAACTTGAAGCAACTGCTCAGAGTGAAATAGTTGGCATCTGTACAGCATTCTCAGCTTTTGGGAGGCAGCTTTAGCAGTGTTGTGGATGTGGCTTCCATGACATATTAAAGGAAATGGTGAGGCCAAGTATATCTATTTTTTAATTTGGCAGAATGATTGCATTCTGAAATGTGATTGGTGGAGATCATCTGATTTGGAGTGTAATGGTAAATTGTTTTATTCCTATTGAATTTATCAAAATTTCTACCTTCCCATTTGTAGATGTGCACAGATCTGCATTGATAGATGAAATATCAGCTCTAGAAACAGACCTAGTTTGAGAATTAGGTGTTAATTTACTAATGAAGAACCAGGAGATATTTAAGTTTCGACGACAATGAGTAGTGAAGTTGGAGAGAGAACGGGCAGAGAGGTAGTGAGTGGAGGTGCCAGGCGGTTGTTGACAAGGTGAGGATGCTGGAATGTGATTACTGTATCTGTTGATAAGAACGCTGCCCGTGACTGGTGGTCCCTCTGCTAGGAGGGTCAGAACACGCTTTTGAGCTGTACAGGAACACCACTACTCCCCTAAGACTCGAAAAATACATGTCTGTTTACGAACATTAGCGATACTGCATAAGAGATCCCACCAGTGTATTATAGTGTCTTCATTATGTGAGGGAATGCTTAATATCCCACTGTAGTTGTATTATTGTTAAGTTCATTATGTTAAGGAATGTTTTATCAAATGCTGGGTACTACATTGTAATAATTGTCTTTGACAGGTTTTGACCAAATTATGTTTCATGTCCAAATATTGGCCTCAGATCTGTGATCGCATAATTGCCTTTAAGGGCGATTACAAGAGGGAAGGAAAATGTGAAGAAGAGTGAAGAGTAGAATCATCAGCATAAGAATGGATAGAATTAGTCGGTGTGAAGTAAATCATTGATAAAAAGAAGGAAGAGAGTAGGTGAAAGAACAGAACCTCTGAACACCACTATTGGTAGAGTGAGAAAGAGATCGATCCATCGGCTACCAACTGCCATGGATCGGTTCTCAAGGGAGCTAGAAATTAGAGAACAAAGTTGGGGAGAGAAACCATAAGAAGGAAAGTTTAGAAAGCAAAGATTGCATACCCTGTCAAATGCTTTGGAGATGTCGAGGTATGACAAAGTTTCCATAATACAGGAAGTACAAAATTTTTATACTGCATTTTCATAACAGTGCAGCTGAGAAAGGTTATCACTTTATACTTTACGATATAAAAAATATCAAACTGCCTTGTACATGTACTATCGTGCACAAAGTTGTGTCCACTACCCAGCCACAGGAGGTTTCAATAGCCTTGAGTCTGAAGTTTCAAACAGCTGGGGAAATGCTATGGTCAGCCAACAGATGTCGCCCACTGTAGTGTGTGTGTGGGGGGAATAGGACGAGGTGGGGGCTGGATGAGAGGCAGGATTATTTATTATTTTTACCACCATAATTCGTTGCCTTTAACGTATTTGTTTACAGTTTTTCTTTATTTAATTCATGGAACAGGTGCAGTGCTCTGGGGCTTATTGTCACTAGGTCACAATGATACTTTAAATAATGGAATATATTAAGGATAAAAGTGAAATATGCAAGGATCAGGTGAAGGGCCTTGGTCAGCTAGTTTTACTCAGAGACCACTACAATTTTGTTGTTATTCCAAAAAGAGATTATGGTAATATTTATTTATATTTCCATCCTTGCTTAATAAATATTTGTGATAATATACTATTATATAATTATATACTTATGTTAAAAGAGTGGAGTGAAAAAAGTTATCAGTATTGAAAATAGTATTCAGATTTAATCTAGTTTCAGTGTTTAAACACCCCACCACAATATGCAAGCTTCATATATTTTGGAGTGTGCTCAGTTACTGCTAATATTGTGTGCTGAACATCATGAGCATTTCAATGATGGTAGCAATTGTAACTATATAATTATATTGTGTTACAAGACAACATATTCCACGACGTGTCATACAGATCATTGTATACCACACCCACACATAATTTGTGGCTTAAGTTACTTTGTTATGAATTTTCATGATATAGCTTAAGACATCATATGACATGGATTTAAGATAACACTCTAGGTGAGTTAATATATTAATTGTATTTACAAACAATACTAAAATCCTAACAATACACCAATACACATATCTTAGTATTTGGTCCAGCCACCCGTTGCATTCAGGACTTCATCAAGGCGATTGGGATGGAGTCGCACCAGCTTCAGGCACACCCCTGGTCGTGAACGATTCCCACACGTCAGAAGCTTTTGCCCCTATTGCTGCACAGGTTCGCTGCTCCCCAATTTTCCAATCACTTTTCATCATGGCCCCGATATGTTCAATCGGATTAATATCACATCCTAGCGCTGAGCGATGACCTCAATTTCAGGTGATCCTGGAGGTAG
>NW_024718304.1:0-37936 GCF_018991925.1 Homarus americanus | reverse complement strand
CATGATTTATAACAACCACGACCATGATTATAACAACCACGATATGATTATAACAACCACGACCAGGATTATAACAACCACGACTATGATTATAACAACCACGACCATCATTATAACACCCACGACCATGATTATAACAACCACGACCATGAATATAACAACCAAGACCATGATCATAACAACCACGACCATGATTAAAACAACCACGACCATGATTATAACAACCACGACTATGATTATAACAACCACTACTATGATTATAACAACCATTACCATGATTATAACAACCACGACTATGATTATAACAACTACGACCATGATTATAACAACCACGACTATGATTATAACAACCACTACTATGATTGTAACACCCACGACCATGATTATAACAACCACGACCATGAATATAACAACCACGACCATGATTATAACCACGACCGTGATTATAACAACCACGACCATGATTATATCCACCACGACCATGATTATAACAACCCACGACTATGATTATAACAACCACGACTATGATCATAACAACCACGACCATGATTATAAAACCTACGACTATGATCATATCAACCACGATCATGATTATAGCAACCACGACCATGATTATAACCACGACCATGATTTTAGCAACCACGACCAGGATTATAACACCCACGACCATGATTATAACAACCACGACCATGAATATAACAACCACGACCATGATTATAACAACCACGACTATGATTATAACAACCACAACTATGATTATAACAACCACGACCATGATTATAACACCCACGACCATGATTATAACAACCAAGACCATGAATATAACAACCACGACCATGATTATCACGACCATGATTATAAAAACCACGACAATGATTATAACAACCACGACAATGATTATAACAACCACGACCATGATTATAACAACCACGACCATAATTTTAACAACCACGACCATAATTACAACAACCACGACTATGATTATAACAACCACGACTATGATTATAACAACCACGACCAGGATTATAACAACCACGACTATGATTATAACAACCACGACCTTCATTATAACACCCACGACCATGATTATAACAACCACGACCATGAATATAACAACCACGACCATGATTATAACAACCACGACCATGATTAAAACAACCACGACCATGATTATAACAACCACGACTATGATTATAACAACCACTACTCTGATTATAACAACCATGACCATGATTATAACAACCACGACTGGGATCATAACAACCACGACCATGATTATAACAACCACGACTATGATTATAACAACCACTACTATGATTATAACACCCACGACCATGATTATAACAACCACGACCATGATTATAACAACCACGACCATGATTATAACAACCACGACTGTGATTATGACACCTATGTTACGAACCCCTCCGCCAAATGTCATGATCTACCTTCCCAGCACTACGAACCACGCCATCTATTGTCCTGATCTACCTACCCAGCACCACGAGCAACGCCATCTAGGGACGAGACATGAGTATGACTCGTCTTAGTTACCACTCCGGGGTTTCCCTTCTCCATATCCTGGTTGTTGCGTCACTTCCTCCAAGTCTTCTTTGTCAGCTCGAATTCGAGGAGAGAGCAGTTCACTCTGGGAAGTGACCACAGGACCACCTATCCTGGAAACCTACGGCACAGTGACTACCTACCGTCTTCTACAATACTCAGCCTTACTCGTCAGCCATCTCAGCTCCGCACTTAAGTATTTGTAATCGTATATTGCCTCCCCCACGTCCACTTGCTTCAAATTATTGTATGTTGTATAAATATGTATATACTGTTAATGTTTAGGTTAAGTATGGTTAAGGGTAAATTATAGAACGCTGAATATTTTGTTTAGGAATTTATGGTACTTTATTATACAAAACAAAAACTCGCATCCTTTGTCTACCCTTTTTTAGTCCGATTGTCCTTGTTTTTTTATTGTTGTTGCCTGTTGAGATCTGGGTAGACTTTTAACTATATTCTAAATCCCCCAACTCGTAACAAATGGCGACCGTGACAGGACTCGACCTTAAGTACCATATTCCTTCCTCCATTGTAACTCCTTGTTAATTATTCCTCCCAGTCACTTCTGTTCACAATTGCTTTACGGTGGTTTAAAGTTTCCTTCATATGTGTGTGCATATATTGGTATTATCGTACAGTAAGAGTGACAGACGTAGGGTATTAGGTTCCAAGTGTCATAAGGCTTACCTGTTATTACACGTGGCAGTCGTGTAGTAAGTATTATCGAGTGTAGGGAAGAATCCGGATCTGTTTAATGCCGTACCCTCACTCCAGAGTAGGCTGTTCCATAGTCACTAGTTTAGGGTGAAGTGATATCTTGGTACGCCCCGCTCTACCAGGACCCCATAATTATAAAGCCTCCATTATTGTTCTTCTCATTATCTCATTCGGGGTCAATCCTCTTTCAAGTATCTAAGGGTTGTTAATCCGGATCTTTATATTAATGCCGTAATACGCCCTTCCTCTTTCAAGTATCTCAAGGTTGTTAATCCGGATCTTTATATAAAATGCCGTAATACGCCCTTCCTCTTTCAAGTATCTCAGGGTTGTTAATCCGGATCTTTATATAAATGCCGTAATACGCCCTTCCTCTTTCAAGTATCTCAGGGTTGTTAATCCGGATCTTTATATAAATGCCGTAATACGCCCTTCCTCTTTCAAGTATCTCAGGGTTGTTAATCCGGATCTTTATATTAATGCCGTAATACGCCCTTCCGCTTTCAAGTCTCTTATCCTTATCTAAGGATATTCTCAGAAGAACAATATTTAGAAGTGTAATTTCCCTAGGTATAACTTGGTAGTCCTGGAGGAGTGGAAGAGCAAGATACCATTTCACATCATGAAGCATGTGGAGGATCGTGGAGAGTTTAATTTAGGACGTGCGGCTGAGCTGGCTGATGAGTACGCCTTGCTGGTGGAGTCACTGTGCCGTAGGGAACGTGGTACTTTCCGGCATGTTAGGTCCTCCTCTGATGATAACCTTGGGGACGTGAGTGGTAGGTCGAAAGGTCCCACACCTACCCCCCCCATGATGCAACCAAGTTTACTTGTTCTTTCTGTAAAAACCCAGGCCATACGATCCAGACTTGTAAACACCCAAAGTGTCGAATTGCTAAAAGTAGTTCCCTGGATCCCAAATCCAAACCAATAGCAAACACCAATGTGGAAAGGCCCCATCAGGATCTCTTCTCTTCATTCACCTATGAGGGAAAAATTTCAATCATAGAGGGGTCTCGTTCTTTCCCTATTCGTATACTACGTGATACGGGCGCAGCACAATCTATCCTCCTGTTTAACGTCATTCCTGATATATCTACCGCATTTACTAATGAGTGTTCTAATTTCAGATCTCTCATCCCATTCTTCCTATCCCTTAGCTAAAGTGCACCTCCAATGTCCCTTGATTACTGGGGAAGTGCAAATAGCCATTAGGAAAGATCCAATGCCTGTGAGCGGCATTCATTTATTATTGGGTAATGACTTGGTAGGAGATCTAGTGGTTCCCAACATAAAGACAGTCGACTCTCCCTTACCTGTCAACTCCACCACTGACCTTGAAGAAACTATTCCTCATCTTTTCCCATCTTGTGCTGTCACCCGGTCACAGAGTGTGCGAAATGGGCCCTCTTCATCTGAAACCACCTCCAATATCTTACTACCCACAGAAGATCTGTACAATAAGACCATTAGTAAGGATGAGCTCATTACAGTTCAACAATCTGATCCATGTTTGTTCAAACAGGTGATGAAAGACCTCAGTGTGGACCATTGTACATCTTCGGCTTACCACCCACCGTCCCAAGGTTGCTTGGAACGGTTCCATCAAAACTTTCAAATCAATGCTAATAAACTATCTCCTCTCAACTATATAGTCCATACTCCTGATCGCAAAAAAGATTCACAACTTGTTCACATTAATCTCATGAAACTTTACCATTCCAGGCAGTCAGAGGAAGACATCCCGGAGGCTATAAGCCTACCTGTATGGCATACGGTTTTGTCAGGGCCGGAGCCGGAGACAGATGACATGGACCTATTGGAGAATTTAGACTTCCCTCTACCTAAAGAAAACCCTGCTAACAGTCACATACTCAACAACTTGGATGAGTATTTTTCTGTTCTGAATCCATCTCGAGCAAAAGATCTCACTAAGTTATTATCAACATTTCCTAAAGTCACATCAGACCTCCCAGGGTTTTGCAATATACTTAAACATGATATTAAGCTAATCTCAGATGATGTACAACCCATTAGGCATTCAGCATATCGACTAAATCCACAAAAAAAGAGATTATGAAAAAGGAGGTAGATTTTTTGTTAAAACATAACTTAGCTGAGCCTAGTACCTCCCCCTGGGCTTCACCTTGCCTTCTCATTCCAAAACCCGATGGCACTTTTCGTTTCTGTACCGATTATCGTAAAGTGAACCAGGTCACTGTCTCAGACTCCTACCCTTTACCTTTGATTGAAGATATAATAGACAGCATAGGCTGTGCAAAATTTATATCTACCGTGGACCTGTTGAAAGGATATTATCAAGTGGGACTCACGGATAGGGCAAAAATAATCTCGGCATTTATAACTCCATTTGGTCTTTTTCAATATTTGGTTATGGCGTTTGGCTTTTCTAATGCTCCGGCCACATTCCAGAGGGCCATCAACTTCCTAATTCAGGACCTAGGTGGGACGTTCGCCTACCTGGATGACGTGGTGGTGGTGTCGGACAGCTGGGACGAACATCTGGTGCGTTTGGAGATACTGTTTGCACGACTGCAAGAGACTGGATTCACCATAAACCTGGCTAAATCTGCTTTTGGTCGGGCCTCAGTGACTTACCTGGGACATATCGTTGGGCATGGTATGGTGAGACCCAAGGACGCAAACGTTAGAGCCATCTTGTCCTTCCCCACTCCAATGACGAGGAAGGAACTCATGCGCTTCCTGGGGATGTGCGGCTACTACCGTCGGTTCTGCAGTAACTTCTCCAGCGTGGCCGGACCCCTCACAGACCTTACCAGTTCTGCAGTCCCTTACATCTGGAACCAGAGGTGCGACCAGTCTTTCCACTGCCTCAAAGCCTTCCTTGCCTCCAAGCCTGTAGTCCACCCCCCTGACTACACCTTGCCCTTCCATCTGCAAATCGACGCTAGCGGTGTCGGAGTGGGGGCTGTGCTCCTACAACCCGACCCAACCACTGATGTCCTTCACCCTGTGGCATACTACTCCGCCAAGTTGAAAAAACATCAGACCAACTACTCGACCATAGAGAAGGAGGCCCTGGCTCTGGTGTTGGCAATAAAGAAGTTTGAATGTTACCTCCAGTCTTGCCCACAAACAACCCTAGTCTTCACCGACCATAACCCACTCACGTTCATCCAAACCAACAAGACCTCCAACCAGCGAATCCTCCGCTGGGCTCTCCTCACCCAGCCCTATAATCTACAAGTCCGGCACATAAAGGGGGTGGACAACCTGATTGCGGACTCCTTATCCCGAGCTCCAGTGGAAATGCAGCAGCTACTCTCCAGGCGCACCAGGTGATCACCTCCTTTGCGCCCGCGCTACTGAGGTCTTTGGAGGGGGGGTGTGTTACGAACCCCTCCACCAATTGTCATGATCTACCTACCCAGCACTACGAACCACGCCATCTATTGTCCTGATCTACCTACCCAGCACCACGAGCAACGCCATCTAGGGACGAGACATGACTATGACTCGTCTTAGTTACCACTCCGGGGTTTCCCTTCTCCATATCCTGGTTGTTGCGTCACTTCCTTCAAGTCTTCTTTGTCAGCTCGAATTCGAGGAGAGAGCAGTTCACTCTGGGAAGTGACCACAGGACCACCTATCCTGGAAACCTACGGCACAGTGACTACCTACCGTCTTCTACAATACTCAGCCTTACTCGTCAGCCATCTCAGCTCCGCACTTAAGTATTTGTAATCGTATATTGCCTCCCCCACGTCCACTTGCTTCAAATTATTGTATGTTGTATAAATATGTATATACTGTTAATGTTTAGGTTAAGTATGGTTAAGGGTAAATTATAGAACGCTGAATATTTTGTTTAGGAATTTATGGTACTTTATTATACAAAACAAAAACTCGCATCCTTTGTCTACCCTTTTATAGTCCGATTGTCTTTGTTTTTTTATTGTTGTTGCCTGTTGGGATCTGGGTAGACTTTTAACTATATTCTGAATCCCCAACTCGTAACACCTACGACTATGATCATAACAACCACGACCATGATTATAAAACCTACGACTATGATCATATCAACCACGACCATGATTATAACAACCACGACCATGATTATAACTACCATGAATATGATTATAACAACCACGACCATGATTATAACAACCACGACCATGATTATAACTCCCACGACCATGATTTTAACAACCACGACCATGAACATAACAACCACGACCATGATTATATCAACCACGACCATGATTATAACAACCACGACCATGATTATAACAACCACGACCATGATTATAACAATCACGAACATGATTATAACAACCCACGACTATGATTATAACAACCACGACTATGATTATAACAACCACGACCATGATTATATCACCCACGACCATTATTATAACAACCACGACCATGATTATAACAACCACGACCATGATTATAACAACCACGACTATGACTATAACACCTATGACTATGATCATAACAACCACGACTATGATTATAACAACCATGACCATGATTATAACAACCACGACTATGATTATAACAACCACGACCATGATTATAACAACCACGACCATTATTATAACAACCACGACTATGATTATAACACCTACGACTATGATCAAAACAACCACGACCATGATTATAAAACCTACGACTATGATCATATCAACTACGACCATGATTATAGCAACCACGACCATGATTATAACAACCCACGACTATGATTATAACAACCACGACCATGATTATAGCAACCACGACCATGATTATAACAACCACGACCATGATTATATATTACCACGAATATGATTATAACAACCAAGACCATGATCATAACCACGACCATGATTATAACAACCACGACCATGATTATAACAACCATGACTATGATTATAACACCTACGACTATGATCATAACAACCACGACAATGATTATAAAACCTACGACTATGATCCAGAACAACCACGACCATGATTATAGCAACCACAACCAACCAATGATTATAACAACTACGACCATGATTATAACAACCACGTCCATGATTATAACAGCCTACGAATATGATTATAACACCGACTTTGAAAATAACCACGACCGTAATATAGCCACGACCATGATTATAACCCGACCATGATTAAAACAACCACGACCATGATTATAACAGCCACAACCATGATTTTAACAACCCACGACTATGATTTACACCGTATGATCGCCAACCGCGACCATGATAAAAACAACCACGACCATGATTATAACAACCACGACCATGATTATAAACAACCACGACTATGATTATAACAACCACGACCATGTTAATAACAACCACGACCATGATTATAAAAACCCACGACCATGATTTTAACAACCACGACCATGATTATAACAACCGCAGTTATAACAATCACGACTATGATTATAACAACCACGACCATGGTCATAACCGACCATGATTATAACAATGACCATGATTATAACAACCACGACTATGATTATAACAACCCGACTATATGATTATAACATCCGACCATGATCATAACCCACGACCGTTATAACTCGCCACGACCATGATTATAACAACCTGCGACTGATTATAGAACCATGACTATGACCGCCAACCCACGACCAAGATTGCAGCAACCGACGCCAGTTATGCTTAATATGACCGCCCAGTTATAACAACTGACCAAGATTTTAACAATCACGACCGCTATAACCACAACAATAATTTTAACACCGCGACCATGATTATAACAACCACCACCATGATCATAAACACGACCATGATTATAACAACCACGACGATGATTATAACAACCACGACCATGATTATAACAACAACCACGAATATGATTATAATAAACACGACCATGATTATAACAACCACGACTATGATTATAACCGACCATGATTATAACAACGACCATGATTATAACAACCACGACTATGAAGATTATAACAAACACATTCATGATTATAACCCAACCACGAATATGATTATAACAACACCTCGACTATGATCATAACCACTACCATGATAATAACACCGCGACCATGATATATAACCACGACCATGATTATAACCACGACTATGATTATAACAAACACGACCATGATTATAACAACCACGTCTATGATTATAACAACCGACAATGATTATAACAACACGACTATGATTATAACACTTACGACTATGATCATTACGACCGTGATAATAACAACCACGACCGCAGTTATAACAACCACGAACGCAGTAGTCATTACCACGACCATGATTATAACAACCGCGACTATGAACATAACAAACGACCATGATTATAACAACCCGCGACTATGATTTATAACAACCACGAATATGATTATAACAACCCACGACTATGATTATATATAAGCCATGATTATAACAACCACGACTATGATTTATAACAACGACTATGATCATAACCGAAACATGATTTTGTAACCGACCGCGTTGTAACGCTCTGACCATGATTGCCAACAAGCTATATCATGATTTTTAGAACCACGACCATGCTTATAACAACCACGACTATGACCATAACAACAGCCAAGACCATGATTAGACCAACCCGACCGCGAGTTATATGCCAACTATGACATGATTATAACTACGACCATGATTATAACAACCGACCGCCAGTTATATTAACAACCCGACAATGATTATAACAACCACGACAATGATTATAACACCTATGACTAGGATCATAACCGACCATGATAATAACAACCACGACCATGATTATAACAACCCGACCGCCGTTATAACAGCCGGCTATGATTATAACATCCACGGCCATGATAATATAGCCGACCATAGTTATATACCCACGACCATGATTTTTAACAACCACGACCACTGATTATAACATCACGACCGCCAGTTTTAACAACCGACCATGATTATAACAACCACGACCATGATTATAACACCACGACCATGATTATAACAACCACAACTATGAGTATAACAACCACGACTATGATTATAACAACGACGCCCATGATTATAACAACCACGACCATTATTATAACAACCACGACCATGATTATAACAAGCACGACCATTATTATAACAACCACGACCATGACTATAACAACCACGACCATGATTATAACAACCACGACCATTAATATAACAACTACGACCATGATTATAACAACCACGACCATTATAACAGCCAATGACTATGATTATAACACCTTACTTAATTTTGAAAATAAATCCACGACCATGATATAATAATCACGACCATGATTATAACCACACGACCATGATTATAACAACCACGACCATGATTATAGCAAACTACAACCATGATTTTAACAAATCCACGACTATGATTATAACAACCACGACTATGATCATAACAACCACGACCATGATCATAACCACGACCATGATTAGAACAACCACGAACATGATTATTACATAAACCATGACCATGATTCTAACAACCACGACTATGATTATAACAAACACGACCATGATTATAACAACCACGTCTATGATTATAACAACCACGACAATGATTATAACAACCACGACTATGATTATCACACTTACGACTATGATCATTACCACGACCATGATAATAACAACCACGACCATGATTATAACAACCACGAACATGATCATTACCACGACCATGATTATAACAACCACGACTATGATCATAACAACCACGACCATGATTTTATCAACCACGACCATGATTATAACAACTATGACCATGATTATAACAACTATATCCATGATTATAAGAACCACGACCATGATTATAACAACCACGACTATGACCATAAAAACCACGACTATGATTAGACCAACCACAACCATGATTATAACAACTATGACCATGATTATAACTACGACCATGATTATAACAACCACGACCATGATTATAACAACCACAACAATGATTATAACAACCACGACTATGATTATAACACCTATGACTATGATCATAACCACGACCATGATAAAAACAACCACGACCATGATTAAAACAACCACGACCATGATTATAACACCCACGACCATGATTTTAACAACCACGACCATGAGATTATAACAACCACGACCTTGATTATAACAATCACGACTATGATTATAACAACCACGACCATGGTCATAACCACGACCATGATTATAACAACCTCGTCCATGATTATAACAACCACGACTATGATTATAACAACCACGACCATGATTATAACAACCTCGACTTTGATTATAAGAACCATGACTATGACCATAACAACCACGACCAAGATTACAGCAACCACGACCATGATTATAACAACTATGACCATGATTATAACAACTACGACCGAGATTTTAACAACCACGACCATGGTTATAACAACCACGACAATGATTTTAACACCCATGACCATGATTATAACAATCACCACCATGATCATAACCACGACCATGATTATAACAACCACGACGATGATTATAACAACCACGACCATGATTATAACAACCACGAATATGATTATAATAAACACGACCATGATTATAACAACCACGACTATGATTATAACAACCACGGCCATGATTATAACAACCACGACCATGATTATAACAACCACGACTATGATTATAACAAACACGACCATGATTATAACAACCACGACTATGATTATAACACCTACGACTATGATCATACCCACGATTATGATAATAACAACCACGACCATGATTTTAACAACCACGACCATGATTAGACCAACCACAACCATGATTATAACAACTATGACCATGATTATAACTACGACCATGATTATAACAACCACGACCATGATTATAACAACCACGACAATGATTATAACAACCACGACTATGATTATAACACTTACGACTATGATCATAATCACGACCATGATAATATCAACCACGACCATGAATATAACAACCACGACCATGATCATCACCACGACCATGATCATAACAACCACGACCATGATTATAACAACCACGTCCATGATTATAACAACCACGACTATGATTATAACAAACAAGACCATGATTATAACAACCACGTCTATGATTATAACAAACATGACTATGATTATAACAACCACGACTATGACCATAACAACCACGACCATGATTACAGCAACCACGACCATGATTATAACAAATATGACCATGATTATAACAACTACGACCATGATTATAACAACCACTACAATGATTATAACAACCATGACCATGATTATAACAACTATGGCCATGATTATGTAGTGATGGGTTGTCAGACCACAGCTTACATCTCAGAAACAGTCCAGACTTGACCCGACATTAGGGAGGTCAAGTGTAGGGTAACTCTCACGGCTGGCCAAGGGTTATAAATCAGCCAGGCTCCCCTCCCATGTCACACATGTAAGGGGGCACCGGCCGGCTCTCTCCCAATATACACAATGGCCTACACCGCAGAAGAAGTCCAGACCTGACCCTACATTAGCGAGGGCAAATGTAAGGAGACCCTTCGCCCCCCTCCCCCCCCCGATCAGCTCAACCTGACGGCTCGCCTCCCAATATATGGGACGTCCTAGTCCTCCCTCGCACCAGAGAGAGCCAAGAAGGGCCAGCTACCACGTCCCCAGTCCCGCTCGAGAGAAGCCCGCCACTAAGTGTAACGAAGTCTCAGCCGGGTCCATCGACAGAGTGCTGTCAACTCAACGTGTAACAGTAAGTGCTGGCTGCGTAGACTGTGGAAGTGCAGTGATCCCGAACCTCCCCAACGATCGACTTAGTGAAGTGCCCATTCTAATTGTGAGGTTAGGTTATACGAGAATACCATAGTCTATCATAAATTGTGTACGAACCCCCCCCATTAATCCCCCCTATTGAACTAGTAAAATAAAGCTATAACACGCATTGGTGTTTTATATACTACACTTGTACTGTGCCTGTGTTAATATACAGTGTTGACATCACACCCTCGAGACACGCTACCATTTCCTCTCGCTATAATACTCTACTACTATAACCTCCTAGCTTACCTCTTCATGTGAGATTTTTGTCTCAATTATAACAACTTACTTGACCATGATTATAACAACCACGATGATGATTATAATAACCAATGACCATGATTATGACAACTGACGACCATGGTTATAACAAATCAATGACCATGATTATAACAACGACGACCATGCGATTATAACAGCCACAACTATGATCATAACCACGACCATGATTATAACAACCACTACAATGATTATAATGAATCGATGACCATGATTGTAATAACCACGTCCATGATTATAACAACCAATATCTGGCGATTACAACAACCACGACTACGGATTATAACAACTTCACGAATAAGGATTATAACAACCACGACTATGATTATAACAACCACGACCATGATTATAACAGCCACGAGCATAATTATAACAACCACGACCATGATTGTAATAACCACGTCCATGATTATAACTGCCACGACCATTATTACAACAACCACGACCGCGATTATAATAACCACGACCATGATTATAACAACCACGACCATGATTATAACAACCACGACCATGATTAAAACAACCACGACGATGATTATAATAACCACGACCATGATTATGACCACCACGACCATGGTTATAACAACCACGACCATGATTATAACAACGACGACCATGATTATAATAACCACGACCCTGATTATAACAACCACGACCATGATTATAACAACCACGATCATGATTATAATAACCACAGACATGATTATAACAGCCACGACTATAATCATAACCTAGACTAAGATTATAACAACCACTACTATGATTATAACAACCCCGACCATTATGATAAGAACCACGACCTATATTATAACAACCACGACCATGATTATAACAACCACGACTATGATCATAACCACGACCATGATTATAACAACCACGACTATGATTATAACAACCACGACGAAGATTATAATAACCACGACCATGATTATAACAAAAACGATCATGATTATAACAAACACGACCATGATTATGACAATCACGACCATGATTATAACAACCACGACCATGATTATAACAACCACGACTATGATCATAACCACGAAAAATGATTATAACAACCACGACTATGATTTAACAACCACGACCATGATTATAATAACTACAACCATCATTATAACAACCAGGAACATGATTATAATAACTACGACCATGATTATAACAACCACAACTATGATTATATCACACACGACTATGATTATATCAAAGACGAACATGATCATATCAATTACGACCATGATTATAACAACCGCGACCATGATTATTAGAACCACGACCATGATTATAACAAGCACGACCATGATTATAACAACCACGACCATGATTATAACAACCACGACCATGATTATCACAACCACGATCATGATTATAATAACCACGACCATGATTATAACAACAACGACCATGATCATAACAACCACGACCATGATTGTAATAACCACGTCCATGATTATAACAAACTACGACCATGATTACAACAACCACGACCATGATTATAACAACCACGACCATGATTATAATATCAACGACCATGATTATAACAACCACGACCATGATTATAACAACCACGACCATGATTGTAATAACAACGTCCATGATTACAACAACCACGACCATGATTATAATATCCACGACCATGATTATAACAACCACGACCATGATTATAACAACCACGACCATGATTATAACAACCACGACCATGATTATAAACCACGAACATGATTATGACAACCACGACCATGATTATAACAACCACGACCATGATTATAACAACGACGACCATGATTATAATAACCACGACCGTGATTATAACAACCACGACCATGATTATAACAGCCAAGACCATGATTATAACAACAACGACCATGATTATAACAGCCACAACTATGATCATAACCGCGACCAAGATTATAACAACCACTATAATGATTATAACAACCACGACCATGATTATAACAGCCACGAGCATAATTATAACAACCACGACCCATGATTGTAATAACCACGTCCATGATTATAACTACCACGACCATTATTACAACAACCACGACCGTGATTATAATAACCACGACCATGATTATAACAACCACGACCATGATTATAACAACCACGACCATGAGTATAACAACCACAACCATGATTATAATAACCACGACCATGATTATGGCAACCACGACCATGGTTATAACAACCACGATTAATGGCAGCAGTGAGGCGAAAACAAAAATGGCAACAATTGCCTTATATGTGATTAATGGATAGCAGAGGGACGAAAACAAAAATGGCAACAATTGCCTTATGTGCGATTAACGGCCGCAGAGGGACGAAACAAAAAATGGCAACAATTGCCTTATGTGATAAATGGCAACAGAGGGCGAAAACAAAAATGGCAGCACTTGCCTTATGTGATTAATGGCAACAGAGGGCGAAAACAAAAATGGCAACAATTGCCTTATAAGTTGATTAATGGCAACAGCGGGGCGAAAACAAAAAGATCAACAATTGCCTTACATGTGATTAATGGCAGCAGTGGGGCGAAAACAAAATATAGCAACAATTGCCTTATACGCGATTACCGGCAGTGGAGGGACGAAAACGAAAAAATGGCAGCAATTGCGCCGCCAGATTAACGGCAGCAGTGGGGCGAAAACAAAAAAAGCCGGCAACGACGCGCATATGTGATTAATAATGGCGGCCAAGGGCGAAACAAAAAATGGCAACAATTGCCTTATGTGATTAATGGCAACAGAGGGCGAAAGCAAAAAATGGCAACAATTGCCTTATATGTGATTAACGGCAGCAGTGGGGCGAAAACAAAAATGGCAACAATTGCCTTATATGTGATTAATGGCAGAATAAGGCGAAAACTAAAATATAACGAATTGCCTTATATGTGGTAATGGACGCTTGGAGGGGTGACAAAGTAAAAAATGGCAACAATTGCCGTATATGTGATTAATGGCAGCAGAGGGACGAAAACAAAAAATGGCAACGGTACGCTTATAATATGATTAACGGCAGCAGTGGGGCGAAAAACAAAAAATGGCAACAATTGCCTTATATGTGATTGATAACTGGCCAAGGGCAAAAACAAAAATAGCAACAATTACGCCCATGTGATTAATGGCAACAGAGGGCGAAAAACAAAAAATGGCAACAATTGCGCCTTATGTGATTAACAGCAGCAGTGGGGCGAAAACAAAAATGGCAACAATTGCCTTATGTGATTAACAGCAATAGAGGCGAAAACAAAAGCCAACAATTGCCTTATATGTGATTAATGGATAGCAGAGGTGACAGTAAAAAATGGCAACAATTGCCATATATGTGATTAATGGCAGCAGAGGGACGAAAACAAAAAAATGGCAACAATTGCCTTATATGCGTTAATATGCCAGTGGGGCGAAAACAAAAATGGCAACAATTGCCTTATATGCGATTAACGGCAGCAAAGGGACGAAAACAAAAACGGCAACAATTGCGCCCATAATAGCGATTAATGGCAGCAGGCGGCGACAATAAAAATGGCAACAATTGCCTTAAATGTGATTAATGGCAGCAGAGGCGAAAACAAAAATGGCAGCAATTGCCTTATATGTGATTAATGGCAGCAGAAGACGAAAACAAAAAATGGCAACAATTGCCTTTAATGTGATTAATGGCAGCAGTGGGGCGAAAACAAAAATGCTTAACGAATTACTTATGTGATTTGCTGGCAGTGGTGGGACCCGAAAACGAAAAATGGCAACAATTGCGCTTATATGTGATTAACGGCAGCAGTGGGGCGAAAACAAAAGCCAGCACAACTTAATTGCCTTATATGTGATTAATGGCAGCAGAGGGGCGAAAAAAATGGCAACAATTGCGCCTTAATAACGATTAACGGCAGCAGAGGGACGAAAAAAATGGCAACAATTGCCTTATATGTGATTAATGGCAGCGGTGGGGCGAAACAAATAATGGCAACAATTTGCCTTATATGTGACTAATGGATGAAAAAGCAGAGGACGGAAACAAAAATAGCAACAATTGCCCTTATGTACGTTAACGGCAGCAGAGGCGAAAACAAAAAATGGCAACAATTGCTATGTGATAAATAGCAGAGGCGAAAACAAAAGCGCCAGCAATTGCCTTATATGATTAATAGCAACAGTGGTGCGAAAACAAAAAGGTAACAATTGCGGCAAATACTTGATTAATGGCAGTAGAGGCGAAAACAAAAAAATGTGGCAACAATTGCCTCACGCGATTGCGGCAGTTGAGGGACAAAAACGAAAAATAGCAACAATTGCGCCCATAACTAGCGATTAACGGCAGCAGTGGGGGCGAAAACAAAATGGCAACAATTGCCTTATATGTGATTAATGGCAGAAGAGGGGCAACAAAAATGGCAACAATTGCCTTATGTGATTAATGGCAACAGAGGGGCGAAAGCAAAAATGGCAACAATTGCCTTATATGTGATTAATGGATAGCAGAGGGGTGACAATAAAAATGGCAACGAAATTGCCCCTATATGCGCGATTAATGGCAGCAGAGGCGAAAACAAATAGCAGCAATTGCCTTGTGTGATTAATAGCCGGCAGTGGTGCGAAAACAAAAAATATTGCTTATATGTGATTAATGGCAGCAGAGGGCGAAAACAAAAATGGCAACACTTGCCTTATATGTGATTAATGGCAGCAGTGCGGCGAAAACAAAAAATGGCAACAATTGCTTTATATGCGATTAACGGCAGCAGAGGACGAAAACAAAAATGTCACAATTGCCTTAAATGTGATTAATGGCAGCAGTGGGGAAAACAAAAATGGCAACAATTGCCTTAAATGTGATTAATGGCAGCAGTGGGGCGAAAAAAATGGCAACAATTGCCTATATGTGATTAATGGCAGCAGAGGGCGAAAACAAAAAACATTGCCTTTATATGTGATTAATGGCAGCAGAGGACGAAAACAAAAATGGCAACAATTGCTTAAATGTGATTAATGGCAGCAGAGGCGAACGAAAAATGGCAACAATTGCCTTATGTGATTAATGGCAACAGAGGGCGAAACGAAAAATGGCAACAATTGCCATATATGTGATTAATGGATAGCAGAGGGTGACAATAAAAATGGCAACAATTGCCTTATATGTGATTAATGGCAGCAGAGGACGAAAACAAAAATGGCAACAATTGCCTTATGTGATTAACAGCAGCAGAGGACGAAAACGAAAAATAGCAACAATTACCCGCACACACACACACCACAACACACCTTACTTACCCACCCACACCCCAACACACCTACACATTTGCCACGTAACACACCCCAACACCCCACACACACCACGCCACACACACACACACACACATCCCAACACACCTGTACATTACCCACGGCACACACACACCTAACACCCACATTACCCACGCCACCCACACACAGACACACACACACACCCCCAACACACCCCCACACACACCTGCCACACACACACAGACACACACACACACCCCAACACACCGTACATATACCACACACACACCCCACACACTCACATTACCCACGCCACACACACCCCAACACACCTTACATTTCCCCACGCCACACACACACCCCAACACACCATACACACCACCCACTGCATACACATACCCAACACACCCTGCCACACACCCACGCCAAACACACCCCAACACACCTTACACATTACCCACGGAACACACACCCAACACAATCTTACACATTACCCACGCCCCACACGCCCAACACACCCACATATTTCCCACGCCACACAAACACCCCAACACACCCTTAATGCATACCCACGCCACACACACACACCCCAACACACCTGAGTACATTACCCACGGAAAACACACCCCAACACACCTTACACATTTACCCACGCCCCACACACACCCTCTAAACACACTCCACACACACCCACCCCACACACACACCCCAACACACCTTACACATTACCCACGCCACACACCCCAACACACCTCACACATTACCCACGCCACAAACACCCTCAACACACCCACACACACCCACGCCTCACAATCCAACACACCTCACACATTGCCCACGCCACACACACACACCATCACACCTTACACACACCCACGGCACACACACACACCCCCAACACCCTTACACATTACTCCAGCCACACACACCCCCAACACCTTACACTTACCCACGCCACACACCCCAACACACCTACACATTACTCCACGCCACAATAATAATCTCAACATACCTCACATCGTTACCCACGCAACACACCCCACACCTTACACACACCACGCCACACACACCTACACATTAACCACGGAACACACACACCCCAACACACCTTACACATTTTCTACTCCGCCACACACACCCCAACACACCTCACACATTACCCATGCCACACACAATTCCCAACACACCCCACACATTACCCACGGCACACACACCCCAACACACCCTCACACATTACCCAAGCCACACACACCCCAACACACCTTACACATTACCCACGCCACACACACCTTACACATTAACCACGGAACACACACCCCAACACACCCACACATTACTCCTCACACACACACCCCAACACACCCCACATTACCCACGCCACACACACCCCAACACACCTCACATTAATACCCATGCCACACACACCCCAACACACCTCACACATTACCCACGCCACACACACCCCAACACACCTCACACACACCCACGCCACACACACCCCAACACACCTCACACATTACCCACGCCACACACACCCCAACACACCCTTCACACATTACCTATGCTACACACACCCAACACACCTTACACATTACCACGCCACACACACACCCCAACACACCTTATACAACACTCCACGCCACACACCCCAACACACCTTACACGTTACCCATGGCAATACTACACACACACCAACACAGCTCAACACATTACCCAACACCTACACATTACCCACGGCACACACACACCAACACACCTACACATTACCCACGGACACACACCAACACACCTACACATTACCCACGCCACAGACACCCAACACACTACACATTACCCACGGCACACACACCCCAACACACCTTACACATTACCCACGGCCCACACACCCCAACACACCTACACATTACCCACGCCACAGACACCCCAACACACCTTACATTACCCCACGCCACACACACCCCAACACACCTTACACATTACCCACGGCACACACACCCCCAACACACCTACAAATTATACAAGCCACACACCCCAACACACCTACACATTACCCACGGTACACACACCCCAACACACCTTACACATTACCCACGGCACACACACCCGAACACACCTGACACATTACCCACGGCACACACACCCCCAACACACACCTTACACAAATTATACAAGCCACACACCCCAACACACCTTACACATTACCCACGTACACACACCCCAACACACCTTACACATTACCCACGGCACACACACCTGAACACACCTACACATTACCCACGGCACACACCCCAACAACACACCTTACAAATTATACAAGCCACACACCCCAACACACCTAACACATTACCCACGCACACACCCAACACACTTGACACATTACCCACGCCACACACACCCCAAAACACCTTACACATTACCCACGGCACACACACCCCAACCCACCTTACACATTACCCACGCCAGACACACACACACACCCCCCAACACACCTTACACACTCACATGCCAGACACACACACACCCCAACACACTTTACACATTACCCACAACACGCACACAGACGGGTCAAAACGGGTCAGACGCACATGGCGCTGCTCGGCAGCAGCCACGTCAACTGTTACAGTATGTTGGCCCATACCAACTCCTCCCCTGAACCCTCCTCCACCGAATATCAACAAGTTCTCGCCAGAAGTTACTATTTCATTTGGGAAAGGAATGGAACCAGTGTTGAATAGTGGTGAACAGTGCTTAAGTCAGTGAAAACAACTCGGCAGTTGAGTCTTACCCAAGCTAACCTTCACACAGTGAGGTCCCAGGTACCCAGTGATAATTCCCCTGAGACTCCACGATAGAGAAGCCTGGGACCACCTCCAGACCACGTGGTGTCCTCATGATGCTACGACACCACGTAGTGAATGAGTTGCTACAGCATCGAAAGTTCCTCATAACACTATCTGTGAGGAAATTACTACACCACATCAGGCCCCTCATACACCATCTGTGAGGAAATTACTACACCACATCAGGCCCCTCATACACCATCTGTGACGGAATTACTACACCACTTCAAGCCCCTCATAACACCATCTGTGGGAATTACTACATCATCAGGGCCCTCATACACCATCTGAGGTAACTATTACATCATCAGGCCCCTCGTAACACCATCTGTGAGGGAATTACTACACCACTTCGCCCCTCATAACACCATCTGTGAGGAATTACTATCATCAGGCCCCTCATACACCATCTGAGGTAACTATTACATCATCAGGCCCCTCGTAACACCATCTGTGAGGGAATTACTACACCACGCCGCCCCTCATAACACCATCTGTGAGGGAATTACTACACCACATCAAGCCCCTCATAACACCATCTGTGAGGGAATTACTACATCATCAGGCCCCTCATAAGAACATAAGAACATAAGAAATAAGAAAATAAGGAGTCTGCAATAGGCCGGTTGGCCTGTGCATGGCAGCTCCTGTCGAGAGTTACTACCACTCTCATCATCCATGAATCTATCTAGCCTCCTTTTGAAATCTTTCCAGAGTCTTCGCACTTACTACAAAGTTGCTAAGTTTGTTCCACTCGTCCACCACCCTATTTGTGAACCAGTTTTTCCTATCTCCTCCTAAACCTAAACTTATCCAACTTGAATCCGTTGCCTGAGTCCTATCCTGCTCGGATATTATAAGAACTTTATCTATATCCCCTTTATTGATTCCTTTCACCCACTTAACATTTCTATCATATCTCCCTGCACCTCTTCGTCTTTCTAGGAATGTTAAGTTTCTTTAACCTATCCTGATATGGAAGGTTTCCTAAGTCCCTGAATCATTTTGTCATTCTTCGCTGCAACCGACTCTAGTGAATTTATATCCATTCTATAATAGCACCAGAACTGAACCGCATAATCGAGGTGCGGCCTAACTAGCGCAAGAATATAGCTGCAATAAGACCTCTGCACTCTTGTTACTTAACTTCTAGATATAAACCCAATACTCTGTTTGCCTTATTTCGAACATTAACGCACTGTTTTCTGGCCGTAGGTCCGGGCTTACAAGTACCCCTAGGTCTCTTTCACAAGTCGACTTCTAGGTTGATGTTGTTCAGGCTGTATACATTATAAGTATTTGTTCTTCCAATATTAAGTACGCTGCACTTGCTGGTGTTGAATTTCATTTGCCATTTTTCAGACCACCCCTGCAGTTTATTTAGATCCTCCTGTAATGCATTTGCATCCTGCCCTGAATTAATTGCCGCCCTATTTTGGTGTATCATCCGCAAACTTGCTTATGTCACTGCTGATCCCAGTATCTAAATCGTTTATGTAGATTATGAACAAGAGTACTAAAGTATCGACCCCTGGGGAACCCCACTGGTTACACGGCCCCACTCAGATTTAACACCATCTACGCTGACCCTCTGCGTTCTATCGGTGAGCCATGATTTTATCCAATTTAAAACTTTCCCCTCATACACCATCTGAGGTAACTATTACATCATCAGGCCCCTGCACCATCTGTAGGAACTAGTACTCCACGTGATGCCCCTCATAACGCCATCTGTGAGGGAGTTACTACACTACGTGTCTGCTATTCAACACCTCAGCTTACATGATCTACGTGTGTAAACATTAATCTGTAGGTTCACTGTATGTTCCTTTACCTTCTAATGAAGGCTTTTGTCAAACCACCAATGTATAATAAGTCATTTGTGTCCAATGTATATTAGCCTTCGGTACTGCAAACTTTTTTCAATAAACCGTTTATTATTATTTATTATTATTACACCTACACATTACCCACGACACACACCCCAACACACTCATACATTACCCACGCCATACACATACACCCCAACACACCTTACACACATACCCACGCCACACACACACACCCCAACACACCTTACACATTACCCACGACACACACACACACACACCCCCCCAACACACCTACACATTACCCACGACACACACACCCCAACACACCTACACATTACCCACGCCACACACACACACACACCCCAACACACCCACACATTACCCACGCCACACACACACACCCCAACACACCCACACATTACCCACGCCACACACACACATACCCCAACACACCTTACACATTACCCACGATACACACACACACCCCAACACACCTACACATTACCCACGACACACACACACACACCAACACACCTACACATTACCCACGCCACACACACACCCCAACACACCCACACACCCACGATCACACACACACACACCCCAACAACCCACACACACCCACGCCACACACACAACCCCAACACACCCACACACCACGATACACACACACACACACCAACACATTACCCACGACACACACACACACCCCAACACACCCACACATTACCCACGAACACACACACACACACCCCAACAAAACCTACACATTACCCACGACACACACACACACACACCCCAACACACCCACACATCACCCACGACACACACACACCCCAACACACCTACACATTACCCACGCCACACACATACCCCAACACACCCACACATTACCCACGACACACACACACACACCCCAACACACCTACACATTACCCACGACACACACACACACCCCAACAAACCTACACACCACGCCACACACACACACACACCCCAACACACACACATTACCCACGACACACACACACCCCAACACACCTTACACATTACCCACGCCACACACACATACCCCAACACACCTACACATTACCCACGACACACACACACACACCCCAACACACCCATTACCCACGCCACACACATACCCCAACACACCTACACACACCACGACACACACACACACACACCCCAACACACCCCACACATTACCCACGACACACACACACACACCCCAACAAACCCATACACACCCACGACACACACACACACACCCCAACACACCACACATTACCCACGACACACACACACCCCCAACACACCTTACACCATACCCACGCCACACACACATACCCCAACACACCCACACATTACCCACGATACACACACACACACCCCAACAACCTACACATTACCCACGACACACA
Source organism: Homarus americanus (assembly GCF_018991925.1). Classification (NCBI taxonomy): domain Eukaryota; kingdom Metazoa; phylum Arthropoda; class Malacostraca; order Decapoda; family Nephropidae; genus Homarus; species Homarus americanus. The sequence continues at coordinate 14,239 of NW_024718304.1, read as the reverse complement.
CACACACCCCAACAAACCCACACATTACCCACGACACACACACACACACCCCAACACACCCACACATTACCCACGACACACACACCCCAACACACCTTACACACCCACGCCACACACACACACCCCAACACACCTCACACACACCCACACACACACACACACACCCCAACAAACCCACATTACCCACGACACCACACACACACACACCCCAACACACCTTACACACACCCACGACACACACACACACCCCAACACACCCACACATTACCCACGAACACACACACACACCCCAACAAACCCATACCCACGCCACACAACACACCCCAACACACCCACATTACCCACGACACACACACACACCCCAACACACCTACACATTACCCACGACACACACACACCCCAACACACCCACACACCCACGCCACACACACACACACCCCAACACACCTCCACATTACCCACGCCACACACACACACACCCCAACCTACACATACCCACGCCACACACACACCCCACACACCTACACATTACCCACGACACACACACACACACACACCCCCCAACACACCTTACACACACCCACGACACACACACCCCAACACACCCCACATTACCCACGCCACACACACACACACCCCAACACACCTTACACATTACGCACGGAACACACACACACCCCAACACACCCAACACATTACCCACGCCACACACACCCCAGTACACATTACCCACGCCACACACACCCCAACACACCTACACATTACCCACGCCACACACACACACACCCCAACACACCTTACACTTACACGGAAACACACACCCCAACACACCCAACACACATTACCCACGCCACACACACACACCCCAGACACATACCCAGCCATACACACACCCCAACACACCCACACATTACCCACGCCACACACACACACACCCCCAACACACCTACACTTACCCACGGAAACACACACCCCAACACACCTAACACATTACCCACGCCACACACACACCCCAGCACACATTACACACGGCACACACACACACACCCCAACACACCTACACATTACCCACGGACCACACACACACCCCAACACACCCCCAACACATTACCCACGCCACACACACACCCCAGTACACACACATTACCCACGCCATACACACCCCAACACACCCCACACATTACCCACGGCACACACACCAACACACCCACCACATTACCCACGCCATACACACCCCAACACACCTACACATTACCCACGGCACACACACCTCAACACACCTTACACATTACCCACGGCACACACACCCCAACACACCTACACACACCCACGCCCACACACTCAACACACCCATACATTACCCACGCACACACACCAACACACCTAACACATTACCCACGCCACACACACCCAGCACACATTACCCACGCCATACACACCCCAACACACCTTACATTACCCACGGCACACACACCCCAACACACCCAACACATTACCCACGGCACACACACACACCCCAACACACCCAACACATTACCCACGCCACACACACACACCCCAACACACCTTACACATTACCCACGCCCCACACACCCCAACACCTTACACATTACCCACGGCACACACACCCCAACCCAACCAACACATTACCCACGCCACACACACACACCCCAACACACCTTACACATACCCACGCCCCACACACCCCAACACACCTACACATTACCCACGCCCCACACACCCCAACACACCCATACACATTACCCACGCCCCACACACCCCAACACACCTACACATTACCCACGCCACACACACACACCCCAACACACCCACATTACCCACGCACACACACACCCCAACACACCACATTACCCACGCCACACACACACCCCAGTACACATTACCCACGCCACACACACCCCAACACGCCTTACACATTACCCACGCCATACACACCCCAACACACCTTACACATACCCACGCCACACACACACACCCCAACACACCTCACACATTACCCATGGCACACACACCCCAACACACCTACATTACCCACGGCACACACCCCAACACACTTACACATACCCACGGCACACACACCCCAACCCACCTATACATTACCCACGGCACACACACCCCAACACACACCTACACATTACCCACGCCACACACACACACACACCTAACACATTACCCACGCCACACACACACCCCAACACACCTTACACATTACCCACGCCATACACACCCCAACACACCAACACATTACCCACGCCACACACCCCCAACACACTCCACATTACACCCACGCCATACACACCCCAACACACCTACACATTACCCACGGCACACACACCCCAACACACCTAGACATTACCCACGGCACACACACCCCCAAACCCACACTCACACATTACCCACGCCAGACACACCCCAACCCACCTAGACATTACCCACGGCACACACCCCAACACACCTTACACATTACCCCCACACATTACCCACGGCACGCACACACACACACCCCACACACCCACCACACACACACCCCACACACACTCCACCACACACACCCCAACACATCCACATTACCCACGCCACATGTTGCACCCAACACACCTCACACATTACCCACGGCACACACACCCCAACACACTTACATTACCCACGCCACACACACACCCCAACACGCCTCACATTCCCCACGCCACACACACCTCAACACACCTTACACACTACCCACGGAACACACACACCCCAACACACCTTACACACTACCCACGGAACACACACCCCAACACACCTTACACACCCATGGCACACACACACCCCAACACACCCCACACACACCCACGCGCCACACAAACACACACCCCAACACACCCACACACACCCACGCCACCCAAACACACAACCCAACACACCCACACACACCCACGGCACACACACACACACCCCACACACACCCACCACACACACCCCAACACAGCCCTACCCACGCCACACACACCCCACACACCCACACACACCCACGCCACACCAACACACGTCACACACACCCACGAGGCCACACACACCCCAACACACCTCACATTAACCACGCCACACACACACCCCAACACTCTTACACACACACCCTACACACACACCCCAACACACCTTACACATTACCCAGCCACACAAACACACACCCCAACACACCCACACACACCCACGGCACACACACACACACACACACACACACACCCCTGGCCACACACCCACCACACACACACACCCCCACACATTGGCCCACTGCACACACACCCCAACACACCACACACCCACGCCACACACACACACCCCAACACGCCCCACACATTCCCACGCCACACACACCCCAACACACCCACACACACCACGGGCACACACACACCCCAACACACCTTACACACACTCCACGCCACACACGCACACACACCCCAACACACCTATAAGAGCCACCACGGAACACACACACCCAACACACCTTACATTATTACCCACGCCACACACACCCCAACACACCTTACACATAACTCACGCCACACACCCCAAAACACCTGCACATTACCCACACACAATAATATCCCAACATACCTTATACATCACCCACGCCCCACACACCCCCAACACACCCACACACACTCCACGCCACACACACCCCAACACACCTTACTACTCCACGCCAACACAACTCAACACACTCTACAAATTACCCACGAGACACACACACCAACACACCCACACACACCCACGCCGCATACACCCAAACACACCCCCACACATTACCCACGCCACACACACACCCCAACACACCTACACATTACCCACGACACACACACACCCCAACACACCCACATTGCCCACGCCACACAAACACACACCCCAACACACACCCACACATTACCCACGGCACACACCCCAACACACCCACACATTACCCACGCCACAAAACACCCAACACACCCACACACACCCACGGCACACACACACACACACCCCACACACACCACACACACACCCCACACACACCCACACAACCCAACACACCCCACACACACCCACGCCACACAGCCAACCAACACACCCCACACACACCCATGGCACACACACCCCAACACACCCACACATTCCCCACGCCACACACACACCCCAACACGCCCCACACACCCCACGCCACACACACCAACACACCCACACACCACCCACTTAAAACACACACCCCAAACACACACCCCACACACACTCCCACGCCCCACAAACAACCCCAACACGCCCCACACATCACCCACTAATACTAACCCCTCAACACACCCCACACACTGCACCCACGGAACACACAACCCCAACTGACCCCACACACCAACCCACGGAAACACACAACCCCAACCCCACACCACACACATCCCCAAACACCCACACATCAGTCCACACACACACCAACACACACCCCACACCACTGTCAACCTAACACAGACCACCCACACACACACCCCACACCCTACATTTACCCACGCCACACACCCCAACACACGTCACACATTACCCACGAGACACACACACCCCAACACACCTCACACATTACCCACACACACACACATCCCAACACACCTTTACACATTACCCATGGCACACACATACACACACCCCAACACACACCTTACACATTACCCACACACAAACATACAACCCTGAACACACCTTGCGCATTACCCACGCGCACACACAATTCCCCAACACACCCACACACTACTCCACGCCACACAAACACACAACCCCAACACACCCCACACACACCACTGCACACACACACACACACACACACCCACACACACCACCACACACACCCCACACACACACCACTTGCACACACACCCCAACACACCCATACACCCACGCCACCACACACCCCAACAAGACATCACGCAAGCACACACACCTTACACATTACCCACGGAACACACCTCAACACATCTACATATTACCCACGCCACACACACCCCAACACACCTCCTGTACACACACCCACGCCACACACACCCCAACACACCTATCACATTACCCACGGGCACACACACACCCCAAACACACTCCACATTACCCACGGCACACACACCCGAACACACATTCCACATTACATTACCTACGCCCACACACCCCAACACACCCACACATTACCCACGCCACACACACACACCTAAACACACCTTTACACATTACCCACGGAACACACACCCCAACACACCTATACATATAATTGCAATGACTACAACACGTCTCATTCTAACATCATACCCACGCCACACACTCCCAACACACCCCACACATACCCACGCACATACACCCCAACACACCTTACATTACCCATGAACACACACCCCAACACACCTTACACACCCACGGAACACACACCCCAAACACACCTTACACATATAATTGCAATGACTACAACACGTCTCATCTTTAAATATCATACCCACGCCACACACCCCAACACACCCCACACATTACCCACGCCACACATACACCCCAACACACCTCTGCACACACCCACGCCACACACACACCCAACACACCCACATTACCCACGAACACACACCCCCAACACACCTTACACATTACCCACGCCACACAAACACACACCCCAACACACCTTACATTACCCACGGCACACACACACTCCCCCCAACACACCTTACACATTAACCACGCCACACAAACACACACCCAACACACCTTTACACACACCACGCCACACACACACACACACCAACACGCCCCACACATTACTCCACGCCACACACACCCCAACACCCCAACACCACCCACGGAAGACATAATCTAACACACCTTACACATTACCCATGCGCCACACACACACCCCAACACGCCCTCACACATTACCCACGCCACACCACACCCCACACACCCACACACCTCACCCACGCCACACACACCCAACACACCCACACTACCCACGGAACACACACCCCAACACAGCTCACACATTACTCTACGGCACGCACTTAACACTCCAACACACCTTACATTACCCACGGAACACACCTAACACACCTTACACATTCACCACACGGCACGCACACCCCAACACACCCACATGGCTTTTCACCCACGCCACACACACACACACACCCAACACACACCCCACACACACTCCACCCCACACACACCCCAACACAGCCTTACCCACGCCACACACACCCCAACACACTTACACACACTCCCCACACACACCCCAACACACCCTCACACGTACCTTATGCCACACACTCCAACACGCCCCACACATGCTCCAAACACACCTGCCACACTACCCACGCCACACAAACACACAACCCAACACACCTACACATTACCCACGGCACACACCCCCAACACACCTGCACATTACCCACGCCACACACATCCCAACATACCTTATACATCACCCACGCCCCACACACCCCCAACACACACCTACACACTACCCACGCCACACATACCCCAACACACCTTACACATTACTCCACGCCACACACCCCAACACACCTCACACACATTACCCACGAGACACACACCCCAACACACCTTACACATTACCCACGCCGCATACACCCCAACACACCCCACACACACACTCCACGCCACACACACACCCCCCAACACACCCACACACACTCCACGGCACACACACACCCCAACACACCTACACATTGCCCACGCCACACAAACACACCCCAACACACACACACACACTCCACGGCACACACCCAACACACCTACACATTACCCACGCCACAAAACACACCTGAACACACCTACATTAACCACGGCACACACACACACCCCACACACACTCCACCACACACACACACCCCACACACTCCACCACACACACACACCCCACATTACTCCACCACACACACCCCCAACACACCTTTACACATTACTCCACGCCACACAGCACCCCAACACCCCACATGCATTACTCCACTAAGTACACATACACCCCCAACACACCTTACACACACTCCACGGAACACACACCCCAACACACCCAGTTATCACTCCACGCCACACACCCCAACACACCCTGCACACACCACACACACACACCCCAACACACCTTACACATTACCCACGGCACACACACACACCCCCAACACACCTACACATTACCCACGCCACACAAACACACACCTAAACACCCTTACACATTACCCACGCCGCATAACACCCCAACACACCCTCACACATTACCCACGCCACACACACACCCCAACACACCCACACACAACCACGGCACACACACACCCCAACACACCCACACATTGCCCACGCCACACAAACACACACACCCCAACACACCCCTACACACACTCCACTGCACACACCCAACACACCCCAGTTAATACTACCCACGCCACACAAAACACACCCCCAACACACCCACACACACTCCACGGCACGCACACACACACACCCCACACACACTCCACACACACACCCCACACACACTCCACCACACACACCCCAACACCTTACACACACCCACGCCACACAGCACCCCAACACACCTCACATTACCCACGGCACACACAAATCAACACACCCACTATCAGGCTCCACGCACACACACACACACCCCACACACCCACCACACACACACACCCCACACACCCACCACACACACACACCTCACACACACTCCACCACACACACCCCAACACACACCTGCTACACATTACCCACGCCACACAGCTCCCCCAACACACTCCCCATTACCCACGGCACATACACCCCAACACACCTACAGACACCATGGAACACACACACCCCAACACACCCACACACACTCCACACACACTAACCCAACACACCTGCACACACCCACGCCACACACACACCCCAACACACCACATTACCCACGGCACACACACACACCCCCAACAACACCTTTTTTTACACATTACCCACGCCACACAAACACACACCCCAACACACCTTACACACACCACGCCGCATACACCCCAACACACCTCACACATTAACCACGCCACACACACACCCCAACACACCCACATTAACCACATGCACACACACCCCCAACACACCCACATTACTGCCCACGCCACACAAACACACACACCCCAACACACCCACACACCACGGCACACACCCCAACACACCCACACACCACGCTACACAAAACACACCCCAACACACCTTACATTCCACGGCACGCACACACACACACACCTCACACATTACCCACCACACACACACCCCACACACACCCACCACACACACCCTCCCAACACACCTTACACATTACCCACGCCACACAGCACCCCCAACACACCTCACACACACCACGGCACACACACCCCAACACACCTTATACATTACTCCACGCCACACACACCCCCAACACGCCTCACACATTCCCCACGCCACACACACACCCCAACACACCTACACACCACCCACGGAACACACACCCCAACACACCCACACACCACCCACGGAACACACCCCAACACACACATCTATGGCACACACACACCCCAACACACTTACACACGCCACACAAACACACACCTCCCAACACACACCTACACATTACCCACGCCACCAAATACACACCCCAACACACCTGCACACACCACGGTGCACACACACACACACACCCCACATATTACCCCACCACACACACCCCAACACACCCTACCCACGCCACACACACCCCACACACCCCACACACCCACGCCACACACCCCAACACGTCACACATTACCCACGAGACACAATATCCCCACACACACCCACGCCACACACAACCCAACACACACACACCCACCTAAGCACACACATCCCAAACACACCCAGACACACCCAGGCCACACAAACCCAACACACCCACACACACACCCACGGCACACACACACACACACACACCCCACACATTACCCACCACACACACACCTCACACACACCACACACACCCAACACACCCACACACCCACGCCACACACACACCCCAACACGCCCCACACATTCCCACGCCACACACACCCCAAACACCCACACACACTCCACGAACACACACCCCAACACATCCACACACACCACGGCACACACATCCCAACACCGTCCACACACACCCACGGCACACCCAACCCACACACCACTAAAACACCAACAACCAGAACACACCCACACACACCACGGCACACACACAACCCAACACACCTACACACACCCACGCCACACACACACACACCCCAACACACCCTCACACACACCCACCACACACACCCAACACAGCCCACCCACACACCACCAAACACACCACACACACACCCACGCCACACACACACACACACCCCAACACACCACACACACTCCACCACACACACCCCAACACAGCCCACCCACGCCACACACACACCACAACACACCTACACACCCACGCCCACACACCCCAACACACCCCACACACACCCACGCCACACACCCCAACACACCACAGCCCCAACACACCCCACCCATTACCCACGCCACACACACACCCCAAACACACCCACACACTCCACGGCACACATACACGCCCCAACACACCTTACACACACTCCAGCCACACAAACACACACCCCAAATGATACCCTTACACATTACCCACGGCACACACACACACCCCAGCACACCTTACACATTTCCCACGCCACACAAAACACACCCCAACACACCTTGGCCACATCACCCACGGCACACACACGCACACACACACACACACACACACACACCTCACATTACTCCACCACACATACACCCCACACATTACCCACGGCACACACACCCAACACGCCCCACACACACCACGCCACACACACACCCCAAACACACCTTACACATACCCACGGAACACACACCCAACACATCTACACCCACGCCACACACACCCCAACACACCCCACACATTACCCACGCCACACACCCCAACACACCCATCACACACCCACGGCACACACACACCCCAACACCTACACATTACCCACGGCACACACCAAAGGAACACACCTTACACATTACCTACGTGCCCCACACACCCCAACAACACACCTACACACACCCACGCCACACACACACCCAACACACCCACATATTACCCACGGAACACACACCCAACACACCTACACATATAATTTGCAATGACTACAAATGCCTTGGCCCCCTAAACATCACACCCACGCCACACACCCCAACACACCCCACACATTACCCACGCCACACATACACCCCAACACACCCACACATTACCCACGGAACACACACCCAACACACACACCTACACATTACCCACGGAACACACACACCCCAACACACCTACACATATAATTGCAATGACTACAACACGTCCTTAGTCTTTAAACATCATACCCACGCCACACACCCCAACACACACCCCCACACAGCCCACGCCACACATACACACCCCCCAACACACCTCGCACACACCCACGCCACACACACACACCCCCCAACACACCCACATTACCCACGCGAACACACACCCCCCAACACACCCTACACACACCCACGCCACACAAACACACACCCCAACACACCCACACATTACCCACGGCACACACACACCCCAACACACCCACACACCACGCCACACACACAAACACACACCCCAACACACCCACACCCACGCCACACACACACACCAACACGCCCTCACAGACACTCCACGCCACACACACCCAAACACACCTTACACACTACCCACGGAAGACACAACCCAACATACCTTACACATTTACCCACGCCACACACACAATCAACACGCCCCACACACACCCACGCCACACACACCCCAACACACCCACACACCACCCACGCCACACACACACCCAACACACCCACACACCACCCACGGAACACACACCCCAACACAGCCCACACACACGGCACGCACACACCCAACACACCCACAGACACACTCCACTGAACACACACCCCAACACACCCACACCACCCACGCACACACCCCAACACACCCCACACACACCCACACACACCCCACATCTCACACACTCCAACCACCACACCCCAACACAGCCCCACGCCACACACACACCCTTAACACATCTTTACACATTCTGCCACACAGCCCCAACACACCACACGTTACCCATGCCACACACCCAACAAACCTCACACATTACCCAACACACTCACACATTACCCACGCCACACACAAACACACAACCCAACACACTCCACATTACCCACGCACACACCCCAACACACCCTGCACATTACTCCACGCCAACACATCCCAACATACCTTATACATCACCCACGCCCCACACACCCCAACAACACACCTACACATTACCCACGCCACACATACCCCAACACACCCACACATTACTCCACGCCACACACCCCAACACACCTCACACACATCACCCACGAGACACACACCCCAACACACCCTACACACACCCACGCCCCAACACACCTCACACATTACCCACGCCACACACACACCCCAACACACCCACACACACCCACGGCACACACACACCCCCAACACACCTACACATTGCCCACGCCACACAAACACATTCCCCCAACACACACACACACACCCACGGCACACACCCCAACACACCTACACATTACCCACGCCACACAAAACACACCTGAACACACCCACACACACCACGGCACACACACACACCCCACACACACCCACACACACCTCACACACACCCACCACACACACACCTCACACACACGCACCACACACACCCCAACACCCACACATTACCCACGCCACACAGCACCCCAACACACCTCACGACACCACGGCACACACTACACCCCAACACACCCACACATTACCCACGGAACACACACACCCAACACACCCACACATTACCCACGCCACACACCCCAACACATCTCTGCACATTACCCACGCCACACACACACCCCAACACACCCACACATACCCACGGCACACACACACACCCCCAACACACCCACACACTACCCACGCCACACAAACACACACCCCAACACACCTTACACATTACCCACGCTGCATACACCCCAACACACCTCACACACACCCACGCCACACACACCCCAACACACCTACACAACCACGGCACACACACCCCAACACACCTTACACATTGCCCACGCCACACCAAACACACACACCCCAACACCCACACACACCCACGGCACACACCCCAACACACCTTACACATTACCCACACCCCAACACACCTCACACATTACCCACGACACACACCCCAACACACCTACCCACGCCACACACACCCCAACACACCCACACACACCCACCACACACCCCAACACACCTCACACACCCACCACACACACCCAACACACCTCACAACACCCAACACACCCACACATACCCACGCCACACAAACACACACCCAACACACCCACACACACCCACGGCACACACAAACACCCCCACACACCACACACCCCAACACAACCACCCACGCCAACACAACCCAACACACCCACACATCACCCCACACCAACCCCAACACACCCCACACACCCACGCCACACACACACCCACACACCCCACACATTACCCACGCCACACACACCCCAACACACCACACACCCACGCCACACACACATACCCCAACACACCCACACACACCCACGCCACACAACACACACCCCAACACACCTTACACATTACCCACGGCACACACACACCAAACACACCCCACACATACCCACGCCACCACACACCCCAACACACCTCACACATTACCCACGCCACACACACCCCAACACACCACACACCACGAACACACACACCAACACACCCACACACACCCACGGAACACACACCCCCAACACACCCACACACACCACCACACACACACCCCAACACACCCACATTACCCACGCCACACAAACACACACCCCAACACACCCACACACACTCCACCCACCAAACACACACCCCAACACACCCACACACACCCACGACACCACACACACACACACACCTCACACACCCACCACACACACCCCAACACACCCACCACCCACGCCACAACAACACACACACACACCCACACACCCACGCCACACACCCCAACACACTCACACACACCACGCCACACAACACACACCCACACACACCCACGACACACACCCCAACACGCCCCACACACACACGCCACACAAACACACACCCCAACACACCCACACACCCACGGCACACACACACACACACACACACACACACCTCACACACCACACAACTCACCAACACACACCCCACACACACCACCACACACCCCCAACACACCCACACACACCCACGCCACACACAACCCCAACACACCCACACACACCCACGCCACACACACCCAACACACCCACACACACCCACGGCACACACACACAACACACTTACACACACGCCACACAACCCCAACACACTACACACATTACCCACGCCACAACACCCCAACACACCCACACATTACCCACGGCACACACACACACACCCCAACACACCCCACACACACCCACGGCACACACACACCCCAACACACCCACATTACCCACGCCCCACACACACCCCAACACACCTACACACTACCCACGCCACACACACACCCCAACACACCTACACATTACCCACGGAACACACACCCCAACACACCTTACAACAATTACCCAACGCCACACACACCCCAACACACCTCACACACATGCCCACACACACACACCCCAACACACCTACACACACCCACGGCACAAACACCCCCACACATTACCCACGCCAACAACACACACCCCAACACACCTACACACACCCACGGCACACACACACCCCAACACACCTTACACATTACCCACGCCACACAAACACACCCCCAACACACCTTCACACCCACGCCACACACACACACCCCACACACCCACCACACTCACACCCCACACACACACACCACAACACACCCACACACACCCACGCCACACACACACACCCCAACACACACCTTACACACCCACGCCACACACACCCCAACACACCACACATTACCCACGCCACACAACACCCAACACACCTACACATTACCCAAGGCACACACACACCAAACACACTCACACATTACCCACGCCA
>NW_024718303.1:0-66061 GCF_018991925.1 Homarus americanus | reverse complement strand
GTGTACCAGGGGAGCGTTGGTTCTACAGTAGGAGTGTGCCAGGGGCGTTAGGTTCTACATCACCACCGTGAGTGTGTGTACCAGGAGTGTTGGGTTCAGCAGTGTGTGTACCAGAGCATTGGGTTCTGTCACCACCGTGTGAGTGTGTGTACCAGGGCAAATTAGATTCTGTAGTGTGTGTATCTGAGGAATGTTGGGTTCACCATCACCACCGTGAGAGTGTGTGTACCAGGAGCGTTAGAGTTCATCAGCACCGTGAGTGTGTGTGTACCAGGGTCTCATCACCATCGTGGGAGTGTGTGAACAGGAGCATTAGGTTGCAGTGGGAGTGTGTGTACCAGGGGAGCATTGGGTTCACCATGCCATCGTGGGGAGTGTGTGTGCCAGGGGACGTTAGGTTCACCGTGTGGTGTGTGTATCAGGGCGTTAGGTTCACCATCACCACCGTAAGTGTGTTCATGGAGCATTGGTTCACCATCACCACCGTGGGCAGTGTGTGTACCGGGAGCGTTAGGTTCACCATCTCCACCGTGGAGTGTGTACCAGGGGCGTTAGGTTCACCATCACCACCGTGAAGGTACCGGGGCGTTAGGTTCTCTCACCACCGTGGTGTGTACCGGGGAGCGTTAGGTTCTACATCACCGTGGGAATATGTGTACCAGAACGTTAAGTTCTGTACCGTGAGTGTGTGTACCAGGGGTGTTAGGTTCTACATCGTGGGTGTCTGTGTGCCATGGGCGTTAGGTTCACCATCACCACTTGGGGAGTGTGTGTACCATGGGCGGTGGGTTCCCCTACACCATCGTGAAGTGTGTGTACAGTGAGTGTTGGGTTCACCATCACCACCGTGGGGGTGTGTGTGTACCAGGGGCGCTGGGTTCACCATCTCCACCGTGGTATTGTGCCGAATAGCGTTAGGTTCACCATCACCGTAGGAGTGTCTGTACCAGGTTGGGTTAGGATCACCATCACCGTGGGGAGTGTGTGTGTACGCAGGGGCGTTAGGTCACCACCGTGTGAGTGTGTGTGTACCAGGGGGAGCGTAGGTTCACCATAACCACCGTGGGGAGTGTGTGTACCACAGGCGTTAGGTTCACCATCACCACCGACATGGGGTGAGTGTACCGAGGCCTGTTAGATTGCCATCACCGTGGGGGTGGTGTACCAGGGAGAGTTGGGTTCACCATCTGCCGTGAGGTGTGTGTACCAGGGAACGTGGGTTCACCATCACCACTGTGGGGTGTTGTACCGAGGCGTTAGGTTCATCACCACCGTGGGGAGTGTGTGGCTTTGGGGTCACCATCTACATGTGGGGTGTGTGTTCAGGGGCGTTGGGTTCACGTGGTGTGTGTACCAGGGGCGTTGGGTTTACATCACCACATTGGGGTGTGTGTGTACCGGGGTGCTAGGTTCACCATCATCGTGTCTGTGAACCAGGGAGCGTTAGGATCACCATCACCACCGTTGGGTGTGTGTACCAGGGGCGTTAGGTTCACCGTCACAACCATGGGCGTGTGTGTGTACCAGGGGCGTTGGATTCACATACCGTGGGGTGTGTGTACAGGGGCGTTAGGTTCACGATCACCACCGTGTGGTGTGTGTGCTGCTTGAGCGTTTGGTTCTATCACCACGTGGAGTGTTGTGTACCAGGAAGCGTTAGGTTCCGCCTGTGGGTGTGTGTACCGGGGCGTGGGTTCACCATGCACCGTGGGGTGTGTGTGACACGGGCGTTAGGTTTTCACCGTGGGGTGTGTACCGGGGAGTGTTGATTCACCATCACCACCATGGGGTGTGTGGTGAGGGGGTTGGGTTCTCCATCACCTCCGTGGGGGTGTGTGTGCCAGGGGGGTTAGGTTCCATCACCATGGGAGTGTGTGTACCGGGGAGGGTTGGGTTCTGCTTCATCACCGTGGTGTTGTGCACCGGGAGCGTGGGTTCACCATCACCACCGTGGGGAGTGTGTGTGCGTTTGGTTTTGCTACCGTGGGGTGTGTGTGCCAGGGGCGTATGTTCACCATCGGCAACATGGGGTGTGTGTAGAGGCGTGGGTTCTATCACACCCGTGAGTGTGTGCTCAGGGATAGTTCGTTCATATGTCGTGGGGTGTGTGTACCAGGGGGTATGTTCGCATCGTTTCCATGGGGAGTGTGTGTGAGTGGTTTCATCACCACCTTGTGGTGTGTGCCAGGGGAGGTTGTGTACCATCACCACCGTGGGAGTGTGTGTACCAGAGTGTTAGGTTCACCGTCACCACCATGGGGTGTGTGTGTACCAGGGGCGTTGGGTTCACCATCATCACCATGTGAGTGTGTGTGCCAGGGGCGTTAGGTTCACCATCACCACCGTGAGTATTGTGTACAAGGGGCGTTGGGTTCTCATCTCACCGTGGGTGTGTGTCCAGGAGTGGGTTCACCATCACCACCGTGGGGGTGTGTGTGCCAGGGCGTTGGGTTCACCATCACCACCGTGGGGTGTGTGTACCATGGAGTGTTTGGTTCACCATCACCACCTTGGGGTGTGTACCAGTGAGGTTAGGTTCACCATCACCACCGTGGGGAGTGTGTGTGCCAGGAGCATTATGTTCTCATCTACACCATGGGGTGTGTGAAGAGAGCGTGGGTTCACCATCACCACCGTGAGTGTGTGCTCAGGGATAGTTACGTTCATCATCACCACCGTGAGGTGTGTGTACCAGGGCGTTGGGTTCACCATCACCACTGGTGTGTGTACCAGGGCGTTAGGTTCACTTACCGTGGGAGTGTGTGCCAGGGGCGTTGGGTTCACCATCACCACCTTGAGTGTGTGTGCAGGGAGGTTGGGTTCACCATCATGGGTGTCTGTGTGCCTGGGGGCGTTAGGTTTACCATCACCACCGTGGGTGTGTGTGTACCAGATGTGTGTGTGCCAGGGGTTACGATGGTTTCGCACCGTTGGAGTGTGTGTACCCGAGTGTTAGGTTCTGCATCGTGGGTGTCTGTGTTTTGAGGCGTTGGGTTTACCATCACCACCGTGGTGTGTGTACCAGGAGCGTTAGTGCATAATTCGCACCGTGGGGAATGTGTGTACTATTGAGCGTTAGGTTCACCTTCACCACCGTGGGGAGTGTGTGTGCAGGGAGCGTTAGGTTCATCACCCGTGGGGAATCTTGTGTACCAGGGAAGTGGGTTCACCATCACCACCGTGGGAGTGTGTACCAGGGAGCATTGGGTTCACCATCACCACTGTGGTGTGTGTGTGAGAACGTTAGGTTGCATCACAACGTGGGAGTGTGTGTGCCAGGGAGCGTTGGGGTCACCATCCACCATCGTGGGGTGTGCCCAGGGCCGTTAGGTTCACCTGTGGGGTGTGCCAGGGCGGTCCCAGGTTCACCATGATGAGGTGTATTATTGCCAGGAGTGGGTTCACCATGCCACCAAATGGGAGTGTGTGTGTGCCAGGGGAGTGTTGGGTTCAGCGCCATGGTGTGTGTACCAGGGAACGTGGGTTCCACCACCGTGTGGTGTGTTTGTACCAGGGAGCGTTAGGTTCACCTTCACCCCGTGGGGTGTGTGTATCTGAATGTTGGGTTTTGCCATGCACCCACAGCTGTGCCAGGGCATTAGGTTCACCATCAGCACCAGAAGCGAGAGTGTGTGTGCCAGGAGGCGATTGAGGGGTGCATCTCACCATCGTGGGGAGTGTGTGGAACTGCAGGGGCATTGGGTTTCACCCGCAGTGGGAGTGTGTGCCAGGGCATTGGGTTTCGCCATCACCATCGTGGGGAGTGGTATTGTACCCAGGGAGCGTGGGTTCACCGCCGTGTGGTGTGTATCCGGGAGGCGTTAGGTTCACCACCAAGCACAGTGTGTTTACATGGGCATTAGGTTCACCATACTGTGGGTGTGTGCAGGGGCGTTAGGTTCTGTCTCCACCGTGAATATTATTGTACCAGGGAGCGTTAGTTCACCATCTCACTACCGTGGGGTGTGTGTACCGGGGGCGGTGAGTTCACCATCACAGTGGTGTGTGTGCCAGGGGCGTTAGGTTCACCATCACCACCGTGGGGAGTATATTGTACCAGGGCGTTAAGTTCACCAACACCACAAGTGAGAGTGTATGTACCAGGGAGATGTTAGGTTCACCGCCGTGGGTGACCTGTGCCATGGGCGTTAGGTTTATACCACCTTGGGAGTGTGACCTTGCATGGGCGTTAGGTTCCCTCACCATCGTGGGAGTGTGTGTGCCAGTGAGTGTTGGGATTTTGCATCACCACCGTGGGAGTGTGTGTGCCAGGGGCGTTGGGACACATCTCACCGTGGGAATGTGTGTACCAGATAGCGTTAGGTTCACCATCACCACCGTAGGAGTGTCTGCCAACTTTTAAGATTGGGGTTGGATCTCACCATGAGGTGTGTGTGTACCAGGGAGCGTTAGGGTCACCGTGTGGTGTGTGTACCAGGGCGAAAAGAGTTCACCATAACCACCGTGGGGAGTGTGTACACAGGCGTTAGGTTCACCATCACCACCGTGGGGTATGTGTACCAGGGGATATTAGATTCTACATCACCACCGGCAGTGTGTACAAGGGAGGGTTAGGTTCACCATCACCGTGAGGTGTGTGTGCCAGGGGGCGTTAGGTTACATCACCACCATGGGAGTGTGTGTACCAGGGAGGTTAGGTTCTTCACATCACCACCGTGGGAGTGTGCACCAGGAACGTGGGTTCACCATCACCACCGTGAGGTGTGTGCCAGTTAGCATTAGGTTCTGCCACCGTAGGGTGCGTACCAGGGCATTATGTTCTCATCAACTTTTGTGGAATGTGTGTGTAGAGGCGTGGGTTCACCATCACCGTGAGAGTGTGTGCACCAGGGGCGTTAAGTTCACCATCACCACCGTGGGAGTGTGTGCCAGGGGAGTGTTGGGTTCACCGTCACCACCATGGGAGTGTGTGTTGTGCCAGGGAGCGTTAGGTTCACCATACCCGTGGTGTGTGTGCCAGGGAGCGTTGGGTTCCTCCACACATCACCACCAAGCAGGGGGTGTGTATCGAGAGCTGGGTTCACCATACCGTGGGAGTGTGTGTCAAGGGTTCACCATACCACAGCAGGTGTGTGCTGGGAAGCGTTAGGTTGCCATGCTACCGTGGGGTGTGTGCCATGGAGCGTTAGGTTGCACCATCACCACAGGGGTGTGCTGTGCCAGTGGGGGTTAGGTTCTGCCTACCATCACCACCACCGTGGGGAGGTGTGTGTACCAAGGGGGTATTATGTTCACCATCCACACCATGGGGAGTGTGTGAAAGAGGAGCGTGGGTTCTACATCACACCACGTGAGTGTGTGCTCAAGGGATAGTTACGTTCATCAGCTCTGTGGAGTGTGTGTACCAGGGAGCGGTGGGTTCACCATGCACCATGGGTGTGTGTGTACCAGGGAGCATTGGGTTCACCATGCACCACTGCCAGGTGGCATGCCAGGGAGCGTTAGGTTCTGCACATGGGGTGGTGTGTGCCAGGGGAGGGTTAGGTTCACCATCACTGCCCCGTGGGAGTGTGTGTACCAAGGGAGCATTGGGTTCACAGAAGTGAGAGTTATGTGCAGGGGCTGGTTACCATCACCACCGTGGTGTGTGTGCAGGGGTGTTAGGTTACCGCCGTGGATGTGTGTGCCAGGGGTTGCATTGGGTTACCATCACCACCGTTGGGTGTGTGCCAGGGGAGTGTTAGGTTCACCATCATGGGTGTCTGTGTGCCAGGGCGGGTGGTTTGTCACCGTGGGGAGTGTGTGTGCTCGGGGAGCGTTGCGTTGCAGTCACCACCGTGGGGAATGTGTGCTTTTTAGCTTGAGCGTTAGGTTCACCTTCACCACCACCGTGGGGTGTGTGTGCCAGGGGAGCGTTAGGTTCACCATCACAGTAAGAATTAGTGGCTATTGGCTGCCGGGGAGGCCCGTTAGGTTCACCATCACCACCCCGTGGGAGTGTGTACCAGGGAGCCAGGTTCACCTTAATACTTGTGGGTGTGTGTGTATGCCAGGGAGCGTTGAGTTCACCATCACCACGTGGCAAGTGGCCTTTTGGGAGCGTTGGGTTCAGCACCGTGGGGGAGTGTGTGTGCCAGGGAGCATTAGGTTCACCATCACCGTGTAAGTGTGTGTGCAGGGAGCGTTAGGTTCACCTTCTGCCCCCATGGGAGTGTGTGTATCTGGGGGCCATTGGTTCTACATTCACCACCGTGGGGAGTGTGTGCCTGGGTTGCACCATCAACATGTTCATGTATGCAGGAGCGTTAGGGTGCATCACCATCGTGAACCAGGGAGGCGTTGAGTTCCTCACCCAGTGGGAGTGTGCGCAGGAGCGTGGGTTCTCATCACCATCGTGGGAGTGTGTGGCACTGGGGAGCGTTGGGTGCCGTGTGTGATGTGTGTCGGGGCATCGTAAGTGTGTTTACCGTAGGCCGTTAGGTTCACCATCACCACAGCTGGGAGTGTGCCAGAGGCCCGTTAGTTTCTGTCTCACCAAGCAGTCATCAATGTACCAGGAGTGGGTTTCACCATATCACCACCGTGGGGTGTGTGTGTACAGGGGAGCGTTACGTTCACCATGCACAAATAAGTGTGTACTGCCAGGGGCGTTAGGTTCTGTCACCACCGTGGGAGTATGTGTGTGCCAGGCGATTAAGTTCACTAACACCACCGTGAGAGTGTGTGTACCAGGGAGTGTGGGGTTCACCATCGTGGGTGTCTGTGTGCCCATGGAGCGTTAGGTTCTACCACCACAGGAGTGTGTGTACCATAGACGTTAGGTTCCCCTACACCACTGTTTGTGTGCTCCAGTGAGGTGTTGGGTTCACCATCACCACCGTAGGGAGTGTCATATTTTAGTGCGTTAGATTTCACCATCACCACCGTGGAGTGTCTGTACCAGGTTGAGTTGGGATCACATCACCACCCGTGGGAGTGTGTGTGTTGCAGGGGCGTTGGGGTCTGGAAATGGCCAGGTGTGTGTACCAGGGGCAGAAAAGGTTCACCATAACCACCCGTGGGTGTGTGTGCCACAGGCGTTAGGTTCTATCACCACCACACCGTGGGAGTGTGTACCAGGGGTGTTGGGTTCACCATCACACCACCGTGGAATGTGTGTACCAGGGAAGTTAGGTTCACCATCACCACAGGTGTGTACCAGGGCATTAGGTTCACATCACCACTGTGGGGTGTGCAGGGGCGTGGGTTCATACCACCAATGGGAGTGTGTGTACTGGGTGGGATTGCACCATCACCATCGTGGGAGTGTGTGTATCAGGGCGTTAGGTTCACGCAGTGGGAGTGTGTGCCAGGGAGCGTTGGGTTTACCATCACCACATTGGGAGTGTGTGTGCCAGGGGTTCTGTAATGATGTCCTGGCCCAGGAACCAGGGAGCGTTAGGATCACCATCACCACGTTGGAGTGTGTGTGTACATGGGGAGCGATTGGGTTCACCAAATGCAGCCATGGGCGTGTGTGGCACAGGGAGCATTGGTTCACCATCACTGCAATGGGAGTGTGTGTACCAGGGAGCGTTGGGTTCACGATCTGCCACCGTGTGGTGTGTGCCTTGGGCGTTTATGCCATCTCACCACCGTGGAGGTGTGTGGCCAGAGGCGTTAGGTTCACCGCCCTGTGAGTGTGTGCCAGGGAGCGTAGGTTGCCCCACCAACCACCGTGGGGAGTGTGTGTGCACGGGCGTTAGGTTCACCATCACCACACCGTGGGAGTGTGTGTGCAGGGAATGTTAGATTTGCCATCTCACCACCATGGGGTGTGTGTGCCAAGGGGTTGGGTTCACCACATCACCTCCATTGAGTGTGTGTGCCAGGGGCGTTGGTTGCTGTCACCACCATGGGGAGTGTGTGTGTGCCAGGGAGGTGGGTTCATACATCACACCACCAGTGAGGGGGTGTTGCACCAGGGAGCGTGGGATACCATCACCACCGTGGGGTGTGTGTGCCAGTTGGCACCAAATGAGGTGTGTGTGCAGGGCATTATGTTCACCATCGACACCATGGGGAGTGTGTGTAGAGGAGCGTGGGTTCACCATCACCACCAGTGGTGCATGCCAGTGGGGTTAGGTTGCTGGCTCACACATGGGAGTGTGTGTACCAGGGAGCATTATACTGCCATCTACATGGGAGTGTGTTGCTGGAGAGGCATTGGGTTCACCATCACCAACGTGAGGTGTGTGCTCAGGGGATAGTTACGTTCTCATCATCACCACCGTGGGTGTGTGTACCAGGGAACATTATGTTCACCATCGACACCATGGGGTGTGTGTAGAGGGAGCATTAGGTTCACCATCACCACCTGTGAGTGTGTACCGGGCGTGGAGGTTCACCATCACCACCGTGGGGTGTGTGTGCCAGGGAGTGTTGGAAGTTCTGCGTCACCACCATGGGAGTGTGTGTACCGGGCGTTAGGTTCACCATCATCACCGTGTGATTATTGTGTACCAGGAGCGTTAGGTTTGCCATGCCACCGTGGAGTGTGTTATTACCAGGGGCGTTGGATTATCTCACAAGTAGGAACATGTGTTACCAGGGAGCGGTGGGTTCACCTCACCACCAGCGGGAGTGTGTGTGTACCATGGAGCGTTAGGTTCACCATCACCACCTTGGGAGTGTGTGTACCAGTGAGTTAGGTTCACCATCACCGCAGGCGGAGTGTGTGCACAGGGGCATTATCATTTGCCATCTCATACACCATGGGAGTGTGTGAAAGAGAGGGCATTGGGTTCACCATCACCACCGTGAGTATTTTTCAGGGGCTAAGATTACGTTCATCACTGCCACCATTGGGGTGTGTGTGCCAGGGGAGCGTTAGGTTCACCATGCACCGTGGGTGTGTGCAGGGAGCGTTAGGTTCACCATTACCACCGTAGGAGTGTGTGTACCAGGGAGCGTTAGGTTCTCCATCACCACGCCAGGGAACATGTGCCAGGGAGGGTTAGGTTCTGTCACTGCCGTGGGGAGTGTGTGTACCAGGGAGCATTGGGTTTCACCACCGTGGGATTATGTGCACCAGGGCATTGGGTTCATTAGGTTCACATCACCACAGGATGGTGTGTGTGTACCAGGGAGCGTTAGGTTCACCGCCGTGGATGTGTGTGTACCAGGGGACATTAGGTTCATCACCACCGTTGGAGTGTGTGTACCAGGGAGCGTTAGGTTCACCATCGTGGGTGTCTGTGTGTGCCCAGGGGCGTAGGTTCACCATCACCACCAGGAGTGTGTGTACCAGGGGCGTTAGGTTCACAGTCACCACCAGTGAGTGTGTGTACTATGAGGCGTTAGGTTCACCATCACCACCGTGGGGTGTGTGTACCAGGGGCGTTAGGTTCACCTTCACCACCGTGGGGTGTGTGTACCAGGGGCGTTAGGTTCACCATCACCACCGTGGGAGTGTGTACCAGGGGCGTAGGTTCCCATCACCACTGTGGGTGTGTGTGTACCGGGGCGTTAGGTTCACCATCACCACCGTGTAGTGTGTGTACCAGGGCGTTGGGTTCACCACCGTGGGAGTTGTGTACCAGGGGCATTGGGTTCACCATCACCACCGTGTAAGTGTGTGTACCAGGGGCGTTAGGTTCACCATCACCACCATGGGGTGTGTGTATCTGGGAACGTTAGGTTCACCATCACCACCGTGGGGTGTGTGTACCAGGGGCGTTGGGTTCACCATCAGCACCGTGAGTGTGTACCGGGGCGTTAGGTTCACCATCACCATCGTGGGGTGTGTGAACCAGGGGCGTTAGGTTCACACCGTGAGTGTGTGAACCAGGAAGCGTAGGTTCACCATCACCACCCTGGGAGTGTGTGTACCAGGAGCGTTAGGTTCCCATACCACTGTGTGAGTGTGTGTACCAGGAGCGTTAGGTTCACCATCACCACCATGAGAGTGTGTGTACCAGGGAGCGTTATGTTCCATCACCACCGTGGGGTGTGTACCAGGGAGCGTAGGTTCATCAACACCACCGTGAGGTGTGTGTACAGGGGCGTTAGGGTCACCATCACCATCATGAGAGTGTGTGTACCAGGGGCGTTAGGTTCAATGCAGTGTGAGTGTGTGTGCCGGGAGCGTTAGTTTCACCATCACCACCGTGGGGAGTGTGTGTACCAGGGGCTTGGGTTCACCATCACCACCGTGGGGTGTGTGTGTGTGCAGGGGCTTAGGTTCACCACCGTGGGAGTGTGTGTACCAGGGAGCGTTAGGTTTACCATCACCACGTGGGAATGTGTGTGCCACGGGCGGTAGGTTCACCATCACCACCGTGGGGTGTGTATCCAGGAGCGTTAGGTTCACCATCACCACCGTGGGGTGTGTGTGTACGAGGGGCATTAGGTTCACCACCGTGGGAAGTGTGTGTACCAGGGGGCGTTAGGTTTACCATCACCACTGGGAATGTGTGTACCAGGGGCGTTAGGTTCACCATCACCACCGAGTGTGTGTGCCAGGGGCGTTAGGTTCACCGTCACAACTAGGGGCGTGTGTACAAGGGCGTTAGGTTCACCATCACCACGTGGGAGTGTGTGTTCCACGGGCGTTGGTACACCATCACCACCGTGGGAGTGTGTGCCAGAGTGTTAGGTTCATCATCACCCGTGGCAGTGTGTGTACCAGGGCGTTAGGTTCACCATCACCACCGTGGGAGTGTGTACCGGGGCGTAGGTTCACCACCACCACCGTGGGAGTGTGTGTTCAAGGGAGCGTTAAGTTACCATCACCACCGTGGGGTGTGTGTACCGGGGGCGTTAGGTTACCATCACCACCGTGGGAATGATACCAGGGAGAGTTGGGTACCATACCATCGTGGGAGTGTGTGTGCCAGGGGCGTTAGGTTCGCGTGGGAGTGTGTGTGTACCAGGAGCATTACGTTCCACCGTAGTGTGTGTGTACCAGAGAGGCATTATGGGCACCATCAACACCATGGGGTGTGTGTAAGAAGAGAGCATTAGGTTCACCATCACCACCGTGAGGTGTGTGCACCAGGGATCATTAGGTTCACCATCACAAACCCTGGAGTGTGTGCACCACGGGCGTTAGGTTCACCATCACCACCGTGGGAGTGTGTGTACCAGGGAGCGTTAGGTTCACCATCACCATTGAGTGAATGTGTGTAAGGGAGCGTTGGTTCACAATCACCACCGTGGGAGTGTGTGTTCAATGGAGCGTTAGGTTCACCGTCACCACCGTGGGAGTTTGTGTACCAGGGAGCGTTGGGTTCACCCATCACCACCGTGGGAGTGTGTGACCACGGGCGTTAGGTACACCATCACCACCGTGGGAGTGTGTGTACCAGGGGTGTGGGTTCATCATCACTCCCTTGGCGGTGTGTACCGGGGCGTTGGGTTCCCATCACCACCGTGGGGTGTGTGTACCAGGGGCATTACGTTCACCACCACCACAGTGGGAGTGTGTTCAAGGGAGCGTTAGGTTCCACCATCACCACCGTGGGAGTGTGTACCGAGGGCGTTAGGTTTACCGCACCGTAGGAGTGTGTGTATCAGGGCATTGGGTTCACCACCGTGGAAGTGTGTGTGCCAGAGAGCATTATGTTCACCATCACACCATGGGGTGTGAGAGAGCTTGGGTTCACCATCACCACCGTGAGTGTGTGCACCGGGAAGCGTTAGGTTCACCATCACAACCCTGGGAGTGTGTGCACCACGGACGTTAAGTTCACCATCACCACCGTGGAGTGTGTGTACCGGGGCGTTAGGTTCACCATCACCACTGGGAGTGTGTGTTCAATGGAGCGTTAGGTTCACCGTCACCACCGTGGGGTGTGTGTGTACCAGGGAATGTTGGGTTCACCATCACCACCGTGGGAGTGTGTGTACCAGGGGTAGGTTCACCATCACCACCGTGGGAGTGTGTAACAGGGAGCATTAGGTTCACAATCACCACTGTGGGAGTGTGTCAGGAGCATTAGGTTCACCATCACCACCGTGGGTGTGTGTACCAGGGGCGTTAGGTTCACCATCACCACCTTAGGGGTGTGTGTGTACCAGGGAGGTTAGGTTCACCGTCACCACCGTGAGTGCGTGTACCAGGGGCGTTAGGTTCACCATCACCACCGTGGGGTGTGTGTACCAGGGAGCGTTAGGTTCACCACCATGTGGAGTGTGTGTACCAGGGCGTTAGGTTCACCGCCGTGAGAGTGTGTGTACCAGGGGCGTTAGGTTCACCATCAGCCCACATCGGGGTGTTGTGTACCACGGAGCGTTTGGTTCACCATAACTACCGTGGGAGTGTGTGTACCAGGAAGAGTTATTTTACCATCACCACCGTGGGGAGTGTGTGGACCAGGGAGCGTTAGGTTCACCATCACCACCTTGGGAGTGTGTGTACCGGGGAGCGTTAGGTTTACCATCACCACCGTGGGGAGTGTGTGTTCAGGAGCTTTAGGTTCACCGTCACCACCGTGGGAGTGTGTGTACCAGGGCGTTAGGTCACCATCACCACCGTGGGAGTGTGTGTACCGAGGAGTGTTGGGTTCACCTCATCACCGTGGGAGTGTGTGTACCACAGGTGTTAGGTTCTATCGTGGGTGTCTGTGTGCCAGGGGAGCTTAGGTTCACCATCACCACCGTGGGAGTGTGTGTACCGAGTGTTGGTTCACCGTCACCACCGTGGAGTGTGTGTACCTGGGAGCGTTAGGTTCACCATCACCACCGTGGGGTGTGTGTGTACCAGGGGCCTTAGGATCGTCACCACCGTGGGAGTGTGTGTACTACGGGCGTTAGCTACACCATCACCACCGTGAGTGTGTTACCAGGAGAGTTAGGTTCACCATCACCACAGTGGCAGTGTGTGTACCAGGGGCGTTAGGTTCACCGTCACCACCTTGGGAGTGTGTGTCCAGGGGCGTTAGGTTCACCATCACCACCTTGGGGTGTGTACCAGAGAATTTAGGGTCACCTTCACCATCGTGGGGTGTGGCACTGGAGCGTTAGCTACACCATCACCACCGTGAGTGTGTGTACCAAGGCGTAGGTTCACCATCACCACCGTGGGGAGTGTGTGTTGAATGGAGTGTTAGGTTACGTCACCACCGTGAGGTGTGTGTACCAGGGAGCGTTAGGTTCACCATCACCACCTTGGGGTGTGTACCAGAGATTAGGGTCACCTTCACCACTCGTGGGGTGTGTGTACCAGGGGCGTTAGGTTCCCGTGAGAGTGTGTGTACCAGGGAGCGTTAGGTTCTCACCGGTAGGTGTGTGTACCAGGGGCGTTAGGTTCACTATCCTGCAAGTAAGTGTCTGTACCAGAGAAGTTAGGTTCACCATCGTAGGTGTCTGTACCACGGAGGCGTTAGGTTCACCATCACCACCGAGGGGTGTGTGCACGAGAGCTTGAGTTCACCGTCACCACCATGAGGAGTGTGTGTACCAGGGAGCCTTAGTTTCACCATCACCACCGTGGAGGTATGTGTACCAGGGAGCGTTAGGTTCACCATCGTCGGTGTCTGTGTTCAGGGAGCTTTAAGTTGACTATCACCACCGTGGGAGTGAGTACCAAGGAGGCGTTAGGTTCACCATCACCACCGTGGGATTGCATGTACCAGGGAGCGTTAGTTTCACCATCACCAGCGTGGGAGTGTGTGTACCGGGAGCGTTAGGTTCCATCACCAGCGTGGAGTGTGTACCAGGGGCGTTAGGTTCACCATCACCACCGTGGGAATGTGTACCAGGAGAGTTAGGGTCACCATCACCCATCATTGAGGTGTGTGCCAGGGAGCGTTAGGTTCACCGCCGTGGGAGGTGTGTACCAAGGGCGTTAGGTTCCGCAGTGGGAGTGTGTGTGTGTACCAGGGGCGTTAGGTTCACCATCACCCCGTGGGTGTGTACCAGGGAGTGTTAGTTTCACCATCGTGGGTGTCTGTGCACCAGGGAGCGTAGGTTCACCATCACCACTGTGTGAGTGTGTACCGGGAGCGTTGGGTTCCACCGTCACCACCGTGGGAGTGTGTGTACCACGGAGCGTGGGTACACCATCACCACCGTGGTAGTGTGTGTACCAGGGAGTGTTATGTTCACCATCACCACCGTGGCAGTGTGTGTACCAGGGGCGTTGGGTTCACCATCACCACCGTGGGAATGTGTGTGCCAGAGTTAGGGTCACCATCACCATCGTGGGAGTGTGTGTACCAGGGAGGCGTTGGGTTCACCATCACCCGTGGGAGTGTGTACCAGGGAGTGTTAGTTTCACCATCGTGGGTGTCTATGTACCGAGGCGTTAGGTTCACCATCACCACTGTGTGAGTGTGTGTACCGAGGCGTTGGGTTCACCGTCACCACCCTCGGTTGTGTGTACCAGCTGACGTTGGGTACACCATCCCACCGTGAAGTGTGTGTACCAGGGGTGTTATGTTCACCATCACCACCGTGGCGGTGTGTGTACCAGGGGCGTTAGGTTCACCATCACCCCGTGGGAGTGTGTGTACCAGGAGCATTAGGTTCACCATCACCACCGTGGTGTGTGTTCAATGGAGTGTTAGGTTCACCGTCACCGTGGAGTGTGTGTGACCGAGGCGTTAGGTTCACCATCAACACCTTGGGGTGTGTGTACCAGGGAGATTTAGGGTCTGCCATCACCATGGGAGTGTGTGTACCGGGAGCGTTAAGTTCTCAGCCGTGGGAGTGTGTGTACCAGGGGATGTTAGGTTCACCATCACCACCGTGGGGAGTGTGTGTACCAGGGAGTGTTAGGTTCACCATCGTGGGTGTCTGTGTACCGGGGGTAGGTTCACCATCACCGCGAGGAGTGTGTACGAGGAGCGTTAGGTTCACCGTCACCACCATAGGGTGTGTGTACCAGGGGCGTTAGTTTCACCATCACCGTGGGAGTGTTGCCAGGGACCGTTGGGGTCATCTCCACTGCCAGTGGGGTGTGTGTACCAGGGGCGTTGGGTTCACCATCACCACCGTGGGGTGTGTGTACCAGGGAAGCGTTAGGTTCACCATCACCGATGAAGTGTGTGCCAGGGGCGTTAGGTTCACCATCGTGGGTGTCTAGTGTACCAGGAGCTTTAGGTTGACCATCACCACCGTGGGGAGTGAGTACCAAGGGCGTTAGGTTCACCATCACCACCGTGGGTGCGTGTACCAGGGGCGTTAGTTCACCATCACCAGCGTGGGGAGTGTGCCAGGGGAGCTTAGGTTCACGATCGCCATCGTGGAGGGTGTGTACCAGGAAGCGTTATGTTCACCATCACCACCGTGGGGTGTGTGTGCGAGGAGCGTTAGGTTCACCACCGTGGAGAATGTGTACCAGGCAGCATTATGTTCACCATCAACACTGTGGAATGTATTGTGTACCGAGGCGTTAGGTTCACCATCGTGGGTGTCTGTGTACCAGGGGCTTTAGGGTTGACCATCACCGTGGGGTGAGGTACCAGGGGCGTTAGGTTCGTCACCACCTGGGGTGTACTTACCAAGAGTTAGGTACCATCACCACCGTGAGATGTGTGTACCAGAGTGTTAGGATCATCATCACCACTGTGGCGTGTGTGTTCAAGGGTGCGTTAGGTTCACCATCAACACCGTGGTGTGTCTACCAGAGTCAGGTTCACCATCACCACAGTGGGAATGTGGGGAGAGTTAGGGTCACCATCACCATCGTGGGGTGTGTGTACCAGGAGCGTTGGGTTCACGCAGTGGGGTGTGTGTACCAGGAGTATGAGGTCACCATACCCCGTTGAGGTGTGTGTCCCAGGGGAGCATTGGTTAACCATCACCACCCATGTGAGTGTGTGTTCAAGGGAGCGTTAGGTTCACCATCACCACAGTGGGAGTGTGTGTGCCAAGGGCGTTAGGTTCACTATCACCACCGTGGGAATGTGTGTACCAGGGAGAGTTAGGGTCACCATCACCATCGTGGGGAGTGTGTGTACCAGGGGCGTTAAGTTCACCGCCATTGAGTGTGTACCCAGGGCGTTGGGTTCACCGCAGTGGGAGTGTGTGTACCAGGGAATTATGGGGGTCACCACATCACCCCGATGTGTGTGTGTCCCAGGGAGCGATTGTTAACCATCACAACCGTGGGAGTGTGTGTTCAAGGAGCGTTAGGTTCCTCATCACCACCGTGGGGTGTGTGTACCAAGGGCGTTAGGTTCACTATCACCACCGAGGGAATGTGTATTTACCAGGGAGAGTTAGGGTCACCATCACCATGGTGGAGTGTGTGTACCGAGGCGTTAAGTTCACCACTTCGGTGGTGTGTGTACCAGGGGCATTAGGTTCTGCAGTGGGGTGTGTGTGTAGGAGCGTTAGGTTCACCATCACAACCGAGGGGAGTGTGTACCAGGAGTGGGTTCACCATCACCACTGTGGGGAGTGTGTGTACCGAGCGTTAGGTTTACCATCACCACCGTGGGGTGTGTACCAGGAGCATTAGGTTCACCATCACCACTGTGGGAGTGTGTGTACCAGGGGCGTTAGGTTTACCATCACCACCTTGGGGTGTGTGTACGGGGCGTTAGGGTCACCATCACCATAG
Organism: Homarus americanus; assembly: GCF_018991925.1. Classification (NCBI taxonomy): domain Eukaryota; kingdom Metazoa; phylum Arthropoda; class Malacostraca; order Decapoda; family Nephropidae; genus Homarus; species Homarus americanus. The sequence continues at coordinate 49,551 of NW_024718303.1, read as the reverse complement.
TGGGGTGTGTGTACCAGGAGCGTTAGGTTCACCGCCGTGGGTGTGTGAACCTGGGAGCGTTAGGGTTACCATCACCACCGTGGGAGTGTGTGTACCAGGAGTGTTAGGTTCAACGCCGTGCAGGTGTGTCCCAGGAGCATTAGGTTCACCATCACCACCGTGGGGTGTGTGTACCAAGGAGAATTAGGTTCACCATCACCACCGTGAGAGTGTGTGTACCAGGGAGCGTTAGGTTCACCACCACCACCGTGGGGAGTGTGTTGTACCAGGAGCGTTGGGTTTCCAACACCAACGTGGGAGTGTGTGTACCAGGGAGCGTTAGGTTCACCGCCGTGAGAGTGTGTGTACCAGGGAGCGTTAGGTTTACCATCACCACACTGGGGAGTGTGTGTACCAGGAGCGTTAGGTTCACCGTCACCACCGTGAGTGTGTGTACCAGGGAGCGTTAGGTTCACTATCACCTCCTTGGGAGTGTGTGTACCAGAGTGTTAGGTTCGCATCACCACCGTGGGAGTGTTGTGTACCGAGTGTTAGGTTCACCATCGTGGGTGCTCTGTGTGCCAGGGAGCGTTGGTTCACCATCACCACCGTGGGAGTGTGTGTGCAAGGAGTGTTGGGTTCACCGTCACCACGAGTAGAGTGCGTACCAGGGGCGTTAGTTTCACCATCACCACCTTGGGAGTGTGTGTACCGAGGCGTTAGGTTCACCATCACCACCGCAGGAGTGTGTGTACCAGATAGCGTTAAGTTCACCCTCCACCACCATGGAGTATGTGTAACAGGTAGCGTTAGGTTCACCATCACCACCTATGGAGGTGCGTGTACCAGGGAGCGTTGGATCAGCATCACCACCATGGGAATGTGTGTGTACCAGGGTGCATTAGGTTCACCACCGTGTGATGTGTGTACCACCCAGGCGTTAGGTTCCTCAACATCACCGTGGGAGTGTGTGTACCACAGAGCGTTAGGTTCCCATCACCACCGTGGGAATGTGTGCAGGGAGCTTGGGTTATCACCACCGTGGGGTGTGTGTACCAGGCAGCGTTAGGTTCACCATCACCATCGTGAGTGTGTGTACCACGGGCGTTAGGTTCACCATCACCACCGTGGGGTGTGTGTACCAGGGGCTTTAGGTTCACCATCACCACCATGGGAGTGTGTACCAGGGAGCGTTAGGTTCACCATCACCACCGTAGTGTGTATACCAGGGAGCGTTTGGTTCACCGCCGTGTGAGTGTGTGCCAGTGAGCGTTAGGTTCACTATCACCATCGTGGAGTGTGTGTACCACGGGCGTTAGGTACACCATCACCACCGTGGGAGAATGTGTATACCAGGGAGCGTTAGGTTCACCATCACCACGTAAGGAGTGTGTGTACCAGGAGCGTTAGGTTCACCATCACCACCGGGGTGTGTGTACCTGGGAGGTTAGGTTCACCATCACCACCTTGGGAATGTGTGTACCAGGGCGTTAGGTTCACCACCGTGGGAGTGTGTGTGTGTACCAGGGAGCATTAGGTTCACCACCGTGGGGTGTGTCTACCAGGGGCATTGTTCACCATCAACGTAGGGGTGTGTGTAGAGGCATTAGGTTCACCATCACCACCGTGAGAGTGTGTGCGCAGGGGCGTTGGGTTCACCATCACCACCGTGGGAGTGTGTGTGTACCAGGAGTGTTAGGTTCACCATCACCACTGTGGGGTGTGTGCCAGGGGCGTTAGGTTCACCATCACCACCGTGGGAGTGTGTGTACCAGGGAGGGTTAGGTTCACCATCACCACCTGGGAGTGTGTGTACCAGGGAAGGTTACGTTCACCATCACCACCGTGGGAGTGTTTGTACCGAGGCGTTGGGTTCAACCTGCTGGGGTGTGTGTGTACCAGGGAGTATTAGGTTCACCACGTGGGTGTGTGTAACAGGAGCAATATGTTCCATCAACACCATGAGGGTGTGTAGGAGAGAGCATTAGGTTCACCATCACCACCGTGGAGTATGTAGTACCGCAGCGTTAGGTACACCATCACCACAGTGGAGTGTTTGTACCAGGGAGTGTTAGGTTCACCATCACCACCGTGGCAGTGTGTGTTTCAGGGGCGTAGGTTCACCATCAGCACCGTGGGAGTGTGTGTACCAGGGAGCGTTACCATCACCACCGTGGGAGTGTGTGTTCAAGGGCGTTAGGTTCACCATCACCACCGTGGGGTGTGTGTACCGGGGCGTTAGGTTCACCATCACCACCGTGGGGTGTGTACCAGGGAGGTTAGGGTCTACCATCGTGGGGTGTGTGTACCAGGGGCGTTAGAGTTCGCCGTGGGGAGTGTGTACCGAGGCGTTAGGTTCACCGTGGGTGTGTGTGTACCAGGGGCGTGGGTTCACCACCGTTGGGTGTACCGGGGGCATTATGTTCACCGTCACCACCCCTGGGTGTGTGTGTGCCAGGGGCATTGGGTTCACCATCACCGCGGTGAGTGTGTACCAGGGAGTTGGGTACCATCACCACCGTGGGGTGTTTGTACCAGGGCGTGTGGGTTCACCATTACCACCGTGGCAGTGTGTGAACCAGGAGCGTTAGGTTCACCATCAACACCGTGGAGTGTGTGTACTGAAGCGTAGGTTAACCATCACCACCGTGGGAGTGTGTGTTCAAGGGGCGTTAGGTTCACCATCACCACCGTGGGAGTGTGTGTACCAGGGAGTGTTAGGTTCACCATCACCACCGTGGAGTGTGTGTACCAGGGAAGTTAGGGTCACCATCAGCATCTTGGAGTGTGTGTACCGGGGCGTTAAGTTCACCGCCGTGGGAGTGTGTGTACCGAGAGGCGTTAGGTTCACCGCAGTCGGGTATGTGTACCAGGGAGCGTTAGGTTCACCATCACCACCGTGGGAGTGTGTGTGCCAGGGGAGCGTGGGTTTACCATCACCACCGTGAGAGTGTGTGTACCAGGGAGCGTTAGGTTCACCATCACCACCGTGGGGTGTGTGCCAGGGGTGTTAGGTTCACCACCAACGTGGAGTGTGTGTACCAGGGGGCGTTAGGTTCACCGCCGTGAGAGTGTGTGTGTACCAGGGCGTTAGGTTTACCATCACCACACCAGAGTGTGTGCCAGGGGATTAGGTTCTCCGTCGTCGGTGTTTGTGAACCAGGAGCGTTAGGTTCACCATCACCACCGTGGAGTGTGTGTACCCGGTGGCGTTGGGTTCACCGTCACCGCGGGAGTGTGTGTCCAGGGGCGTTAGGTTCACCATCACCTCCGTGGAGTGTGTGTGTGTACAGGGGTGTTAGGTTCACCATCACCACCTTGGGGAGTGTGTGTACCAGTGTGCAGATTCACCGTCACCACGTGGAGTCTGCGTACCAGGGAGGCGTTAGGTTCACCATCACCACCCGTGGGGTGTGTGCCGGGGAGCGTTAGGTTCACCATCACAACCGTGGGGAGTGTGTGTACCAGGGGAGCGTTATACCATCACCACCTTGGGGAGTGTGTGTACCAGGGGCGTTAGGTTCACCATCACCACCGTGGCAGTGTGTGTACCAGGGTGTTATGTTCACCAACACCAACGTGGCAGTGTGTGTACCAGGGGCGTTAGGTTCACCCCCGTGAGAGTGTGTGTACCAGTGGCGTTAGGGTTCACCATCACCACGCGAGTGTGTGCCAGGGAGCGTTAGGTTCACCATCGTGGGTGTCTGTGAACCAGGGAGCGTTAGGTTCACCATCACTGTGGGAGTGTGTGTACCAGGGAGGTGGTTTTACCGTCACCACCGTGGGGTGTGTGTACCAGGGGCGTTAGGTTCACCATCACCTCGTGGGAGTGTGTGTACCAGGGGAGTGTTAGGTTCACCATCACCACCTGTGGGGTGTGTGTGTGCCGGGGGTTAGGTTCACTCACCACGTGTCTGCATACCAGGGGAGCGTTAGGGTTCACCATCACCACCGTGGGGAGTGTGTGTACCAGGGGTGTTAGGTTCACCATCACCACCGTAGGAGTCGTGTACCAGGGGCGTTAGGTTCACCATCACCACCATGGGAGTGTGTGTACCAGGATGCGTTAGGATCAGCATCACCACCATGGGGTGTTGTGTACCAGGGAGCGTTAGGTTCACCATCACCACCGTGGGGAGTGTGTGTACCACGGGCGTTGATTCACCATCACCACCGTGGGGTGTTTGTACCAGGGAGTGTTGGGTTCACCATCACCACCGTGGCGGTGTGTGTGTTCAGGGCGTTAGGTTCACCATCACACCGTGGGTAGGTGTGCCAGGGCATTGGGTACCATCACCACCGTGGGGTGTGTGTCCAGGGGCGTTAGGTTCCATCACCACCGTGGAGGTGTGTGTATCGGGAGCGTTGGGTTCACCATCACCACCGTGGGGTGTGTGTACCAGGGAGCATTAGGTTCACCATCACCACCATGGGGTGTGTGTACCAGGGAGCGTTAAGTTCACCGTGGGGAGTGTGTGTGTACCAGGGGCGTTAGGTTCACCACCGTGGGGTGTGTTTGTACCAGGAAGCATTAGGTTCCAACACCGTGGGGTGTGTGTACCAGGGAGCATTATGTTCACCATCAACACCATGGAGTGTGTGTGTAAGAGGAGCGTGGGTTCACCATCACCACCGTGGAGTGTGTGCACCAGGGGCGTTAGGTACACCACCCTGGAGTGTGTATACCAGGGGCGTTAGGTTACCGACCGTGGCAGTGTGTGTACCACGGCGTTAGGTTCACCACCGTGGGAGTGTTTGTACCAGGGAGTGTTAGGTTCACCATCACCATCATGGCAGTGTGTGTTCAGGAGCGTTAGGTTCACCATCAACACCGTGGGGTAGGTGTACCAGGGGAGCATTAGGTTAACCATCACCACCGTGGAGTGTGTGTTCAGGGGCGTTAGGTTCACCATCACCACCGTGGAGTGTGTGTGTACCAGGGGACATTGTTACCATCACCAACGTGGGGTGTGTGTGCCGGAGAGTTGGGGTCACCATCACCATCGTGGGGTGTGTGTACCAGGGGCGTTAAGTTCACCGCCGTGGGGTGTGTGTACCAGGGGCGTAGGTTCACCACCGTGGGGGTGTGTTGTACCAGGAAGCATTAAGTTCAACACCGTGGGGTGTGTGTACCAGGGAGCGTATGTTCATCATCAACCCCAGGGTGTGTGAGGGCATTAGGTTCACCATCACCAGCGTGAGAGTGTGTGCACCAGGGGAGGTTAGGTACACCATCACCGTGGGGAGTGTGTATACCAGGGTGTAGGTTAACCATGACCACCGTGGCAGTGTGTGTACCAGGCGTTAGGTTCACCATCACCACCGTGAGAGTGTGTGTGCCAGGGGCGTTGGGTTCACCATCACCACCGTGGGAGTGTGTGCCAGGGGCGTTAGGTTTACCAACACCAACGTGGGGTGTGTGTACCGGGGGCGTTAGGTTCACCCCCGTGAGGTGTGTGTACCAGGGGCGTTAGGTTCACCATCACCACACTGGGAGTGTGTGTACCAGGGAGAGTTAGGTTCACCATCGTCGGTGTCTGAACCAGGGAGCGTTAGGTTCACCATCACCACCGTGGGAGTGTGTGTGTGTACCAGGGGTGTTAGGTTCACCATCACCACGTGAGGTGTGTACCAGGGGCGTTAGGTTCACCATCACCTCCGTGGGGTGTGTGTACCAGAGGCGTTGGTTACCATCACCACGGGGTGTGTGTGCCAGGGTGTTTGGTTCCCGTCCCACGGTGAGTCTGCGTACCAGGGGATTAGGTTCACCATCACCACCGTGGGGATGTGTGGACCAGGGAGGTAGGTTCACCGTCCCACCGTTGGGTCTGCGTACCAGAGGCGTTAGGTTCACCATCACCGTGGAGTGTGTATACCAGGGGCGTTAGGTTCACCATCACCACCGTGGGGAGTGTGTGTACCAGGGGCGTTAGGTTCCCATCACCACCTTGGGAGTGTGTATTAAGGGGCTGGTTCACCATCACCGTGGGAGTGTGTGTACCAGATGGCGTTAGGTTCACCCTCACCACCATGGGAGTATGTGTAACAGGTAGCGTTAGGTTCACCATCACCACCATGGGGTATGTGTGCCAGGAAGGTGGGATCAGCATCACCACCATGGGAGTGTATGTACCAGTGAGGCGTTAGGTTCACCATCACCAACGTGGGAGTGTGTACCAGGGAGCATTAGGTTCACCATCACCACTGTGGGGAGTGTGTGTACCAGGAGCGTTAGGTTCACCGTGACCACCGTGGGGGTGTGGACCAGGGAGCGTTAGGGTCACCATCACCATCGTGGGAGGTGTGTGTACCAGGGGCGATAGGTTCACCACGCGTGGGGAGTGTGTGAACCAGGGGCGTTAGGTTCACCATCACCACCATGGGGTGTGTGTACCGGGAGTGTTAGGTTCCGCCGTGGGAGTGTGTGTACCGAGGCGTTAGGTTCACCATCACCACGTGGGGTGTGTGTACCAGGGGCGTTGGGTTTACCAACACCAACGTGGCAGGTGTGTGTACCAGGGAGCGTTAGGTTTAACACCAACGTGGCAGTGTGTGTACCGGGGCGTTGGTTCACCGCCGTGAGGAGTGTGTGTACCAGTGAGCGTTGGGTTTACCATCCACCACCTGGGTGTGTGTACCAGGGAGAGTTAGGTTCACCATCGTCGGTGTCTGTGAACCGGGGCGTTAGGTTCACCATCACCACCGTGGAGTGTGTGTACCAGGCAGCGTTAGGTTCACCGTCACCACCGTGGGAGTGTGTGTACCAGGGGCGTTGGTTTCACCATCACCTTCGTGGGAGTGTGTGTACCAGGGAGTGTTAGGTTCACCATCACCACCTTGGAGTGTGTGTGCCGGGAGTGTTAGGTTCACCGTCACCACCGTAGGAGTCTAGTACCAGGGGCGTTAGGTTCACCATCACCACCGTGGGAGTGTGTGTACCTGGGAGTGTTAGGTTCACCGTCACCACCGTAGGAGTCTGCGTACCAGGGAGCGTTAGGTTCACCATCACCAATGTGGGAGTGTGTACACCAGGGAGCGTTAGGTTCACCATCACCACCGTGGGAGTGTGTGTACCAGGGAGCGTTAGGTTCACCATCACCACCTTGGGAGTGTGTGTACCAGGGAGCGTTAGGTTCACCATCACCACCGTAGGAGTGTGTGTACCAGATAGCGTTAGGTTCAACCTCACCACCATGGGAGTATGCGTAACAGGTAGCGTTAGGTTCACCATCACTACCATGGGAGTGTGTGTACCAGGAAGCGTTAGGATCAGCATCACCACCATGGGAGTGTGTGTGTACCAGGGTGCGTTAGGTTCACCATCACCACCGTGGGAGTTTGTGTACCAGGGAGCGTTAGGTTCACCATCACCACCTTGGGAGTGTGTGTACCAGGGAAGGTTAGGTTCACTATCACCACCGTGGGAGTGTTTGTACCAGGGAGCGTTAGGTTCACCACCGTGGGAGTGTGTGTGTACCAGGGAGCATTAGGTTCACCACCGTGGGAGTGTGTGTAACAGGGAGCAATATGTTCACCATCAACACCATGGGAGTGTGTGTAAGAGGGAGCATTAGGTTCACCATCACCACCGTGGGAGTGTGTGTACCACGGAGCGTTAGGTACACTATCACCACCGTGGGAGTGTTTGTACCAGGGAGTGTTAGGTTCACCATCACCACCGTGGGAGTGTGTTTACCAGGGAGCGTTAAGTTCACCGCCGTGGGAGTGTGTGTGTACCAGGGTGCGTCAGGTTCACCGCCGTGTGAGTGTGTGTACCAGTGAGCGTTAGGTTCACTATCACCATCGTGGAAGTGTGTGTACCACGGAGCGTTAGGTTCACCATCACCACCGTGGGAGTGTGTGTACCAGGGAGCGTTAGGTTCACCATCACCACTTTGGGAGTGTGTGTACCTGGGAGGGTTAGGTTCACCATCACCACCGTGGGAGTGTGTGTACCAGGTAGCGTTAGGTTCACCACCGTGGGAGTGTGTGTGTACCAGGAAGCATTAAGTTCACCACCGTGGGAGTGTGTGTACCAGGGAGCATTATGTTCACCATCAACACCATGGGAGTGTGTGTAAGAGGGAGCATTAGGTTCACCATCACCACCGTGAGAGTGTGTGCACCAGGGAGCGTTAGGTACACCATCACCACCGTGGGAGTCTGTATACCAGGGAGTGTTAGGTTAACCATGACAACCGTGGCAGTGTGTGTACCAGGGAGCGTTAGGTTCACCATCACCACCGTGGGAGTGTGTGTACCAGGGAGCGTTAGGTTTACCAACACCAACGTGGGAGTGTGTGTACCAGGGAGCGTTAGGTTTACCATCACCACACTGGGAGTGTGTGTACCAGGGAGAGTTAGTTTCACCATCGTCGGTGTCTGTGAACCAGGGAGCGTTAGGTTCACCATCACCACCGTGGATGTGTGTACCAGGAGCGTTAGGTTCACTGGGTCACCACCGAGGTGTGTACCAGGGAGCGTTAGGGTTCACCATCACCTTCTGTGTGGGAGAGTGGTGTTCAGGAGCAAAGCAGGGGTTCACCATCGCCACCTTCTGGAGTGTGTGTGTGCTAGGGAGCGTTAGGGTCACCATCACCACCGTGGGAGTGTGTGTACCAGGGAGTGTTAGGTTCACCGTCATCACCGTAGGAGTCTGCGTACCAGGGAGTGTTAGGTTCACTATCACCACCGTGGGAGTGTGTATACCAGGGAGCGTTAGGTTCACCATCACCACCTTGGGAGTGTGTGTACCAGGGAGCGTTAGGTTCACCAACAATACCGTAGGAGTGTGTGTACCAGATAGCGTTAGGTTCACCCTCACCACCATGGGAGTATGTGTAACAGGTAGCGTTAGGTTCACCATCACCACCATGGGAGTGTGTGTACCAGGAAGCGTTAGGATCAGCATCACCACCATGGGAGTGTGTGTGTACTAGAGTGCGTTAGGTTCACCGCCGTGTGAGTGTATGTACCAGTGAGCGTTTGGTTCACTATCACCATCGTGGAAGTGTGTGTACCACGGAGTGTAAGGTTCACCATCACCACCGTGGGAGTGTGTATACCAGGGATCGTTAGGTTCACCATCACCACCGTGGGAGTGTGTGTACCAGGGAGCATTAGGTTCACCACCATGGGAGTGTGTTTGTACCAGGAAGCATTAAGTTCAACACCGTGGGAGTGTGTGTACCAGGGAGCATTATGTTCACCATCAACACCATGGGAGTGTGTGTAAGAGGGAGCATTAGGTTCACCATCACCACCGTGAGAGTGTGTGCACCAGGGAGCGTTAGGTACACCATCACCACCGTGGGAGTGTGTATACCAGGGAGTGTTAGGTTAACCATGACAACCGTGGCAGTGTGTGTACCAGGGAGCGTTAGGTTCACCATCAACACCGTGGGAGTGTGTGTACTAGGGAGCATTTTGTTAACCATCACCACCGTGGGAGTGTGTGTTCAAGGGAGCGTTATGTTCACCATCACCACCGTGGGAGTGTGTGTACCAGGGATAGTTAGGTTCACCATCACCACCGTGGGGGTGTGTGTACCAGGGAAAGTTAGGGTCACCATCACCATCATTGGGGTCATGTGTGTACCAAGGGGCGTTAAGTTCACCGCCAGGAGTGTGTGTACCAGGAGCGTGGGGTTCACGCAGTGGGAGTGTGTTGCCAGGGAAGCGTTATGTTCACCATCGCCACCGTGGGAGTGTGTGTACCAGGGAGCGTTAGGTTCACCATCACCACCGTGGGAGTGTGTGTACCAGGGAGCGTTAGGTTCACCGCCGTGGGAGTGTGAGTGCCAGGGAGCGTTAGGTTCACTATCACCCCCGTGGGAGTGTGTGTACCAGGGAGTGTTAGGTTCACCATCGTTGGTGTGTGTGTACCAGGGGCATTATGTTCACCATCAACACCGTGGGGTGTGTTAACGAGGAGCATTAGGTTCACCATCACCACCGTAGGAGTGTGTGTACTAGGGGCGTTAGGTTCACCATCACCACCAGTGGGGTGTGTGTACCAGGGGCGTTGGGATCACCATCACCACCTGGGGAAGTGTGTGTACCAGGGTGCGTTAGGTTCACTACGGTGTGAGTGTGTGTACCAGGAGCGTTAGTTCACACACCCGTGGGGTGTGTGTACCAGAGGCGTTAGGTTCACCATCACACCGTGGGGTGTGTGTACCAGGGGCGTTAGGTTCACCATCACCGCGATGGGGTGTGTGTACCAGGGGCATTAGGTTCACCATCACCACCGTGGTGTGTGTGCCAGGGAGGTTGGGTTCACCATCACCACCGTGGGGTGTGTGTACCAGGGGCGTTAGGTTCACCATCACCACCGTGGGGAGTGTGTGTACCAGGGGCGTTAGGTTCTATCACCACCATGGTGAGTGTGTGTACCAGGGGAGGTTAGGTTCACCATCACCACCGTAGGGTGTGTGTACATGGAGCGTTAGGTTAACCACCGTGGGGTGTGTGTGTACCGGGGCTTAGGTTCACCACCGTGGGGAGTGCCAGGGGAGCATTATGTTCACCATCAACACCATGGGGTGTGTGTGGAGGAGCGTTAGGTTCACCATCACCACCGTGAGTGTGTGCACCGGAGCGTTAGGGTTCACCATCACCACCGTGAGGTGTGTGTCACATCACCACTGTGGGAATGTGTACGAGGGAGCTGCTAGGTTCACCATCACCACCGTGGAGTGTGTGTACCAGGGAGCGTTAGGGGTTCACCATCACCACCTTGGGAGTGTGTGTGTACTGTGGGAGGGTTAGTTCACCACCGCGGCAGGTGTGTACCAGGGAGCTGCTAGGGTTCACCACCGTAGGAAAGTGTGTGTACCTAGGAGCATTAGGCTCACCACCGTGGGAGTGCACACCAGGAGCTATGGCCCACCATCAACACCATGAGTGCAAGAGGAGCATTAGGTTCCACCATCACCACCTGTGAGAGTAGCACCAGGGAATGTTAGTCTCACTCCATCACCAATTCTGGGAAAATTAGGAGCGTTAGGGTTTCACCATCACCACTGTGTGAGTGTGTAAAATTAGAGCGTTAGGTTCACTCATCACCACCGTGAGGTACCATTTGATCGTTAGGTACAACCATCACCACCGCGGGCGTGCGCTTCAGGCAATGTTAGGTTCACCATCACCACCGTGAGAGTGTGTGTACCAGGAGCGTTATGTTCACCATCACCACCGGAGTATGTACCAGGGAGCATTAGGTTCACCCATCACCACTGTGGGAGTGTGTGCACCAGGAGCGTTAGGTTCACCATCACCACCGTGGGAGTGCTCATGAGCGTTAGGGTCACCATCACCATCGTGAGGAGTGTGTGTGTACCAGAGAGCTGCCAGTTCCTACCTGCAGTGGAGCGTGTGCCGTTAGCTCTCTACCCATCACCACCGTGGAGTGTGTACCAGCGAGCGTTAGGCCCCACCACCCGTGAGAGTGTGTGTACCAGGGAGCGGTAGGTTCACCATCACCACAGTGGGAGTGTGTGTGTACCAGGGAGCGTTACGTTTACCAACACCAACATGGGAGTGTGTGTACCTGTGAGCGGGGTTAGGGTTCACCGTCGTGGAGTGTGTACCAGGCAGTTGGTTTATCACCACAACACTGGGAGTGTGTACCAGGAGCGTTAGCTTCCACCCATCACCACCGAGGGAGTGTGTACCAGGAGCGTTAGGGTTCACCGTCACAACCATGCACCAGGGAGTTAGGTTCGCCATCACCACCGTGAGCGTGTACCAGGGAATGCTGATCGCCCACCACCGTGGAGGTGTACCAGGGAGCATTAGGGTTCACCCATCACCACCGCGGAGGTGTGCCATGAGCATTAGGTTCACCACCACCGGGAGTGTGTGTTCAGGAGCATTAGGTTCACCCATCACCACCATGAGAGTGTAAATTATAAAGCGTTAGTTTCACCGCCGCGGGAGTGTGTACCAGGCAGCGTTAGGGTTTACTCATCACCACACAGGAGGCAACAGGAGCGTTAGGGTTCACCCATCACCACTGAGGGAGTGTGTGTACCAGGGAGAGTTAGGTTCAACGTCACAAACTACGGGCGGTATGCATCAGTGAGCGTTAGGTCTCACCACCACCGTGGAGTGTGTGTACCATGGAGCGTTAGGGTTCTACCCACGTGCCTGTACCTAGGAGCTTTAGTCTCATCACCACCGTGGGAGTGTGTGTACCAGGGAGCGTTAGGTTCAACATCACACTGTGGGAGTGTGCCATGGCATTAGGCCCACCACTACCGTGGGAGTGTGTGTACCAGGGAGCATTAGGTTCACCATCACCACCGTGGGAGTGTAGGTTCAATGGAGCGTTAGGCCCACCGTCACCGCCTGTGGAGGCGTACCAGGAACGTTAGACCACTCACCACCGCAGAGGTGTTCAGGGAGCATTAGGTTCACCATCACTCACCGTGGGAGTGTGTGCTGAAAGGAGCATTAGGTTCACCTCATCATCACCACCGGGATGTAAAGTACCAGGGAGCATTAGGTCCACCATCACCAATTTATATGTGTGTACCAGGAAGCAGTTTTCACCGCTGCGGAGTGTGTGTACCAGGCAGCAAGAGTTTACTCATCACCACCTGTATGTGGTGGTACTCAGGAGCGTTAGGTTCACCATCACCACTGAGGGAGTGTGTAAAACAGGGAGGTTAGGTTCAACGTCACAACCGCGCACCAGCGAGCGTTAGGTTCACCATCACACCGTGGGAGTGTGTGTACCATGGAGCGTTAGGTTCACCATCGTGGTGTCTGTGTACCAGGGAGCTTTAGGGTTCACCATCACCACCATGTGTGTACCAGGGAGCGTTAGGTTCAACATCACCACCGTGGGAGCGTGTGCCATATATTAGGTTCACCCACCACCGTGGGAGTGTGTACCAGGGAGCATTGGGTTCCACCATCACCACCGTGAGAGTGTGTGTACCAGGAAGCGTTAGGGCCCACCGCCGAGTGTGTACCAGGCAGCGTTAGGTTTTACTTCATCACCACACCGGGGAGGTGTACCAGGGAGCGTTAGGTTCACCATCACCACTGAGAGTGTGTACCAGGAGCGTTAGGTTCACCGTCACAACCATGGGCGTGTAAATTAGGAGCATTAGGTTCACCATCACCACTGTGGAGTGTGTGTACTAGGAGCGTTAGGTTCACCATCGTGGGTGTCTGTGTACCTCAGGGAGCTTTAGGTTCACCATCACCGCCGTGGGAGTGTGTGTACCAGGCAGCGTTAGGTTTACCATCACCACACTGGGAGTGTGTGTACCAGGGAGCGTTAGGTTCACTATCACACCGAGGGAAGTGTGTGTACCAGGGAGCGTTAGGTTCACCGCTCAACCATGGGCGTGTGTGTGTACCAGGGAGCGTTAGGTTCACCATCACCACCGTGGGAGTGTACCAGGAAGCGTTAGGTTCACCATCACCGTGGGAGGTGTGTTCCAGGGAGTTAGTTCACGCCCATCGCCACCTTGGCAGTGTGTGTACCAGGGAGGGTTAGGTTCACCTCATCACCGTGGGGAGTATGTGTACCAGGGATCGTTAGGTTCACCACCGTGGAGTGTGAGTACCAGGGAGCATTAGACCACCACCGTGGGAGTGTGTACTAGGAGCATTAGGTTCACCATCACCACTGTGAGAGTGTGAACCAGGGAGTGATAGGTTCACACCACCGTGGAGTGTGTGTACCAGGGAGTGTTAGGGTTCACTGCAGTGGGAGAGTGTGTGTACCAGTGAGCTGCTTGTTTCACCATCACCAATGTGGGAGTGTGTGTACCAGGGAGCATTATGTTCACCATCAACACCCGCGGGAGTGTGTGTAAGGGAGCATAGGTTCACCATCACCACTGTGAGAGTGTAGGCACCAGGGAGCGTTAGGTTCACCATCACCACCGTGGGAGTGTGTGTACCAGGAGCGTTAGGTTCATCATCACCACCATGGAGCGTGTGTACCAGGGAGCGTTAGGTTCAATTCATCACCACCGTGAGAGTGTGTGCAACTAGAGAGCGTTAGCTTCACCATCACCACACCGTGGGAGTGTGTGTACCAGGGAGCGTTAGGTTCACTCATCACCACCGTGGAAGTGTACCACGGATGTTAGGCACAACCATCACCAACGTGGAGGGTGTGTACCAGGAAGCGTTATGTTTACCATCACCACCAAGGGAGTGTGTGTAACTAGGAACGTTAGGTTCACCAATCGTGGGAGTGTGTGTGTGTGTACCAGGGAGCATTAGGTTCACTCCACCGAGTGTGTGCACCAGGGAGAGTTAGGTTCACATCACCACCGTGGGAAGTGTGTGTACCAGGGAGCGTTAGGTTCACCATCACCATTGAGTGAATGTGTGTACTAGGGAGCGGGGTTAACCATCACCACCGTGGAGTGTGTGTTCACGGAAGGTTAGGTTCACCGTCATCACTGTGGGAGGTGTACCAGGAATGTTAGGACACCATCACCACCGTGTGGAGTGTGTGTACCAGGGAGCTGCTAGGTTCACCATCACCACCGTGGGAGTGTGTGCCAAGGAGCATTAGGTTCACCATCACCACTGTGAAATGTGTGTACCAGGGAGCGTTAGGTCCATCACCACCGTGGGAGTGTGTGTACCAGGGGAGCGTTAGGGTTCACCATCACCACCTTTGGGAGGTGTGTACCAGGGAGGTTAGGTTCACCCACCGTGGGAGTGTGTGTACCAGGGAGCTGCTAGGTTCACCAATCGTAGGAGGTGTGTACCAGGGGAGCATTAGTTCACCACCGTGGGAGTGTGTGTACCAGGGAGCATGTTCACATCAATACCATGGGAGTGTGTGTGTAAAAGGGAGCATTAGGTTCACCATCACCACCGTGAGAGTGTGTGCACCAGGGAGCGTTAGGGTTCACCCATCACCACTGTGTGAGTGTGTGTACCAGGAGCGTTAGGTTCACTCATCACCACCGTGGGATGTGTGTACCACGGAGCGTGTTAGGCACACCATCACCACCTTGGGAGTGTGTGTACGAGGGAGTTGCGTTAGCTCCACCCTCACCTCCGTGGGAGTGTGTGTACCAGGGAGTGCTAGTTTCACCATCGTGGGTGTCTGCAACAGTAGTTAGGTTCACCATTGTCGCGATCCCACTACTCTTTATACTTGGGGAGTGAATCCTACCCCAAGTTATTAACAAATAAAGGTACAAACAGGGAACACGGCAATAATTATCTCCACCAAATACCTACTCAACTAAATGTACTTGAAAAAGTAAGAACAGTTGAAATATGTGAATTACAAAATGGAAGATAATTAATTAATTCAATTTATGTTTTAAAGGGAGTAATGATTAGCAAACATGAATTTAAGTGAATAAGTAATTGTATAATAAAATAAGAGTGATGCCGGAAGGGCGAAACTATACTGTAAGGAGTTAGACCAAACAAATATTACTTAACATTACTATATTACACAAGACATACGAAATATATATATACAACAATCAATACAAAATGATTATCCCTACCAAACAGGAGATACCTTACCACCAGGATCCCTTCCTAGGCCTAACTAAACGTGTCACTAATACCTGATACCCCTAGGGCATTGCAGAAGACTTGATAAAGCACTTAGACAAAGGTCAAGGCTAGAGAACGAATAGACACGTCTAACATATGCCACGGATTTTTCGCTACTGGGGAGCGTGGCGTGGGTACGCCGTGGAGGAGCGTCTCATATCACGTGATCTAGACATTTGCTGGATATTTTATATAATTAATTAATATTACTCTTGAGTTGACTTAACAGAGTAAGACAATGATGCATATAAATTACATACATAAATATACAATTAACCTAAGTAGCTAAGAACAATAATAATATAATAAGTACAATTAACAAATTAATAGTAGCTTGTGTGAAATGGAAGCGTGAACAGATGCCTCAAGCTATGCGAGATCCCGAGCGCCCAGGCTCGTGACACCTCCCCCAAAAAAGTGAGCTTACAACTAACTGGAAGCGAAAATGGATATACAGCTACACAGTGAAAGTAATAACTAACACAATTGGTTTAAATCAATATGAAGCAAAATAATTCATAATATAAACACAAGGTATTCAATGACAATATAACAAAAAAATAATTTGCATATAGACATAGTTACTAAATAATCAGACTCGAGAAAGTGCATCAGCCAACACGTTCTCTTTTCCTCGGATATGGGAAATGTTCAAGTTATAGGGCTGAAGTGATAGAGCCCACCTCAAAAGTCTTTGGTTGGTATGTTTCATCTTGTCAACAAAAGTAAGTGGGTTATGATCAGTGAACACTTGAATGGGATAAGCAGTGCTGCCAATATATACCTTGAAGTTTTCTAGTGCCATGATCAGTGATAAAGCCTCCTTTTCAATGGTGGCATAGTTTCTTTGATATTTATTAAATTTTCTAGAAAAATAGCACAGCGGATGAAGCACGTGATCACTCTCACCCTCTTGCAAAAGCACAGCACCGGCGCCAATTTCACTGGCGTCGACATGGAGAGTGAACTGTTTCTGGAGGTCAGGTGCAAGTAGTACAGGAGCATTTGCCAGCAGGGATTTAAGATTCTCAAAAGATTCCTGGCAAGCCGTAGTCCACTTGAAGGTTTTCTTGCCACTCAGCAGGTCAGTCATGGGAGAGGCAACGGAGGAGAAGTTTGGACAAAAACGGCGGTAGTACCCCGCCATACCCAGCAACCTCATCACACTCTTCTTATCGCCTGGCACTGGATACTGTTGAATTGCCTCAATTTTGGCTGCTATAGGCTGGACTTCCCCTTGTCCGACCACATGCCCCAAGAAAGTGACGTGGGCATGGCCGAACTCACTTTTGACGAGGTTCACCGTCAGCTTGCTTGCAGCCAGTACGGAGAAGAGGGCTTGTAGACGACTCATGTGATCTTCCCAGGAACTGCTGAAGACGATAAGGTCGTCTAGGTAACAGCGGACACCTTCCAGACCAGACGTGATGAAATTCATGAGGCGTTGAAAGGTTGCAGGGGCGTTCCGCATACCAAACGGAAGGACTGTGAATTGGTACAACCCCTCAGGAGTGACAAAAGCAGAGATGGCCCTGGAGCGTTCAGTCAGTCTTATCTGGTAGTAGCCCTGGAGGAGATCCAATTTGGTCACGTACCTTGCCTGTCCAAGATCGTCGATCACATCGTCGATGCGTGGCAAGGGATAACCATCGGGTTCAGTGACAGCATTTACCTTGCGGTAATCCACACACAGCCGCATTGACCCATTCGGCTTTGGAACTAGAACAACAGGGGATGCCCATGGACTGATGCTGGGTTCGACGAGGCCTAGCTCTTGAAGACGCTGTACCTCGGCTCGCACACACTCCCGCTTGAAGGCATTAAGACGGTAGGGACGCTGTCGGATTGGCTTGGCTCCCCTGGTCTCAACGTTATGCTCCAGCACTGAACAAGAGAGTGGGTAATCACCAACTATAATAAGATACTCCTGTAATAGAGACTTTATATTATTGGCTTGGTCACTAGAGAGATGACACAACTTAGCACTGGGGTCCTCCAAGATAGTAGAGTTTTCAACTTTTACACTAGACCCATTCATTATTTCAGAAAAACACTGATCTTTATCATCCTTACACTCTGGCACAATGATACAATTTGGCAAGGATTGATCAACACAAGCAACTGCTTTTCCCAGGGTTTCGTTACGAACGTGATATGACTTTAAAAGATTGACATGGATAAGGCGTTTTTTCTTACGCCGTTCAGGGGTGCTAATCACATAATTCACGGACCCCTGTTTTTCTAGTACTTCATATGGACCACTGTATTTGGATTTAAAAGGGTGATCATGTAAGGGCAGGAAGGCCAACACCTGCTCCCCAACTTGGAATTCTCTAGGTTTTGCCTGATGGGCCTTATCAAAATGCAGTTTCATTTTCACCTGAGCACACCTTAAGTTGGACTGGGTAAGTTCTACAGCCAGACGCAACTTCTCCTTGAATTGGACCACATATGAAGCTAAGGGCGTCGCGCTCTGATCACTCAACCAACACTCTTTTAACACCTTAAGAGGCCCTCGCGCCTCATGTCCATAGACGAGCTGGAAGGGCGAGAATCCTAGCGACTCTTGTTTACTGTCCCGAACAGCAAACAAAAGCAGGTCAACTCCCTCGTCCCAATCCTTCCCAGTCTCCAGACAGAAGGTGCGCAGCATGAGTTTTAGTGTCTGGTGAAATCTCTCTACCACCCCCTGTGACTGAGGGTGATAGGCCGAAGACCTCAACTGCCGGACTCCCAGGGTTTGCATTACCTGATTAAACAACCGGGAAGTAAAATTGGAACCCTGATCTGACTGCACCACTGTAGGAAGGCCTACTTGAGTGAAGAAGTGGGTTAAGGCTTTGATAACATTCTTCGCTGTGATGCAGCGCAAGGGAATGGCTTCAGGATAACGGGTTGCACAATCAATAATGGTTAGCAAGAACTGATGACCACGAGGGGTCTTAGGTAAGGGACCGACACAATCTATGACCACCTTACTAAAGGGCTCTTCAATGACTGGGATAGGCTGCAGAGGGAATGGTTTAACACTGGGGTTCGGTTTCCCCGCTACCTGACAATCATGGCAAGTGCGACAGTAAGAGCTGGCGTCTTTCTTCATCCTAGGCCAAAAGAACTGGGATAAAATTTTTGCATAAGTCTTCCTAACTCCTAAATGACCACCCACCCCATCATGAGCGATACTAAGTATGTCCTGCCGCAAAGGTTTGGGAATAACAACTTGATGATGAACTAACCAAGGGTGATTGGCAGGAGAATTGGAGGGGCGGAACTTCCGCATTAATACACCAGACCTAGTGTAGTAGCAATTTGATTCTTGCTCAGCTTCTGTCTCAGTGACTGACCTATTGAGAAAACCTACCAGCTCAGGATCCCCTGCTTGTAGCTCAATAAACTTACTTCTAGTGATGGGAGAGGAACCAAAACTAGTGACATCTGGGTTCCTATCTCCATCAGAACTACTCTGGAGGTTATCTGGTGGTGAGGAATCCTCAAAGAATTCACTGAGACCAAGATCAGTATGGTCCGGCTGAACAAGATTATCCTCGGACTTCTCACAGTCCTGGAGGGAAACTTCATCAACTTCACTAGTCTCTTCTACCTCTGTACTGCGGCTCATGCTACGGGTCACAGCACACGCAGGGAACAACCCTGGAAAGTCTACTTCTAACTGCACAGTATTATTCTCGGCAGTGGGACAAGATGAGATCACAACATTAGGGAACATCATGTCGCCAACGAGGTCATTTCCTATCAATAGAGAGACCCCTCCTACAGGTAAGCTATCTACTACTCCTAACGTGACATAACCTGACTTTATGGATGACCGCAGGTACACTTGACAAAGGGGAATACGCGACCCACCGGTCAAACCGTTCACAAGCACCCAACTACCAGTATAGCATGAATCCAGGAATGGAGCAGCTTCTTTAGTAACAAGAGATAAGGCTGAGCCTGTGTCTCTTGTTACGAACCCCTCCACCCAGCACTACGAACCACGCCATCTATTGTCCTGATCTACCTACCCAGCACCACGAGCAACGCCATCTAGGGACGAGACACGAGTATGACTCGTCTTAGTTAACACTCCGGGGTTTCCCTTCTCCATATCCTGGTTGTTGCGTCACTTCCTCCTAGTCTTCTTTGTGAGCTCCAATTCGAGGAGAGAGACTTGGCTCTGGGAAGTGACCACAGGATCATCTATCCTCTAAACCTGCGGCGCAGTGACTACCTACCGTCTTCTACAATACTCAGCCTTACTCGTCAGCCATCTCAGCTCCTCACTTAAGTATTTGTATTTTGTATTGCCTCCCCCACGTCCACTTGCTTCAAAATTGTTTATGTTGTATTAATATGTATATACTGTTAATGTTTAGGTTAAGTTTGGTTAAGGGTAATTTATAAGCTGAATATTTTGTTTAGGGATTTATGGTACTTTATTATACACAACGAAAACTCTCATCCTTTGTCTACCCTTTTATAGTCCGATTGTCTTTGTTTTGTTTTTTTGTTACCTGTTGGGATCTGGGTAGACTTATAACTATATTCTCAATCCCCAACTCGTAACAAATGGCGACCGTGACAGGACACGACCTTAAGTACCATATTCCTTCCTCCCTTGTTACTCAGTGTTAATTATTCCTCCCAGTCACTTCTGTTCACAATTGCTTTACGGTGGTTTAAATTTTCATTCATATGTGTGTGCATATATTGGTATTATCGTACAGTAAGAGTGACAGACGTAGGATATTAGGTTCCAAGTGTCATAAGGCTTACCTGTTATTACACGTGGCAGTCGTGTAGTAAGTCTTATCGAGTGTAGGGAAGAATCCGGATCTGTTTAATGCCGTACCCTCCCTCCAGAGTAGGCTGTTCCATAGTCACTAGTTTAGGGTGAAGTGATATCTTAGGACGCCCCGCTCTACCAGGACCCCATAATTATAAAGCCTCAATTATTGTTCTTCTCATTATCTCATTCGGGGTCAATAATAAAGTAACTCAAGGGTTGTTAATCCGGATCTTTATATTAATGCCGTAATACGCCCTTCCTGTTTCAAGTATCTAAGGGTTGTTAATCCGGAGCTTTATATTAATGCCGTAATACGCCCTTCCTCTTTCAAGTCTCTTGTCCTTATCTAAGGATCTTCTTAGAAGAACAATATTCATAAGTGTAATTTCCCTAGGTATAACTTGGGTAGTTTCCGGGACTTTCTGGTTATCCACTGCCGTGATATTTTCTAGGGTTATCCACTTATCTTATCTTTTGACCATTAGTTAATTTATCCTATTTTTCTTAACAATGGCCACCTCAGGTTTTGATCTCCAGGATTTTATTGAAAATCCTTCCGTAGCTAAATTACGTGTTAATATCCTGAAGAAAGAATGGAAAGAAATAGCCAACTATTACAATATCCCATTTTCACAGCAACTGACTAAGGAAATGTTAAAAAATCATGTGATTGAAGTGTTGGTTCAACAAGAAGTTTTAAAAGAATCCGCTGTTGACAGATTAACGCCCATGTCCAAGAAACTTCAACCACTATCCACCACCCCTCCTCACTCAGAAGTTGCTTCAGGTCTGGCTAGCCCTCAAGAAAAAACACAACGAATAGACGCCTTAGAACTAGAACGAGCAAGGTTCGAGTTCCAAATCAAAATGAAAGAAGTCGAGTTGGAGCAGGAGTCGGAACAGGCCAAGTTGGAGCGGGCCAAGTTGGAGCAGGAGGTTAGACTGAAAGAACTACAGGTAAGAGAGATAGAAGTCACCTTAACATCGGAGTTTAAATCAAAAGAAGTGGCATTAAGAGAGAAACTAGCTTCTTTTAACCCTGCTACTGCTTCTTCCCTTGTTCCCGGGTTTGATGAATCCGATATGGACGGGTCATTTAGGACTTTTGAGAAAATAGCCGAGAAGAATGAGTGGCCCAAGGACCAGTGGGTGTCAGTGTTAGTTCCTAAATTATATGGTAAGGCTCGTAGAGTTTATAACTGTTTAGACCAGACTGATGACTATGATAACGTAAAAAAGAATATCCTCACCTCTTATGCTATCACGCCAGATGGATACCGGCAGAAGTTTCGTAAACTAACCAAACCATTTTACCACACCTTTGTTGAGTTTGCTCAAGAAAAGCTTAGGTTTTTAAGAAGTGGTTAGACAGAGACCTCCACATTTCAGGATTTGTTAAATTTGGTAGTCCTGAGGAGTGGAAGAGCAAGATACCATCACATCTTGAAGCATGTGGAGGAGCGTGGAGAGGTTAATTTAGGGCGTGCTGCTGAGTTGGCTGATGCGTACGCTTTGTTGGTGGAGTCACTGGGCAGTAGAGAACGTGGTACTTCCCGACATGTTAGGTCCTCCTCTGATGATAACCTTGGGAACGTGAGTGGTAGGTCGAAAGGTCCCACACCTACTCCCCCCGATGCAACCAAGCTTACTTGTTCTTACTGTAAAAACCCAGGCCACACGATCCAGACTTGTAAACACCCAAAGTGTCGAATTGCTAAAAGTAGTTCCCTGGATCCCAAATCCAAACCAATAGCAAACACCAATGTGGAAAGGCCCCATCAGGATCTCTTCTCTTCATTCACCTATGAGGGAAAAATTTCAATCATGGAGGGGTCTCGTTCTTTCCCTATTCGTATACTACGTGATACGGGCGCAGCACAATCTATCATCCTGTTTAACGTCATTCCTGATATATCTACCGCATTTACTAATGAGAGTGTTCTAATTTCAGATCTCTCATCCCATTCTTCCTATCCTTTAGCTAAAGTGCACCTCCAATGTGCCTTGATTACTGGGGAAGTGCAAATAGCCATAAGGAAAGACCCAATGCCTGTGTGCGGCATTCATTTATTATTGGGTAATGACTTGGTAGGAGATCTAGTGGTTCCTAACATAAAGACAGTCGACTCTCCCTTACCTGTCAACTCCACCACTGACCTTAAAGAAACTATTCCTCATCTTTTCCCATCTTGTGCTGTCACCCGGTCACAGAGTGTGCGAAATGGGCCCTCTTCCTCTAAAACCACCTCTAATATCTTCCTACCCACAGAAGATCTGTACAATAAGACCATTAGTAAGGATGAGCTCGTTAAAGCCCAACAATCTGATCCATCTTTGAATAAACTTCACCATGCAGCAGTTGAGGGTAAAGATTTTAACACCCTTCCGTGTTTTTATTATCATGAAGGGGTTTTGATGAGGGCCTATAGGCCCCCTGAGCTTGCCCAGCTAGACACGTGGTCTGAAATATATCAAGTGGTAATTCCCACCTCAGTCAGACCAGCATTAATTGCCCTTGCCCATGATGGTATTTCAGGACATTTGGGAATCCTGAAAACATATAAAAAGCTCCTCCAACACTATTATTGGCCTGGACTTAGGAAGGATGTGTCAAAGTACCTAAAATCTTGTCATATTTGTCAAATGGTAGGAAAACCAAATGAAAGTATACCAGCAGCTCCCATTAAGCCCATCCCAGTATTTTCTACACCATTTGAAAAGATTGTTGTGGATTGTGTGGGCCCATTACCAAAGACTAAGAAGGGAAATCAATTCCTGCTCACAGTTATGGATACCAGTACACGTTATCCTGAGGCTTTTCCCCTTAAAAGCATCACTTCAAAAAACGTAATCAAACATCTTTTGCACCTTTTCACTTCAGTGGGCATTCCTAAAGAGATCCAATCCGATCAGGGCACCAATTTTACGAGCAATCTTTTCAAACAGGTGATGAAAGACCTCAGTGTGGACCATTGTACATCTTCGGCTTACCACCCACAATCCCAAGGTTGCTTGGAACGGTTCCATCAAACTTTCAAATCAATGCTCAAAAAATACTGTATAGAACACCAAAAGGAATGGGATGAAAGTATAGACTTGTTACTCTTTGCCATCAGGGAATGTCCCCAGGAGTCATTGGGTTTCTCCCCGTTCGAGTTACTATATGGGAGACAAATTAGGGGACCCCTTAAAATAGTAAAGGAGCAGTGGTTTGACACTCCATCTATTAAGCCCGCAACAGTTTCCCAATACATTGACACTTTAAGGGACAAATTAACTGAAGTCCGAACCATTGCTCAGTCAAACTTAAAAAAAGTCCAAGAAAAAATGGTGAAGTCCCAACATAAATTAGTTAAAAGATCATTTTCTTCAGGTGACAAAGTGTTACTCTTTCTACCCATTCCAGGCTCTCCCCTTAAAAGCAAGTTTACTGGTCCCTATATAGTTGCTAATAAACTATCTCCTCTCAACTATATAGTCCATACTCCTGATCGCAGAAAAGATTCACAACTTGTTCACATTAATCTCATGAAACTTTACCATTCCAGGCAGTCAGAGGAAGACATCCCAGAGGCTTTAAGCCAACCTGTATTGCATACGGTTTTGTCAGGGCCGGAGCCGGAGACAGATGACATGGACCTATTGGAGAATTTAGACTTCCCTCTACCTAAAGAAAACCCTGCTAACAGTCACATACTCAACAACTTGGATGAGTATTTTTCTGTTCTGAATCCATCTCAAGCAAAAGATCTCACTAAGTTATTATCAACATTTCCTAAAGTCACATCAGACCTCCCAGGGTTTTGCAATATACTTAAACATGATATTAAGCTAATCTCAGATGATGTACAACCCATTAGGCAATCAGCCTATCGACTAAATCCACAAAAAAGAGAGATTATGAAAAAGGAGGTAGACTTTTTGTTAAAACATAACTTAGCTGAGCCTAGTACCTCCCCCTGGGCTTCACCTTGCCTTCTCATTCCAAAACCCGATAGCACTTTTCGTTTCTGTACCGATTATCGTAAAGTGAACCAGGTCACTGTCTCAGACTCCTACCCTTTACCTTTGATTGAAGATATAATAGACAGCATAGGCTGTGCCAAATTTATCAGTACCGTGGACCTATTGAAAGGATATTACCAAGTGGGACTCACGGATAGGGCAAAAATAATCTCGGCATTTATAACTTCATTTGGTCTTTTTCAATATTTGGTTATGGCGTTTGGCTTTTCTAATGCTCCGGCCACATTCCAGAGGACCATCAACTACCGTATTCAGGACCTAGTTGGGACGTTCGCCTACCTGGATGACCTGGTGGTGGTGTCAGACAGCTGGGACGAACATCTGGTGCGTTTGGAGATACTGTTTGCACGACTGCAAGAGACTGGATTCACCATAAACCTGGCTAAATCTGCTTTTGGCCGGGCCTCAGTGACTTACCTGGGACATATCGTTGGACATGGTATGGTGAGACCCAAGGACGCAAACGTTAGAGCCATCTTGTCCTTCCCCACTCTAAGGACGAGGAAGGAACTCATGCGCTTCCTGGGGATGTGCGGCTACTACCGTCGGTTCTGCAGTAACTTCTCCAGCGTGGCAGGACCCCTCACAGACCTTACCAGTTCTGCGGTCCCTTACGTCTGGAACCAGAAGTGCGACCAGTCTTTCCACCGCCTCAAAGCCTTCCTTGCCTCTAAGCCTGTAGTCCAACCCCCTGACTACACCTCGCCCTTCCATCTGCAAATCGACGCTAGTGGTGTCGGAGTGGGGGCTGTGCTCCTACAACCCGACCCAACCACTGATGTTCTTCACCCTGTGGCATATTACTCCGCCAAGTTGAAAAACATCAGACCAACTACTCGACCATAGAGAAGGAGGCCCTGGCTCTGGTGTTGGCAATAAAGAAGTTTGAATGTTACCTCCAGTCTTGCCCACAAACAACCCTAGTCTTCACCGACCATAACCCACTCACGTTCATCCAAACCAACAAGACCTCCAACCAGCGAATCCTCCGCTGGGCTCTCCTCACCCAGCCCTATAATCTACAAGTCCGGCACATAAAGGGGGTGGACAACCTGATTGCAGACTCCTTATCCCGAGCTCCAGTGGAAATGCAGCAGCTACTCTCCAGACGCACCAGTTGATCACCTCCTTCGCGACCGCGCTACGGAGGTCTTTGGAGGGGGGGTGTGTTACGAACCCTCCACCCAGCACTACGAACCACGCCATCTATTGTCTTGATCTACCTACCCAGCACCACGAGCAACGCCATCTAGGGACGAGACACGAGTATGACTCGTCTTAGTTAACACTCCGGGGTTTCCCTTCTCCATATCCTGGTTGTTGCGTCACTTCCTCCAAGTCTTCTTTGTGAGCTCCAATTCGAGGAGAGGACTTGGCTCTGGGAAGTGACCACAGGATCATCTATCCACTAAACCTACGGACAGTGACTACCTACCGTCTTCTACAATACTCAGCCTTACTCGTCAGCCATCTCAGCTCCTCACTTAAGTACTTGTATCTTGTATTGCCTCCCCCACGTCCACTTGCTTCAAAATTGTTTATGTTGTATTAATATGTATATACTGTTAATGTTTAGGTTAAGTTTGGTTAAGGGTAATTTATAAGCTGAATATTTTGTTTAGGGATTTATGGTACTTTATTATACACAACGAAAACTCGCATCCTTTGTCTACCCTTTTATAGTCCGATTGTCTTTGTTTTTTTGTTTTTTGTTACCTGTTGGGATCTGGGTAGACGTATAACTATATTCTAAATCCCCAACTCGTAACACTCTCAAGAGTTTAACAGAAATGGGTTGACTGAATTGGTCCAAAGCTAAGGAACCAGGAGAACAAAATGGTTCAAAGGTTGATATCATAGAAGAGGGGGAAGCATTCAGGGCAACAGTCTGACTGAGGGCAGTGACACAGGGCTCCAATAATTTCTCCGATTGCTCGGCCACCCTGACCAAAAGAGTGGGGGATCCATGGTGAGAGGAATTTCTTTTCTTTAACTTGAGACAGTCATTGATGACATGTCCTGGCTTCTTACAGTACCTACAACTAGAGTTTCTCTCACCAGTAGGAGTGGATCCACCTGTCCCATGGACCATGGGCTCACCCGGGGTAGATGATGCAGAACCTGAGGGTCGGGTCGGTATGACAAGAGGCAGGGACCCCGATGTAGATGTTGGTGTGGGCCGCTTGAAGGAAGTGAAGGACTGGGACATGGGAGCATAAGACCTGGAATTTACATTTCTATTAGTTAAGGAATAATGGTCAGCCACTGGACCAGCATCAGCCAGAGTACAGATACCTCTCTGATCCAAGTGTGCTCGAATGTCACCTGGGATACACTTTCTAACCTCCTCTAGCAGGATTAGTTCAACAAGCTTGTCATGTTCTACATGGGCAGACTCACTTTCAATCCACCTCCGACAAAGAACCTGTTTCTGCCTGAAGAACTCCACAAATGTTTGTTTGTCAGTCTTCCGGCAGTTACGGAACTGTTGCCGGTAGGTTTCAGGAACAAGTTTATACGCGCTCAAAACCGCGGACTTAACAAGGGCATAGTCTAGACATTGATCCTCAGAGAGGGCAGAAAAAACATCTAATGCTTTACCAGTGAAAGATCTATAAATAAGTTGAGACCATTGAGAAACAGGCCACTTGTTAAGTCGGGCAATTTTCTCAAAAAGAGAGAAGAATTTGTCTGGTTCTTCCTCATTAAATTTAGGAACACTGTTGAGACATTTGTCTACACTGAATGTTGAAGTATTACTACCTTGAGCCAAACCTCGTTGTTTGAGAGTTTCCAGCTCCACCTCGAGTCTTTTGAGTTCAACTTGTAAGGCCAAATTACTTGGTGTAACAATTTCCTCTGAATTTCCCGACGGTTGGGCTATGATTTCATTGTCAATAAGGTAGTTGAGGACAGCCTCTTCTAAACTAGACTTATTCATGGAAGAGCGGCCTTCTACTTCATAATAAGCAGCGAGGGATTGCCACTCTGCCTTAGTAAGCCCCTTCAGTACTTCGGCTGAAGGTGAAGCCAAAAAGCTTTCCAGGTCAAACATGTTGAATTCAAAATCGAGTAGCGAAAAAAAAAGTAACCGTGGCAGCTAAGCTAACTAGCTAGCTAATTAATAATATCAAAATGCAATAAACTGTGAAACACAGCAAGGGATTAACCAAACACCTGGTACACAAGATAAGGGTTAACTCACCAGTAGCTTAAGCAATAACAGGAGCAATATAAATGAACACTGTGAACACAGCAACTTGCATCCAAAAATACTTAGCGATGAAACAACACCTGGCGAGTAACAACACTTGATATGACGCAACAATGGTGGTTAGCTCCCGGACACAGGCCCCCACTTGTCGCGATCCCACTACCCTTTATACTTGGGGAGTGAATCCTACCCCAAGTTATTAACAAATAAAGGTACAAATAGGGAACACGGCAATAATTATCCTTACCAAAAACCTACTCAACTAAATGTACTTGAAAAAGTAAGAACAGTTGAAATAAGTGAATCACAAAAGGGAAGATAATTAATTAATTCAATTTATGTTCTAAAGGGAGTAATGACTAGCAAACATGAATTTAAGTGAATAAGTAATTGTATAGTAAAATAAGAGTGATGCCGGAAGGGCGAAACTATACTGTAAGGAGTTAGACCAAACAAATATTACTTAACATTACTATATTACACAAGACATACGAAATATATATATATACAACAATCAATACAAAATGATTATCCCTACCAAACAGGAGATACCTTACCACCAGGATCCCTTCCTAGGCCTAACTAAACGTGTCACTAATACCTGATACCCCTAGGGCATTGCAGAGACTTGATAAAGCACTTAGACAAAGGTCAAGGCTAGAGAACGAATAGACACGTCTAACCTATGCCACGGATTTTCGCTACTGGGGAGCATGGCGTGGGTACGCCGTGGAGGAGCGTCTCATATCACGTGATCTAGACATTTGCTGGATATTTTATATAATTAATTAATATTACTCTTGAGTTGACTTAACAGAGTAAGACAATGATGCATATATATTACATACATAAATATACAATTAACCTTAGTAGCTAAGAACAATAATAATATAATAAGTACAATTAACAAATTATTAGTAGCTTGTGTGAAATGGAAGCGTGAACAGATGCAGCGAGTTATGCGAGATCTCAAGCGCCACAGGCACGTGACAACCATCACCACCGTGAGAGTGTGTGTACCAGGGAGCGTTATGTTCACCATCACCACCGTGGGAGTTTGTACCAGGGAGCATTAGGTTCACCATCACCACTGTGGGAGTGTGTGCACCAGGGAGCGTTAGGTTCACCATCACCACCGTGGGAGTGTATGTACCAGGGAGCGTTAGGGTCACCATCACCATCGTGAGGGTGTGTATACCAGAGAGCGTTAGGTTCACTGCAGTGTGAGTGTGTGTGCCAGGGAGCGTTAGTTTCACCATCACCACCGTGGGAGTGTGTACCAGACAGCGTTAGGTTCACCATCACCACCGTGGGAGTGTGTGTACCAGGGAGCATTTGGTTCACCATCACCACCGTGAGAGTGTGTG
Source organism: Homarus americanus (assembly GCF_018991925.1). Classification (NCBI taxonomy): domain Eukaryota; kingdom Metazoa; phylum Arthropoda; class Malacostraca; order Decapoda; family Nephropidae; genus Homarus; species Homarus americanus. The sequence continues at coordinate 20,618 of NW_024718303.1, read as the reverse complement.
TACCAGGGAGCGTTAGGTTCACCATCACCACCGTGGGAGTGTGTGAACCAGGGAGCGTTAGGTTTACCAACACCAACGTGGGAGTGTGTGTGCCAGGGAGTGTTAGGTTCACCGCCGTGGGAGTGTGTGTACCAGGGAGCGTTAGGTTTACCATCACCACACTGGGAGTGTGTCTACAAGGGAGCGTTAGGTTCACCATCACCACCAAGGGAGTGTGTGTACCAGGGAGTGTTAGGTTCACCGTCACAACCATGGGCGTGTGTGTACCAGGGAGCGTTAGGTTCACCATCACCACCGTTGGAGTGTGTGTACCAGGGAGCGTTAGGTTCACCATCGTGGTTGTCTGTGTACCAGGGAGCTTTAGGTTCACCATCACCACCGTGGGAGTGTGTGAACCAAGGAGCGTTAGGTTCACCATCACCACCGTGGGAGTGCGTGTACCAGGGAGCATTAGGTTCACCACCGTCGGAGTGTGTGTACCAAGTTTTAGTTCACCATCACCACCGTGGGAGTGTGTGTACCAGGAGCGTTAGGGTCACCATCACCACCGTGGAGTGTGTGTGTGTACAGGGAGCATTGTCACCACCGGAGTGTGTGTACCAGGGAGCGTTAGGTTCACCATCGTGGGGTGTGTGTACCAGGAGCGTTAGGTTCACCATCACCACCGTGGGAGGTGTGTACTAGGAGCGTTAGGTTCACCATCACAACTGTGGGAGTGTGTACCAGGGAGCGTTAGGTTCACCATCACCACCACCTTGGAGTGTGTGTACCAGGAGGGTTAGGTTCACCATCACCACCGAGTGTGTGTACCTGGGGCGTTTAGGTTCACCACCGGAGTGTGTGTGTACTCAGGGAGCATTTAGTTCACCACCGTGGGAAGTGTGTACCAGGGAGCTAGGTTCACCATCACCACTGTGAGAGTGTGTGCACCAGGGAGTGTTAGGTTCACCATCAACACCGTGGAGTGTGTGTGTGTACCAGGGAGTGTTAGTTCACCATCACCACCGTGGAGTGTGTGCACCAGGGAGTGTTAGGGTTTCACAATCGCACCACCGTGGGAGTGTGTACCAGGGAGGCTAGGGTTCACCATCACCACCGTGGGGAGTGTGTGTATCAGGGGAGCGTTAGGTACACCACCACCGTGGGAGTGTGTACCAGGGAGGTTAGGGTTCATCATCACCACCGTGGCAGTCTGTTTACCTTGTGGAGCGTTAGGTTCACCATCACCACCACCGTGGGAGTGTGTGTTCGGCGAACGTTAGGTCACCATCACCACTGTGGAAGTGTTTACCAGGGAGCGTTAGGTTCACCATCACCACCGTGGAACATGCATCAGGAGAGTTAGGGTCACCATCACCATCTTGGAGTGTGAACTAGGAGCGTTAGGGTTCACCGCCATGGGGAGTGTGTGTGTGTACCAAGGAACGTTAGTTCACCGCAGTGGGAGGTGCATCAGGAGCGAGATAGGTTCACCATCACCCCCGTGGGAGGTGTACCAGGGAGTTAGTTTCACCATCGTGGGTGTCTGTGAATCAGGGAGCGTTAGGTTCACCATCACCACTGTGTGAGTGTGTGTACCAGGGAGCGTTAGGGTTCACCGTCACCACTGTGGAGGTGTACCACGGAGCGTTAGGTACACCATCACCACTGTGGGAGTGTGTGTACCAGGGAGTGTTAGGACCACGCATCACCGTGGCAGTGTGTGTACCAAGGAGCGTTAGGTTCACCATCACCCCGTGGGAGTGTGTACCATGGAGCAAGTTAGGGTTCACCATCACCACCCTGGAAGTAAAACAGTGGAGATTTAGTGTCACCATCACCATCGTGAGTGTGTACCAGTGAGCGTTAGGTTCACCGCAGTGGGAGGTGTGTACCAGGAGCGTTAGGTCTACCTCATCACCACCGTGAGTGTGTGTGTACCAGGGAGTGTTAGGCTCACCATCACTACCGTTGGAGTGTGCACCAGGGAGTGTTAGGTTCACCATCACCACCGCGGGAGTGTGTGTACCAGGGAGGGTTTGGTTCACTGCAGTGGGAGTGTGTGTACCTGAGCGTTAGTTTCACCATCACCACCGTGGAGTGTGTGTGTACTAGGAGAATTATGTTCACCCATCAACACCATGGGATTGTGTGTGTAAGTGGAGCATTAGGGTTCACATCACCAGTGTGAGAGTGTGTGCACCAGGGAGCGTTAGGTTCACCATCACCACCGTGGGAGTGTACCAGGAGCGTTAGGGTTCACCATCACCACCGTGGGAGGTGTGTACCAGGAGCGTTAGGTTGCCCATCACCGTGGGAGTGTGTGTACCAGGGAGCGTTAGGTTCACCATCACCACTATGGGAGCGTGTACAGGAGCGTTAGGTTCACCATCACCACCGTGGGAGTGGGTGTACCAGGGAGCATTAGGTTCACCCATCACCACCTTGGGAGTGTAAAAATTATGGAGGGTTAGTTCACCATCACCACCGTGGGAGTGTGTGTACCAGGGAGCGTTAGGTTCACCAATGTGGGAGAGTGTGTGTACCAGGGAGCATTAGGTTCACCACCGTGGGAGTAAAGTGTGTATCACCGTGCATTATGCTCACCCACCAACACCACATGGGAGTGTGTGTAAGAGGGAGCATTATTGCCCACCACCACCGAGAGCAGGCACTAGAGCGTTAGGGTTCACCATCACCACCGTGGGGAGTGTGTGTACCAGGAGCGTTAGGTTCACCATCACCACCGTGGGAGTGTGTGTACCACGGAGCGTTAGGTACACCATCACCATCGTGGGAGGGTGTGTACCAGGAAGCGTTATGTTCACCATCACCACCTTGGAAGTGTGTGTACCAGGGAGGGTTAGGTTCACCACCGTGGGAGTGTGTGTGTACCAGGGAGCATTAGGTTCACCACCGTGAGAGTGTGTGCACCAGGGAGAGTTAGGTTCACCATCACCACCGTGGGAGTGTGTGTACCAGGGAGCGTTAGGTTCACCATCACCATTGAGTGAATGTGTGTACCAGGGAGCGTTAGGTTCACCATCACCAACGTGGGAGTGTGTGTTCAATGGAGCGTTAGGTTCACCGTCACCACCGTGGGAGTGTGTGTACCAGGGAGCGTTAGGTTCACCATCACCAACGTGGGAGTGTGTGAACCAGGGAATGTTAGGGTTCACCAATCACCACCGTGGAGGTGCCATGGTTAATAGGTTCACCATCACCACCGTGGGAGTGTGTGTACCAGGGAGGGTTAGCTTCACCATCACCACCGTGGGAGTGTGTGTACCAGAGAGCGTTAGGTTCACCATCACCACCTTGCGAGTGTGTGTACCAGGGAGGGTTAGGTTCACCATCACCACCGTGGGAGTGTGTGTACCAGGGAGCGTTAGGTTCACCACTGTGTGAGTGTGTGTATACCAGTGAGCATTAGGTTCACCACCGTGGGAGTGTGTGTACTAGGGAGCATTATGTTCACCATCAACACCATGGGAGTGTGTGTAAGAGGGAGCATTAGGTTCACCATCACCACCGTGAGAGTGTGTGCACCAGGGAGCGTTAGGTTCACCATCACCACCGTGGGAGTGTGTGTAACAGGGAGCGTTAGGTTCACCATCACCACTGTGTGAGTGTGTGTACCAGGGAGCGTTAGGTTCACCATCACCACCGAGGGAGTGTGTGTACCACGGAGCGTTAGGTACACCATCACCACCGTGGGAGTGTGTGTACCAGGCAATGTTAGGTTCACCATCACCACCGTGAGAGCGTGTGTACCAGGGAGCAAGAGGTTCACTTTATCACCACCGTGGGAGTTTGTATCAGGGAGCATTAGGGTTCACCATCACCACTGTGGGAGTGTGTTCAAGGGAAACGTTAGTCTCACCATCACCACCGGGAAGTGTGTTTACCAGGGAGCGTTAGGTTCACCATCACCACCGTGGAATGATGTGTATCAGGGAGAGTTAGGTCACCATCACCATCATGGGAATGTGTGTACCAGGGAGCGTTAGGTTCACCGCCGTGGGAGAGTGTGTACCAAGGAGCGTTGTTCACCGCAGTGGGAGTGTGTGCACCAGGGAGCGTTAGGTTCACCATCACCCCCGTGGGAGTGTGTGTACCAGGGAGTGTTAGTTTCACCATCGTGGGTGTCTGTGTACTAGGGAGCGTTAGGTTCACCATCACCACTGTGTGAGTGTGTGTACCAGGGAGCGATAGATTCACCGTCACCACCGTGGGAGTGTGTGTACCACGGAGCGTTAGGTACACCATCACCACCGTGGGAGTGTGTGTACCAGGGAGTGTTAGGATCACCATCACCACCGTGGCAGTGTGTGTATCACGGAGCGTTAGGTTCACCATCACCCCCGTGGGAGTGTGTGTACCAGGGAGCATTAGGTTCACCATCAGCACCGCTGGAGTGTGTGTTCAATGGAGCGTTAGGTTCACCGTCACCACCCTGGGAGTGTGTGTACCAGGGAGATTTAGTGTCACCATCACCATCGTGGGAGTGTGTGTACCAGTGAGCGTTAAGTTCACCGCCGTGGGAGTGTGTGTACCAGGGAGCGTTAGGTTCACCGCAGTGGGAGTGTGTGTACCAGGAGCGTTAGGTTCACCATCACCACCGTGGGAGTGTGTGTACCAGGGAGTGTTAGGTTCACCATCACCACCGTGGGAGTGTGTGCACCAGGGAGTGTTAGGTTCACTGCAGTGGGAGTGTGTGTACCTGGGAGCGTGTTAGTTTCACCCATCACCACCGTGGGAGTGTGTGTACCAGGGAGAATTATGTTCACCATCAACACCATGGATTGTGTGTGTGTAAGTGGGAGCATTAGGTTCACCATCACCAGTGTGAGAGCTTGTGCACCAGGGAGCGTTAGGTTCACCATCACCACCGTGGAGTGTGTGTTTCAGGGAGCGTTAGGTTCACTTACCACTATGGGAGCGTGTGTACAAGGGGAGCGTTAGGTTCACCATCACCACCGTGGGAGTGGGTGTACCAGGAGCATTAGGTTCACCATCACCACCTTGGTAGTGTGTGTACCAGGGAGGGTTAGGTTCACCATCACCACCGTAGGAGTGTGTGTACCAGGGAGCATTATGTTCACCACCGTGGGAGTGTGTGTGTACCAGGGAGCATTAGGTTGACCATCGTGGGAGTGTGTGTACCAGGGAGCATTATGTTCACCATCAACACCATGGGAGTGTGTGTAAGTGGGAGCATTAGGTTCACCCTCACCACTGTGAGAGTGTGTGCATCAGGGAGCGTTAGGTTCACCATCACCACCGTTGGAGTGTGTGTACCAGGGAGCGTTAGGTTCACCATCACCACCATGGGAGCGTGTGTACAAGGGAGCGTTAGGTTCACCATCACCACCGTGGGAGTGTGTGTACCAGGGAGCGTTAGGTTCACCATCACCACCGTGGGAGTGTGTGTGTATTCCAGGGAGCGTTGAAGTTCACCACCGTGGGGTGTGTGTGTACCAGGGAGATTAGGTTCACCACCGTGAGAGTGTGTGCACCAGGGAGAGTTAGGTTCACCCATCAAATGCGGGAGTGTTTACACCAGGGGAGTTGCTAGGGTTCACCATCACCATTGAGTGAATGTGTGTACCAGGGAGCGTTAGGTTCACCATCACCAACGTGGGAGTGTGTGTTCAATGGAGCGTTAGGTTCACCGTCACCACTGTGGGAGTGTGTGTACCAGGGAATGTTAGGATCACCATCACCACCGTGGGAGTGTGTGTACCAGGGAGCGTTAGGTTCACCATCACCACCGTGGGAGTGTGTGCCAAGGAGCATTAGGTTCACCATCACCACTGTGGGAATGTGTGTACCAGGGAGCGTTAGGTTCACCATCACCACCGTGTGAGTGTGTGTACCAGGGAGCGTTAGGTTCACCATCACCACCTTGGGAGTGTGTGTACCAGGGAAGGTTACGTTCACCATCACCACCGTGGGAGTGTTTGTACCAGGGAGCGTTAGGTTCACCACCGTGGGAGTGTGTGTGTACCAGGGAGTATTAGGTTCACCACCGTGGGAGTGTGTGTAACAGGGAGCAATATGTTCACCATCAACACCATGGGAGTGTGTGTAGGAGGGAGCATTAGATCTCAAATTCATCACCTCACCGTGAGAGTGTGCACCAGGGAGCGTTAGGTTCTCTCCACATCACAAACCCCTGAGTGTGTGTGTGTACCAGGGAGCGTTAGGTTCACCATCACCACCAGTGAGTGTGTGTACCAGGAGCGTTAGGTTCGAATTTCACCACCGTGGGAGTGTGTGTACCACGGAGCGTTAGGTACACCATCACCACCGTGGGAGTGTGTGTACCAGGCAATGTTAGGTTCACCATCACCACCGTGAGAGTGTGTGTACCAGGGAGCGTTATGTTCACGATCACCACCGTGGGAGTTTGTACCAGGGAGCATTAGGTTCACCAACACCACTGTGGGAGTGTGTGCACCAGGGAGCGTTAGGTTCACCATCACCACCGTGGGAGTGTGTGTACCAGGGAGCGTTAGGGTCACCATCACCATCGTGAGAGTGTGTATACCAGAGAGCGTTAGGTTCACTGCAGTGTGAGTGTGTGTGCCAGGGAGCGTTAGTTTCACCATCACCACCGTGGGAGTGTGTGTACCAGGGAGCGTTAGGTTCACCATCACCACCGTGAGAGTGTGTGTACAAGGGAGCGGTAGGTTCACCATCACCACAGTGGGAGTGTGTGTTCCAGGGAACGTTACGTTACCAACACCGCCGTGGGAGTGTGTGTACCAGGCAGCGTTAGGTTTACCATCACCACACTGGGAGTGTGTGTACCAGGGAGCGTTAGGTTCACCATCACCACGGAGGGAGTGTGTGTTCGGGAACGTTAGGTCACCATCACCACTGTGGAAGTGTGTACCAGGGAGCGTTAGGTTCACCATCACCACCGTGGAATGTGTATCAGGAGAGTTAGGGTCACCATCACCATCTTGGAGTGTGTACCAGGAGCGTTAGGGTTCACCGCCATGGGAGTGTGTGTGTGTACCAAGGAGCGTTAGTTCACCGCAGTGGGAGGTGTACCAGGAGCGTTAGGTTCACCATCACCACCGTGGGAGGTGTACCAGGGAGTTAGTTTCACCATCGTGGGTGTGTGTGTACCAGGGAGCGTTAGGTTCACCATCACCACTGTGTGAGTGTGTGTACCAGGGAGCGTTAGGTTCACCGTCACCACTGTGGAGGTGTACCAGGGAGCGTTAGGTTCACCATCACCACCGTGGGAGTGTGTGTACCAGGGAGTGTTAGGATCACCATCACCGTGGGAGTGTGTGTACCAAGGAGCGTTAGGTTCACCATCACCCCGTGGGAGTGTGTACCAGGAGCGTTAGGTTCACCATCACCACCCTGGGAGTGTACCAGGGAGATTTAGTGTCACCATCACCATCGTGAGTGTGTACCAGTGAGCGTTAGGTTCACCGCAGTGGGAGGTGTGTACCAGGAGCGTTAGGTTCACCATCACCACCGTGGGAGTGTGTGTACCAGGGAGTGTTAGGTTCACCATCACCACCGTGGGAGTGTGCACCAGGGAGTGTTAGGTTCACCATCACCACCGTGGGAGTGTGTGTACCAGGGAGGGTTAGGTTCACTGCAGTGGGAGTGTGTGTACCTGAGCGTTAGTTTCACCATCACCACCGTGGAGTGTGTGTGTACCAGGAGAATTATGTTCACCATCAACACCATGGGATTGTGTGTGTAAGGGAGCATTAGGGTTCACCATCACCACTGTGAGAGTGTGTGCACCAGGGAGCGTTAGGTTCACCATCACCACCGTGGGAGTGTACCAGGAGCGTTAGGGTTCACCATCACCACCGTGGGAGGTGTGTACCAGGAGCGTTAGGTTCACCATCACCGTGGGAGTGTGTGTACCAGGGAGCGTTAGGTTCACCATCACCACTATGAGGTTGCCCATCACCGTGGGAGTGTGTGTACCAGGGAGCGTTAGGTTCACCATCACCACTATGGGAGCGTGTACAGGAGCGTTAGGTTCACCATCACCACCGTGGGAGTGGGTGTACCAGGGAGCATTAGGTTCACCCATCACCACCTTGGGAGTGTAAAAATTATGGAGGGTTAGTTCACCATCACCACCGTGGGAGTGTGTGTACCAGGGAGCGTTAGGTTCACCAATGTGGGAGAGTGTGTGTACCAGGGAGCATTAGGTTCACCACCGTGGGAGTAAAGTGTGTATCACCGTGCATTATGCTCACCCACCAACACCACATGGGAGTGTGTGTAAGAGGGAGCATTATTGCCCACCACCACCGAGAGCAGGCACTAGAGCGTTAGGGTTCACCATCACCACCGTGGGGAGTGTGTGTACCAGGAGCGTTAGGTTCACCATCACCACCGTGGGAGTGTGTGTACTACGGAGCATTAGGTACAATCTTTTCATCAAACACGTGGAGGGTGTGTACCAGGAAGGCAGTGTTCACCATCACCACCGTGGGAGTGTGTATTCCAGGGAAGCGTTAGGTTCACTCACCGTGGGGTGTGTGTGTACCAGGGAGCATTAGGTTCACCACCGTGAGAGTGTGTGCACCAGGGAGAGTTAGGTTCACCATCACCACCGTGGGAGTGTTTAGAAAATTAGGGAGCGTTAGGTTCACCATCACCATTGAGTGAATGTGTACCAGGAGCGTTAGGTTCACCATCACCAACGTGGGAGTGTGTGTTCAATGGAGCGTTAGGTTCACCGTCACCACCGTGGGAGTGTGTGTACCAGGGAATGTTAGGATCAATTACTGCTACTCGTGGGAGGTGTGTGTACCAGGGAGCGTTAGGGTTCACCAATCACCACCGTGGAGGTGCCATGGTTAATAGGTTCACCCATCACCACTGGGAATGTGTGTACCAGGGAGCGTTAGGTTCACCATCACCACCGTGTGAGTGTGTGTACCAGGGAGCGTTAGGGTTCACCATCACCACCTTGGGGAGTGTGTGTACCAGGGAGGGTTAGGTCTCACCATCACCACCGTGGGAGTGTGTGCTCAGGGAGCGTTAGGTTCACCACCGTAGGAGTGTGTAAAATTAAGGAGCATTAGGTTCACCACCGGAGTGTGTACAGGGGAGCAATATGTCTACCCATCAACACCATGGGAGTGTGTGTAAGAGGGATCATTAGGTCTTCACCATCACCACCGTGAGAGTGTGCACCAGGGAGCTGCTAGGTTCTCCATCACAAACTTGGGAGGTGTGTACCAGGAGCGTTAGGTTCACCATCACCACTGTGTGAGTGTGTGTGCCCAGGGAGCGTTAGGTCCACCATCACCACCGTGGGAGTGTGTGTACCACGGAGCGTTAGGGTACACCATCACCAATCGTGAGGAGTGTAAAAAACAGGCAATGTTAGGTTCACCATCACCACCGTGAGAGCGTGTGTACCAGGGAGCAAGAGGTTCACTTTATCACCACCGTGGGAGTTTGTATCAGGGAGCATTAGGGTTCACCATCACCACTGTGGGAGTGTGTTCAAGGGAAACGTTAGTCTCACCATCACCACCGGGAAGTGTGTTTACCAGGGAGCGTTAGGTTCACCATCACCACCGTGGAATGATGTGTATCAGGGAGAGTTAGGTCACCATCACCATCTTGGGAGTGTGTGAACCAGGGAGCGTTAGGTTCACCGCCATGGAGGTGTGTCAAGGAACGTTAGGTTCAATCGCAGTGGGAGGTAGGTACTGTGGAGCGATAGGTTCACCATCACCCCCGTGGGAGTGTGTGTGTACCAGGGAGTGTTAGTTTCACCATCGTGGGTGTCTGTGTACTAGGGAGCGTTAGGGTTCACCCATCACCACTGTGTGGAGTGTGTGTACCAGAGCTAGGTTCACCGTCACCACCGTGGGAGTGTGTGTACCACGGAGCGTTAGGTACAATTCATCACCACCGTGGGGAGTGTGTGTACCAGGGAGTGTTAGGATCACCATCACCACCGTGCAGTGTGTGTACTAAGGAGCGTTAGGGTTCACCATCACCGTGGGAGTGTGTACCCTATGGAGCGTTAGGTTCACTCACCACCCCTGGAAGTGTGTGTACCAGGGAGATTTAGTGTCACCATCACCATCGTGGGAGTGTACCAGTGAGCGTTAGGTTCAGCGTGGGAGGTGTGTACCAGGAGCGTTAGGTTCACCATCACCACCGTGGGAGTGTGTGTACCAGGGAGAGGGTTAGGTTCACCATCACTACCGTTGGAGTGTGTGTGTGCACCAGGGAGTGCTAGGGTTCACCATCACCACCGTGGAGTGTGTGTACCAGGGAGGGTCGGTTCACTGCAGTGGGAGTGTGTGTACCTGGGAGCGTGTTAGTTTCACCCATCACCACCGTGGGAGTGTGTGTACCAGGGAGAATTATGTTCACCATCAACACCATGGATTGTGTGTGTGTAAGTGGGAGCATTAGGTTCACCATCACCAGTGTGAGAGCTTGTGCACCAGGGAGCGTTAGGTTCACCATCACCACCGTGGAGTGTGTGTTTCAGGGAGCGTTAGGTTCACTTACCACTATGGGAGCGTGTGTACAAGGGGAGCGTTAGGTTCACCATCACCACCGTGGGAGTGGGTGTACCAGGAGCATTAGGTTCACCATCACCACCTTGGGAGGTGTGTACCATGGAGGTTATTAGGTTCACCATCACCACCGTGGGAGTGTGTGTACCAGGGAGCTGCTAGGTTCACCACCGTGGGAGTGTGTGTACCCAGGGGAGCATTAGGTTCACCACCGTGGGAGTGTGTATCACCGTGCATTATGTTCACCATCAACACTCATGGGAGTGTGTGTAAGAGGGAGCATTACGTTCACCATCAACACCCGTGAGTGTGCACCAGGAAGCGTTAGTTCACCCATCACTCACCGTGGAGTGTGTGTACCAGGAGCGTTAGGGTTCAATTCATCACCAATGTGGGAGTGTGTGTACTACGGAGCATTAGGTACACCCCATCACCATCGTGGAGGTACCAGGAAGCATTATGTTCACCATCACCACCGTGGGAGTGTGTGTGTATTCCAGGGAGCGTTGAAGTTCACCACCGTGGGGTGTGTGTGTACCAGGGAGATTAGGTTCACCACCGTGAGAGTGTGTGCACCAGGGAGAGTTAGGTTCACCCATCAAATGCGGGAGTGTTTACACCAGGGGAGTTGCTAGGGTTCACCATCACCATTGAGTGAATGTGTGTACCAGGAGCGTTAGGTTCACCATCACCAACGTGGGAGTGTGTGTGTTCAATGGAGCGTTAGGTTCAATTGCCACCACCGTGGGAGTGTGTGTACCAGGGAATGTTAGGATCACCATCACTACCGGGAGTGTGGTACTAGGGAGCGTTAGGTTCACCCATCACCACCGTGGGAGTGTGTGCCATGACATTAGGGTTCACCATCACCACTGTGGGAATGTGTGTACCGTGGGAGCGTTAGTTCACCATCACCACCGTGTGAGTGTGTGTACCAGGGAGCGTTAGGTTCACCATCACCACCTTGGGAGGTGTGTACCAGGGAGGGCTAGGTTCACCATCACCACCGTGGGAGTGTGTACCAGGGAGCGTTAGGTTCACCACCGTAGGAGCAAAAACCAGCGAGCATTTAGCCACCCACCGTGGGAGTGTGTACCAGGAGCAATATGTTCACCATCAACACCATGGAGCGTGTGTAAGAGGGATCATTAGATCTCAAATTCATCACCTCACCGTGAGAGTGTGCACCAGGGAGCGTTAGGTTCTCTCCACATCACAAACCCCTGAGTGTGTGTGTGTACCAGGGAGCGTTAGGTTCACCATCACCACCAGTGAGTGTGTGTACCAGGAGCGTTAGGTTCGAATTTCACTCACCGGGAGTGTGTGTGTACCACGGAGCTAGGTACACCCATCACCACCGTAGGAGTGTACCAGGCAATGTTAGGTTCACCATCACCACCGTGAGAGCGTGTGTTTCAGGAGCGTTATGTTTCACCATCACCACCGTGGGAGTTTGTACCAGGGAGCATTAGAGGTTCACCATCACCACTGGGAGGTGTGCACCAGGGAGCGTTAGGTTCACCATCACCACCGTGGGAGTGTGTGTACCAGGGAGCGTTAGGGTCACCATCACCATCGTGAGTGTAACTGCAGAGCGTTAGGTTCACTGCAGTGTGAGTGTGTGTGTGCCAGGGAGCGTAGGTTCACCATCACCACCGTGGGAGGTGTGTACCAGGGAGCGTTAGGTTCACCATCACCACCGTGAGAGTGTGTGTACCAGGGAGCGTTAGGTTCACCATCACCACAGTGCGAGGTGTGTAGTCCAGGGAGCGTTAGGTTTACCATCACCACCGTGGGAGTGTGTACCAGGGAGCGTTAGGTTCACCGCCGTGGGAGTGTGTGTACCAGGGAGCGTTAGTTCACCATCACCACTGTGGAGTGTGTGTACCAGGGAGCGTTAGGTTCACCATCGTGGGTGTCTGTGTACCAGGGAGCTTAGGGTTCACCATCACCACCGTGGAGTGTACCAGGAGCGTTAGGTTCACATCGTGGGTGTGTGTACCAAGGAGATTTAGTTCACCATCACCACCGTGGAGTGTGTGTACCAGGGAGCGTTAGGTTCACCATCACCGTGGGAGTGTGTGTGTGGGAGCATTAGGTTCACCACCGAGTGTGTGTACCAGGGAGCGTTAGGTTCACCATCGTGGTGTCTGTGTACCAGGGAGCTTTAGGTTCACCATCACCACCGTGGGAGTGTGTGTACCAGGAAGCGTTAGGTTCACCATCACCACCGTGGGAGTGTGGTGTACTAGTTAGGTTCACCATCACCACCTTGGTAGTGTGTACCAGGGAGGGTTAGGTTCACCATCACCACCGTGGGAGTGTGTGTACCAGGAGCGTTAGGTTCACCACCGTGGAGTGTGTGTGTACGAGGAGCATTAGGTTCACCGTGGGAGTGTGTACCAGGGAGCATTAGGTTCACCATCACCACTGTGAGTGTGAACTAGGGAGCGTTAGGGTTCACCATCACCACCGTTGGAGTGTGTGTACCAGGGAGCGTTAGGTTCACCATCACCACCGTGGAGTGTGTACCAGGGAGCGTTAGGTTCATCACCACCGTGGGAGTGTGGTACCAGGAACGTAGGGTTCACCATCACCACCGTGGGAGTGTGTGTACCAGGAGCGTTAGGGTTCACCATCACCACCGTGGAGTGTGTACCAGGGAGCGTTAGTCTACCACTGTGGTGTGTACCAGGAGCTTAGGTTCACCATCACCACCGTGGGAGTGTGTGTACCAGGAGCGTTAGGTTCACCATCGTGGGTGTCTGTGTACCAAGGAGCTTTAGGTTCACCATCACCACCGTAGAGGTGTGTGTACCAGGAGCTAGTTCACCATCACCACCGTGGGAGTGTGTACCAGGGAGCGTTAGGTTCACCACCGTGGGAGTACCAGGGAGCGTTAGGTTCACCATCGTGGGTGTTGTACCAGGGAGTTTGCATCACCACCGTAGGAGTGTACCAGGAAGCGTTGGTTCACCATCACCACCGTGGAGTGTGTGTAAGGGAGCATTAGGTTCACCATCACCACTGTGAGGGTGTGTGTACCAGGGAGTGTTAGGTTCACCATCACCACCGTGGAGTGTGTACCAGGAGTGTTAGGTTCACCATCACCACCGTGGGAGTGTGTGTACCAGGGAGCATTAGGTTCACCATCACCACCGTGGGAAGTGTGTACCAGGGAGCGTTAGGTTCACCATCACCACCGTGGAGTGTGTGTACCAGGAGCGTTAGGTACATCACCACCGTGGGAGTGTTGTGAGTGTTAGGTTCATCATCACCACCGGGAGGTGTGTACCAGGGAGCGTTAGGTTCACCCACCAACGTGGAGGTGTGTGACAGGGAGCATTAGGTTCACCATCACCACCGTGGGAGGTGTGTTCAAGGGAACGTTAGGTTCACCATCACCACCGTGGGAGTGTGTGTACCAGGGAGCGTTAGGGTTCATCACCGTGGGAATGTGTGTACCAGGGAGAGTTAGGCTCATCACCATCTTGGGAGGGTGTACCAGGAGCGTTAGGGTTCACCGTGAGTGTGTGTACCAAGGAGCGTTAGGTTCACCGCAGTGGGAGTGTGTGTACCAGGAGCGATAGGTTCACCATCACCCCCGTGGGAGTGTGTGTACCAGGGAATGTTAGCTTCACCATCGTAGGTGTTCTGTACCAGGGAGCGTTAGGGTTCACCATCACCACCGTGTGAGTGTGTGTACCAGGGAGCGTTGGTTCACCGTCACCACCGTGGGAGTGTGTGTCAGGAGCGTTAGGTACACCATCACCACCGGGATTTGTGTACCAGGGAGCATTAGGTTCACCATCACCACTGTGGGAGGTGTTCACGGGAGCGTTAGGTTCACCATCACCACCGTGGAGTGTGTGTACCAGGAGCGTTAGGTTCACCATCACCACCGTGGGAGTGTGTGCACCAGGAGCGTTAGTTCAAGTCACCACCATAGAGTGTGTGTACCAGGGAGCGTTAGGTTCACCATCACCACTGGTGGGAGTGTGTGTACCAGGGACTGATTAGGTTCATCTTCACCACCGTGGGAGTGTGTGTACCAGGAGCGTTAGGTTCACCATCACCACCGTGGGAGTGTGTGTACCAGGAGCGTTAGGTTCACCATCAGAGTGTCTGTGTACCAGGGAGCTTTAGGTTCACCATCACCACCGTGGGAGGGTGTACCAAGGAGCGTTAGGTTCACCATCACCACCGTGGGAGTGTGTACCAGGGGTTAGGTTCACCATCACCAACGTGGAAGGTGTGTGTACCAGGGAGCGTTAGGGTTCACCATCACCACCTGTGGGAATGTGTGTACCAGGGAGAGTTAGGTCACCACTGAGTGAGTGTGTACCAGGGAGCGTTAGGTTCACCATCACCACCGTGGAGTGTGTGTACCACGGAGCGTTAGGGTACACCATCACCACTGTGGGAGGTACCAGGGAGTGTTAGGTTCACCATCACCACCGTGGCAGGTGTGTGTACCAGGGAGCGTTAGGTTCACCATCAACACCGTGGGAGTGTGTGTACCAGGGAGAGTTAGGGTCACCATCACCACCGTGGGAGGTGTGTGTGTACCAGGGAGCGTTAGGGTTTCACCATCACCACCGTGGGAGTGTGTGGCACGGGAGAGTTAGGGTCACCATCACCATCATGGGAGGTGTGTACCAGGGAGCGTTATTCAATCACGGGGAGTGTGTGTACCAGGGAGCGTTAGGTTCACCATCTGTGTCTGTGCCAGGGAGCATTAGGGTTCACCATCACCACTGTGGGAGGTGTGTACCACATAGCGTTAGATTCACCATCACCACCGTGGAGTGTTTGTACAAGGGAGCGTTAGGTTCACCATCACCCCAGTGGAGTGTGTTGAACAGGAGCATTAGGTTCACCATCATCAACGTGATAGTGTGTGTTTAGGGATCGTTTGGTTCACCATCACCACTAGGAGCTTTAGGTTCACCATCACCGAGGAGAGTGTGTGTACCTGGGAGCGTTAGGTTCACCGCTCACCGTAGGGAGTGTGTGTACCAGGGAGCGTTAGGTTCACCGCCGTGGAGTGTGTACCAGGGAGCGTTAGGTTCACCATCACCACCGTGGAGGTACACCAGTGGAGCGTAAGGTTCACCTTCACCACTGTGGGAGGTTTAACTAGGGAGCGTTAGGTTCACCCATCGGTGTCTGTGTACCAGGGAGCTTTAGGTTCACCATCACCACCGTGGGAGTGTGTACTAGGAAGCATTATGTTCACCATCAACACCATGGGAGTGAGTGTAAGAGGAGCATTAAGTTCACCATCACCACTCGAGAGGAGTGTGTGCACCAGGGAGCGTTAGGTTCACCATCACCACCGTGGGAGGTGTACCAGGGAGCGTTAGGTTCACCATCACCACCGTGGGGAGTGTGTACCAGGGAGCGTTAGGTTCACCATCACCACCTTGGGAGGTGTGTGTACCAGGGAGGGTTAGGTTCACCATCACCACCGTGGGAGGTGTGTACCGAGAGCGTTAGGTTCACCACCTGGTGAGGTGTGTGTGTACCAGGGAGCATTAGTTTCACCACCGTGGAGTGTGTGTAAGGGACATTATGTTCACCATCAACACCATGGGAGTGTGTAAGAGGGAGCATTAGGTTCACCATCACCACCGTGAGAGTGTGTGCACCAGGAGTTAGGTTCACCATCACCACCGTGGGAGTGTAAGTCAGGGAGCGTTAGGTTCACCATCACCACTGTGGAGGTACTACGGAGCGTTAGGTCACCATCACCACCGTGGGGTGTGTGTACCAGGGAGTGTTAGTTTCATCATCACCACCGTGGGAGGTGTGTGTACCAGGGAGCGTAAGTCTGGTTCATCACCACCGGGGAGTCTGTGTACCAGGGAGCGTTAGGTTCACCATCACCACCGTGGGAGTGTGTGTACCAAGGAGCGTTAGGTTCACCATCACCACCGTGGGAGTGTGTGTACCAGGGAGCGTTAGGTTCACCATCACCACTGTGGGAATGTGTGTACCAGAGAGAGTTAGGGTCACCATCACCATCGGGAGGTGTACTAGGAGCGTTAGGTTCCACCACCGTGGGAGTTTGTGTACCAGGGAGCTAGGTTCACAGCAGTGGGGAGGTGTGTACCAGGAGCGTTAGGATCACCATCACCACCTTGGGAGTGTGTGTACCAGGGGTGTTAGTTTCACCATCGTGGGTGTCTGTGTACCAAGGAGCGTTGTTCACCATCACCACCGTGGGAGTGTGTGTACGAGGGAGCGTTAGGTTCACTGTCACCACCGTAGGAGTGTGTGTACCAGGGAGCGTTAGTTTCACCATCACCATCGTGGAGTGTGTGTAACAGGAAGCGTTAGGTTCACCATCACCACCGTGGGAGTGTGATACAGGGAGCGTTAGGTTCACCATCACCACCGTGGGAGTGTGTGCAAAAGGGAGCGTTAGGTTCACCATCACCCCAGTGGGAGTGTGTTGAACAGGAGCATTAGGGTTTACCATCATCATCAACGTGATAGTGTGTGTGAGCGTTAGGTTCACCATCACCACCGTGGAGTGCGTGTACCAGGGAGCGTTAGGTTCACCATCACCATCGTGAGAGTGTGTTCTAGGATCGTTTGGTTCACCATCACCACTAGGGAGCTTTAGGTTCACCATCACCACCGAGGGAGGTGTACCTGGGAGCGTTAGGTTCACCACTCAATCGGGAGTGTGTGTACCAGGGTGCGTTAGGTTCAATCGCCGTGGAGTGTGTGTACTAGGGAGCGTTAGGTTCACCATCACCAATGTGGAGGTGTGTGTACCAGGGAGCGAAGGTTCACTCACTGTGGGAGTGTGTTTACTAAGGAGCGGGAGGTTCACCATCAAGGGTGTCTGTGTACCAGGGAGCTTTAGGTTCACCATCACCACCGTGGGGAGTGTGTGTACTAGGAGCATTAGGTTCACCATCACACCATGGGAGTTGTGTAAGAGGGAGCATTGTCACCATCACCACTGCGGAGTGTGTGCACCAGGGAGCGTTAGGGTCCACCATCACCACCGTGGGAGGTGTGTACCAGGGAGCGTTAGGTTCACCATCACCACTGTGTGAGTGTGTGTACCCAGGAGCGTTAGGTTCACCATCACCACCGTGGAGGTATGTACAAGGGAACGTTAGGTTCACCATCACCACCGTGGAGTGTGTGTGTGTAGCAGGAGCGTTGGTTCACCATCACCACTGTGGGAGGTGTGTGTACCAGAGAGCGTTAGGTTCACCACTGGGAGGTGTGTGTACCAGGGAGCATCAGTTTCACCACCGTGGGAGGGTGTGTATCAGGGAGCATTATGTTCACCATCACCACCATGGAGTGTGTGTACCAGGGAGCATTAAGTTCACCATCACCACCGTGTGAGTGTGTGCACCAGGAGCGTTAGGGTTCACCATCACCACCGTGGGAGTGTGTGTACCAGGGAGCGTTATTCACCATCACCACCGTGGGAGTGTGTACAGGGAGCGTTAGGGTTCACCATCACCACCGTGGGAGTGTGTGTACCAGGGAGCGTTAGGTTCACCATCACCACCGTGGGAGTGTGTGTACCACGGAGCGTTAGGTACACCATCACCACCGGTGGGAGTGTGTGTACCAGGGAGTGTTAGGGTTCATCATCACCACCGTGGCAGTGTGTGTACCGGGGAGCAGGTTCACCATCACCACCGTGGGGAGTCTGTGTACCAGGAGCATTAGGTTCACCATCACCACCGTGGGAGTGTGTTCAAGGGAGCGTTAGGTTCACCATCACCACCGGGAATGTGTGTACCAGGAGCTGGTTCACCATCACCACCGTGGGAATGTGTGAACCAGGAGAGTTAGGTTCACCATCACCACTGTGAGTGTGTACTAGGGAGCGTTAGGTTCACCGCCATTGGAGTGTGTGTTCCAGGGAGCGTTAGGGTTCACAGCAGTGGGAGTGTGTGTACCAGGGAGCGTTAGGATCACCATCACCACCGTGGGAGGTGGGTACCAGGAGTGTTAGGTTCACCATCACCACCGTGGCAGTGTGTACCAGGGAGCGTTAGGTTCACCATCAACACCGGGAGTGTGTGTACCAGGGAGAGTTAGGGTCACCATCACCACCGTGGGAGGTGTACCAGGGAGCGTTAGGTTCACCATCACCACCGTGGGAGGTGTGTACCAGGGAGAGTTAGGGTCACCATCACCATCATAGGAGTGTGTTTACCAGGGAGCGTTAAGTTCACCGGGAGTGTGTGTGTGTACCAGGGAGCGTTAGGTTCACCATCATCAACGTGATAGTGTGTGTACCAAGGAGCGTAAGGTTCACCGTCACCACCGGGGAGTGTGTGTACCAGGGAGCGTTAGGATTCACCATCATCATCGTGGAGTGGTGTACTAGGGATCGTTTGTCACCATCACCACTAGGGAGCTTTAGGTTCACCATCACCACCGAGGAGTGTGTGTACCGGGAGCGTTTGGTTCACCGTCACCACCGTAGGGAGTGTGTGTACAAGGGTGTTAGGTTCACCGCGTGGGAGGTGTGTACCAGGGAGCGTTAGGTTCACCATCACCACTGGGAGTGTGTACCAGGGAGCGTTAGGTTCACCTTCACCACTGTGGAGTGTGTTTACTAGGAGCGTGAGGTTCACCATCGTGGGTGTCTGTGTACCAGGGAGCTTTAGGTTCACCATCACCACTGTGGGAGTGTGTGTGTACTAGGGAGCATTATTCACCATCAACACCCATGGGAGGTGTGTAAGAGGGAGCATTGTTCACCATCACCACCGTGAGAGTGTGTGTGCACCAGGGAGCGTAGGGTCCACCATCACCACCGTGGGAGTGTGTGTGTACCAGGGAGCGTTAGGTTCACCATCACCACTGTGTGAGTGTGTGTACCAGGGAGCGTTAGGGTTCACCATCACCACCGTGGGAGGTGTGTGTACCAGGGAGCGTTAGGGTTCACCATCACCACCGTGGGGAGTGTGTGTACCAGGGAGCGTTAGGTTCACCATCACCACCTTGGGAGTGTGTGTACCAGGAGGGTTAGGGTTCACCATCACCACCGTGGGAGTGTGTGTACCAGGAGAGCGTTAGGTTCACCACCGTGGGGTGGTGTACCAGGGAGCATTAGTTTCATCCACCGTGAGTGTGTGTATCACGGAGCATTATGTTCACCATCAACACCATGGGAGGTGTGAACAGGGAGCATTAGGTTCACCATCACCACCGTGAGAGAGTGTGTGTGCACCCCGGAGCGTTGGTTCAACCACTCACCACCGTGAGTGTGTACCAGGAGCGTTAGGTTCACCATCACCACCGTGGGAGTGTGTGTAACACGGAGCGTTAGGTACACCATCACCACCGTGGGGAGTAAACTAGGAGTGTTAGGTTCATTATCACCACCGTCAGTGTGTGTACCAGGGAGCGTTAGGTTCACCATCACCACCGTGGAGTCTGTGTACCAGGAGCGTTAGGTTCACCATCACCACCGTGGGAGTGTGTGTTCAAGGAGCGTTAGGTTCACCATCACCACCGTGGGAGAGTGTGTGTACCAGGGAGCGTTAGGTTCACCATCACCAATCGTGGGAATGTGTGTACCGGAGCGTTAGGTTCACCATCACCACCGTGGGAGTGTGTGTACCAGGGAGCGTTAGGTTCACCATCACCACCGGGGAAGTGTGTGTTCAGGGAGCGTAGGGTTCACCATCACCACCGTGGAGAGTGTGTGTACCAGGGAGCGTTAGGTTCACCATCACCACCGGGGAATGTGTGTACCAGGGAGCGTTAGGTTCACCATCACCACCGTGGGAGTGTGTGTACCAGGAGCGTTTGGTTCACCATCACCACCGTGGGAGTGGAATTAGGGAGCATTAGGTTCACCATCACCACCGTCGGAATGTGTGTACGAGGGAGCGTTAGGTTCACCATCACCACCGTGGGAGTGTGTGTACCAGAGAGAGTTAGGTCACCATCACCATCGGTGGAGTGTGTGTACTAGGAAGTGTTAGGTTCACGCCGTTGAGTGTGTGTCCAGGAGCGTTAGGTTCACAGCAGTGGGAGTGTGTGTGTAGCAGGGAGCGTTAGGATCACCATAGCAATACGTAACCGAATCCAGCACAACAA